>NC_087476.1:59927876-60237260 GCF_036417665.1 Passer domesticus
TCTCTGATTCTCTTTTGTCCCTGAGCTGGGAATTAAGTCTAGCTCTGCTGCCCACCATGCAGCTCAGACTGGAAGTGGGAAAGGATGCCCAGCACACAGCAAGGGCAAGAGGAAATCCCTAGCCACATGACTTTGTGCAGATGGTCTTGGGCTTCTCATATAATCCTCTGCTTTTGTTTCTTGGGAGAGACCCCACCTCTCCTTTGCCTGAGTGTAAGCTTGTGTAGGAGGCTCAGTGGGGGAATCTTGCTGATTTAATCATTCCTTACATGTTGTTTGCCTGTGTATGGGACAATTGAGCCTGTAACAATCAATCTTGCACGCTCTCAAATAGGAAAATGCTACATATGATCTAAGCTACATGCTGAAATGTGGTTATTGGAAATGAATTTTATGGCTGAATAGGCCAGCATCATGTTGTCTCTCTGCCTTTTTGGGCTTTTAGTTATTTAATCACAGTGTCATGCCAGCAGAAGATTTTATGTTTCTCCATTTAGCTTGCTGACTTAATCTTCTGCTTCTGGAAATGTTTATATGCAGATGACAAAATAAAGATTTTGTTAGTAAACTGGTGGCTTACTTTTTGATCACATTAATTGAAAGGCTTATCTTTGTAACATCTCTTTAAAGAATAAGAAAGCATTTTCCTGAACTACTATTATATGCATTAAGGTAATTAATTTTTGCTGTTTCTTATTCATATTGTGGTTGCTTAAGAACAGTAGTAATAATATTAATTTGGAAGTGTTCTCCTTCCATTTGTCCTTCCATCAAATTGGCAATTCTCTATAGCTGTTTTGTCCTGAATGGTAATCTACCAAATATTTACACGTCTTCCCTTATAGCTTATGAATGCATTTGTAAATCTCTTTCTTCTCACAGATGGTCTGTGTTTTTGTAAAAGAGGTCTAATGCAGACATTCCTAATTACTGCACTAACATTCCTTATGAAGTTTATGTGAGGAACTCTGTTCAGATCTTAGGTTTTGAAGAGATTCCAAATTTTGGAGGCTGTGAAGAAAGTAAGACAGTCCTGTTGATTGTAAGACTTGCATTTTTTCCCATGTTGAGAAAGGCTAGGATTAGATGAGATAATTAGCGCTGCAGAGCATGTTTGACTGCTTCTAAGTGACTGAGAAATAATCCATCATAGGTAAAGCTGCTGTTACTAGCAGCATTCCCCTTGATTTCTATGTAAATTAGAGGTGGGAATTTGTTTGAAAGATCTAGCTTTTTAGCTATGAGCATCACTTGTCTGTAACCTCTGTGCTGCTACTCTATTTTGTTTATACCTGTCATCTATCATATGGTAGATGAGAAGTAAAAAATCAATAAACAGCTATTTTGCCTCCCCCTAACTTCCCATCTGTTGAGATGCTTACTGTTGCTCACTTAGCATTCAGGCTTCAAACTGTGTGTTTCAATTTTTCTCTTTAATGTATTTTACTTCTCTCCTTAGTTCGGTGGGTGTGGTGCTTAGCAGCAACACACACCCTCTTTGTTCAGGCTGAGGGCTTTAAGCAACATCGGGATGATGATAAACTGAGGTGCGTATTATTGTGGGAGCTGGTGCCCTCCATCTTTCCTTGTAGGGTGGGGATGAGGGAAGCCTCTTGCCGGCTTGACTCCTGTGATTAAAATGGGACACATTGTGATGTTCTCCTCAATTAGCATGATCGGCTCCTGGGGAGCAAGGGAACGCTGGCTGGGGTGGTTAGAATTTTCCTCTCTAATGAGTAGAAAGAGTCTTTTGAGAATTGCTAAATAATTCAGACCATTAGGAACCTGTCAACTTAAACAATGCCCCCTCTGACCAGAAAAATGGTTGTGAGCAGTTGGACACCCTGGCAGATGTTGAACTTGTTCTCATTGTTCACTCTGCTTCAGGCAAATAGCTTTGCAGGATTTGTGCATGACTCTGCTGGGGCAGTGCGTGTGGGTGTAAGCAACACATGTTAGCCAGACTCCATCTAGCTTTTGTACCCAACTATTTCTTTTAGTTAATTTAATGATATTGTAATAAGCTGCTAATATTGCCATTTAACAATTTTAGTATGTTTGCCAGCTAACTGTATTGAGAAACCGCAATTAAGATTAAAAAAAAAAAAAAGAAAGAAAAAGGTAAACAATGTCCCCTCCCCAAATTTGACTTCTTTAATATTCCTTCTGTCATGTTAATTTCTTATTTTGCGTTTTGAAGTGCTTCTCTACCAACAGAATGATAGAGGTATTGTTAAGCAGAATTTGCCTATGATCTAACCCTAGGATCTCAAACTTCTAGGGAAACATTAATGTCTTGAAATATCCTATAAAATCATATGCATATTTGGGACTACTTTAGTTGAAATTCATTATGCAACAATCTATTTTATATGCCTTTTGGTTTATGCCATTGAAGTAAACAGTGTTTTGACACAATTTTCTTAGGAACTTTGCCATACTTATCCATCTGTAATATGTCTCCACATTTTTCTAACTTAATTGATGAACCCATGATCGTTATTCTAAAGAAAAGCTATATAATAAATATTTAATAGGTTTGGTTAGAAAACAACCCCCTTAAAGCTTCCTACCCCCTGGCAACTGTTTGTGCTTCTGACTTGAATGCATGACAGCAAATAGTCAATTTTGCACAAGCAATTAGCTGGTCTGTTGGATCAGTTAATGGAACAAGCAATGGTAGTAATGCAATGTGAAATAACATGTGTGCTTTGTAAATATTTATGTTGTAAGATCTTCTAGTATATTCTTGTGACAAATGACTCCACCTTCAAATATTTTTACACATGTAATGGACAAGGTTTTTTTAAATGGCATGTGTGAATTCAGTTCTCATTTTGTAACATAATGTATTCCAAAAACCTGTGCACTCATATTTTTATAAGATTTGTCCAAGCTTTATATTTTTGTTCCTACAAATTAACTGTCCTAAACTGAGAACCCTTTTACATTAAAGAACTTTTAGTTATAGCTTGAAAGATACAAATACCTATTTAATTAAAATTATTTGGCTAGCTCAAATTTGTTGCTGTTGATTGGATATTGAAAAAGTGTATTGTTGAAGTAGAGTGCTTGTCAAAAAAAGATGCATCAGTTCTGCTCTAGTGATATTAGATGTAGCAAGTACTGTTTAGGACAGGTTCCCATCTCGGTCTTGTGTATCAGTGTTTCTCTCTCTTTTTTTTTTTTTTTTTTTTTTTCCCAAAAATTCAGCTTTTACTGTTAGTTCTAAAGAAAAAAAAGACTGTTGAAAAGTGTGAGCCTTTGAGGTTGTGCAGGGCAGGCCTCTCTGTCCATGTGGGTACCGCTGCTTTTGAGGGAAACCTTTGTCTCAGGGGTTAACCATTGTGAGGGCCTTGTTGGTCTCAGATGTTCCAATGAGAACCCAGAAAAACAACCCCTCTTTTTTATTACTGACCATGCCATTATATGGTGTGGGATTATGTTGTCTGTTGGGATCAGCTGTCCTGGTGTGTCCACATGTCCTCATGCCCACCCCAATCTGCTCCCTGGCAAGATGGAGTGAGAAATGGAGAAATCCTTCATGCTGTGCAGCATACATTGTTCAGCAGCAGCGTAAACAGTCATGTGCTATCACCACTGTTTTGGTCATAAATCCAAAACAGAGCACCATAGGGACTACCATGAAGTAAATTAGCTCTATCCCAGCCAGTCCCAAGTGCAGGATTACTGGTGGATCATTGCATGCCAGGCTTCTCAAATCCAGCATGCTTACTTCTTGTACTTGTTGAAATTGAGGCTGCATAGTTTATCTTTTTTTTTCCTCTCCCATCTTGGCATTTTTCATTAATGCTCATGCTATGTGCCTTGCCATGGTGTGCTCACGCTTCATCTTTCTTAATTTAATTATACTGAATGGAATAAGGCAGTAACTAGAGGCACTTTGATTCCCCAACTATCCTCTGTAAGACTTGAAAATAGATTATAACCACAAATAGTAAGCCCTTGTCTACAGCAGTGCTAAAGAACCATGCAACATAGAAAGAAAGGAAAAATTCCATCTTGCTTTAAAGATCAAATGTGCTTTATTGCATGCCTTAAATGGCAGTGGATTCTCACTGTTTTGGACACAAGGTCTGTGTGGAGAGTGTCTGCACAGCAAGCCCCTCTGCTGAGCTGGGCAAGGGCTCAGCTTGGGGAGGTGGGGATGGGGAGAATCCCTTTGATCTCTTTCATCACAGCATTTCACAGAGGAAGCACGAGACTGACAGAAAAGTGGTAGGCACTTAGGGCATTGTAAGTCTCTGTGATAACTAAGGGTATAAAACTGTGTTTATGTACCTCATATTTTCATTGCTTAACATCTATTCTGACCTATAGCCAGAGCTGTTAGACTTGTGTGGATGATCTCATTCAATAGGTGAAATGGCCTGCTTTCTGGTGAGCAGGAATGGGCTAAGACACAGGATGCTGTCTAGTCTTTCCCCAAACTCCTCTGAATCAAAATTAAGTAATGAACGACTACAATAATTTTCTTTAATTTTGCATCTGATAAACATTTTGAGATGAGAACAAAGCTAAGTGTGTGTGCACTGGCTTGCAGAAGGTTGAGTTCTCAGAAACTGAAGTGATGTCTTGGTGGAAGAATTTCATGGGGTGTAAGGTTTGCCTTCACTGCTGGTTGAATGGGAGACCACTGTGGTTCCACTTCAAGGCCAAAGACACCAAGAATGGATCTGAAGTATGGTTTAATGAGAATATTTCTTTAGCAGATGCTGCATGATTCAGATGTTTCAGTCATGAGATCAGCAAGGCTTTGAAACTCATCTCTGGTTATTATCCTGTTGACAACAACATGCAATTATTTTTTAGCATTAGTTACACTTCGTATAGCATAGCTTCCCAGCTTTCTTGGGAGCTCCACCAGAGGTTTCTGATTTGAGAACCCAAATTTCCTGCTTCAAAATTCTTTCATTCCTACATAGATTCTGTTTCAGAGAGCATGGGAACCTGTTTTGGATTTCATGGGAAGGCTCTGTTCGCATCTGTGTAACAGTCTGTGGTTAAGCCATGATTGGCAAGACACTGATATCTTTCCACATGTGCCCATCCAGCACCCATCTGTTGAGTATTAGTCGGGGGACCTTATGGATCAGGGATTTTCACACGGCTCAGCTGTATCAATGTCAGGTGAGCCAGGCAGGAGGGGTCAAAAGGCAAAGTGGAGAACTGGCATTTCAGAAACAGATTGGACTGTGTTTAGGAAAAGATATTTTATAGGCATGGCAGTGGGTATGAAAGTAGGTTGACTTTAGGGAAGGAGGCCTGTCATTGTCTCACCATGAATGCTGGGGATAGGTGCCTTTTCTATATTTTTCTTCATGGATTTCCGTTGCTTAGGAAACAAAACTGTGGTGACAGTGGGATTTCTTAGCACTCTTGAAGTAATATATAAGGTTTTGTAGTGTAAAAGTGATGTAGAAGATAGGTTAAAATACCTGTCTTTAATTTTGAAGATTCATTTATCTCCATCTATAAAATTAAGTGACTTTAAAATATCTTTATAAATGGAGAGAAATGAATTCTCAAAATTAATACACACAACTATATTTTTAGTTCCCTTATGGACTTCTCTGCACAAACTGTTTTTGTTGCAAAACAGAGCCATTAAACTACCAGAGACATACATTAACACAAACTAGAGGGGTCCCTCTTGCTTTACTGAAATACCCCTTAATTTCCTGTGTGACCTAGCAGCCCTTTAGAAAATAACGATAATGACACCCTTTCCTTTCCCAGCAATGTTGTGATGATAATGCATTTGTGAAGATTGTGAGGTGCATAAATACTTCTCATGGTAGTAAGAGATTAATCTGTTGTTTTCTCCATGGGGCTTGCCTGCTCTTTGTTGACCTCCAGAGAATATTTCATTATCAAGTTGTCCCAAGTTGATAATGGCAAGGCAGCAGGTGAGAAAAAAGGGGGACGAGGTGGATGTGGTGAGTCAATTTTGGGAGTGTAATAAATAAGGACTGTCATGTTGTAACCCACAAGCTAGACTGTACCACATAAGTCAAGCAGAGGTCGGAAAAGTATGCCTTGAACATGCAATGTCTGTGCTAAAAGTAATCAGTTATGTCTATTAGAGATGAAATTTTGAAAATAAAGCTTATTTGAAAATGAACTTGGAGTCTTAAGACCAAATTTAGTGAATGTTGATTGCCTTGTCACAAAGAGAAGGAATACATTGATGGAACAGGCTGATAAAAAGTGGAAGGCATAGTGAATACACAGGTAGGCTAGAAATAATGTACTAAGTAGCTGAATGACCCCTAGGACTGCAATGATCACATGCAGTGAACTTCAAGAAGTAGTACAGGATTGAGCATTTTGCAGTAATAGCAGGAATACATGTTGACATTTGGGGGTAACCCTCTGCAAATGGAAGTGGAGGGACAGCCTTATTACTGAAAGACTGTGAGGCATTCATGTGATTCAGCTGGGTCCTAGGTTGTGTTGGTCTAGCTATATTTCATTGAGCTAAGGAGGAATCACTGTTTTTTGAAAAGGGTGCTGGAGAGACGTCTTTGGGAATAGTATTTGGCCTTCTGAAGATTCATCTTTAAGATAGATAAATTCAACAGAATAGCTGCTGATGAAAAGTCCATTCTGGACTGGTTGGGTGGTAATTTTATCTAAGAAATCATTTGAATGTGGTTTTTTTAGTGACCTGAGAGATGGACTTCAGGGGGAAATGCTGTACTCTCTGTGTGAGAAGGGGGATAGGACCAGGGGCCAGCTGTATCTCCTGAGAGAGACCTGGTTCTTTGATTTGTGAGCTGACCCTGCTTCAGTGTTAGTCCCGGGACTTGGGTCTGGCCTGTTAGTGAAATAATTGGACCACAGCAATGCTAAGTGAAGAGAATGTAACTGTACCAGGAGCATGAAGAAGAAAATAATCTTCTATTGCCCAGAGGGAAAAGTTTTTACCAGAACAAGCAGATGTGGAGCCCGCAGACCTATTTTCCATTGCAGAATTTAGGAATATGGGCATAAGTCATGGACTGCTCTATTAGGTTTTGCAAAAACTGGCCTATGGAACCTGCATATGGAAAACTTGATGGAGGTCAGTAGAATTCAAGGAAGGATTTGACCTTGGCCGTGATAAGAAGAGTGTATTCAGTGATAATATTGTTAACCTGTGAAGTCTGAGAAGAGATCCAAATAGTTGTTTTCCAGTAGATGAGTTAGTTATAATTGGGCTTTGAAGATTAAATAAAATTCTGTTCCAAATTACTTCAAACCTGCTGGGTTCTGGAGTTCCTCTATAATGAGTCTGAATAATGGACACAGTGAAACAGGGGTCCACTTTTAGGTGGCAATTCCTCTCTTACTGTGCAAATCATTATTTCATTTTTGTGGACCTACATATTGATTTGAGGCTTTTGTGAATTGGTAAAGCTTTTTATTATAGTGTTTGTGTATTTATTTTCAAATGAACACGTCATCTGCAGTGTAACTTGGCTGTATTTTCACACTTGGCACTTGAATGTAACTCTGCAATTTTATTAGAATATTTGAATAAATGCATTGGTTTTTGGCCGAGTTTGTTCACCAACTGCTGCTGCAATCAATGAAGTTTTGAGCTTTTCTGGTAATAAAGCAATTGTTCATGCGCCTAACTACAGATTAATAGCCTAGCTCTGTATATTGAAATTTCGGTGATGCCATTTGCAAGTGAAGAGACACATTTTATCAAAGGTCAGTTATTAAAAACCAATTATTAAAAACATAGTGGGAAAGGTAATTCTTTCCATGGGAAAAGTGTAAATGTCTGACAAAAGAAAGTGGCAAGGAAGAGAGTGCCAGAGTTTGCAGTTGTATCCGTGATGCTGTTGTGCAGAGTTCTTAAACACAACTGAGAGCTGTTCTTAAGAGTGTGTTTTCATGACCACAGCATTCCTGCTGTGGTTTGAGGAGTTACATTTTTGCCAGGGTGTCTCACTCAAGGATGTTAGGGTTACCTACTCCCTCCTAGCAGGCTTAGGGAAAAAATTAAAAAAAGCCAGGGGAAAAAACCCACAAAAGACAAAAAAGAAAGAGGGGGAAAAAAAAAAAAAGAAAAAAGAGGAGGAGACCCTGGAGCTACCTTCAGGCAGGCAAGCGCCCCGCAATTCAGCAGATTTCCAAGCAGCTTTCCTGTGGAAGCAGCCTGGAGGCTCAGGAATGCGGGGTCAGACAAGAGCTCAGTCACGGTGTATTCCCGGGCGGCTGCCCGGCATAATCGTTCCGGGCGGCCCGTGGAAAACCACCCTCTGGTTAGGCTGCATCACGCTGTTCCACCAATGGAAAAAAATGAACGGCAGGAGGGTGTGTAGCCTGCAGACAAAAATACATCCAGCCCCGCGCAGGATCTGTTTTTAGTTCCCGACGGCTGTGCGCTCTGAAGTGTTAGGCACAGTTTCCTGGCATGCCCAGGGCAGGGAGAGGCGGTGTCTGCGTGTCCCTGCTCCCGTGGCAGTCTCGGGGCAGCCGCGGGCTCCGGGCAGCGCCCCGGGGAAGGTAAGCGGGACTGGGGAGCGGGAGGGAGATGCCGGGGGAGAGCGGTCAGTCCTCTGCTCTCCGGAGTTGGAGCGCTGAAAGAAAAGTGGGGAAGGACTTGGGAAGTCTGTGAAAACGGAGTGGGCTGCTGCGCTGCCAGGACTTGCGGCCCCTCTGCCGCCTCTGCCATGGGTGGCTGCACCCAAGGTGAATGGTTTTCCTCCAGAAAACAGTTCTTGGTGGTCATCTGTCAAACTCTATTGCCTGAATTGCTAAATAAACCACTGCTGGGATCGTTTTACATCTCTGCTATGATGGGGCTGGAAATTTTTTTTAAAGCAAAGTATGAGAAAGTGTATTTAATAGTACTATGGTTTCTGTTATGTTAAAGTGACTCTTCCATTACAGTGAATTGAATAAACCTTCTGAATATTTTTTTTAATTATTGTTCTGTCTATTCTCAGTAATACTTAGAGCGACTTACAATAAATAGTGTGCCCAAGCAAGGGTGTAATGTTTGTGTAGTGTTAGAGGAAAAAATTTCGGTCAACACTACTACCATTGCTGAACTGGGATGGTGTGGAAAACCAAAGTTTCTGCATTTGTCAGAGGTAGGTCCAGCACAGGTTTTGATCTTTCTACATAAATTTTTAATACATAATTTTACACAAATAGTGAAAATGCTATGTTCTGTGGCAGGCAAAATAAAAATGAGGAAAATGCCCTAAAAAATGGGGAAGTGCCTTTGCCCCCTTAGTTTCTTTTCTTTTCTTCTCTTTTCTTTTTTTTTTTTTTTTTTTTTTTTAAAGAGTGATGATTAATTGCTTTTGCAATGCAATCAGAGTTTGCAACTTTGTTTGTGCCTGTTGCTGATGTGGTCACTGAGTTAATTTTGTACACTGGTGACTTCATGCTGGAAATCACAGATTTCTTTCTCTTTAGGGTGGATGATTTGTTATACAATGTATAGTAAGTTACAATTTAGAGGCAAAAGCTGGATTTTTTTTTATCTGGTCACCTTCAGTTGGAAAGGGGTCTCCATGTACCATGGGTGGATGGACTCCATAGTCTATAGTTGCAAAGCAATTTTTTTAGTGAGGAAACCTAATCCTCAGTGTACTCTTTTTGTTCTTTTAATGTGCCAGTAACACGCTGGTACTACAGAGGTACAGGAAAGGAAGCCTTCAGCTGTGTTACTGCTGTAGAGCTCTTGGCATGCAAAAATCAAGGTCTGATTTCAATTTTCCAAGGGACTGTGTCTCAAGTTTACTTTTGGTGTCTTAACTTCCAGATCCTCTGTCCTCTTCAGGAAGTTGCAGGGCTGAAGGTAGGAAAGCATTTACTTTGGAATCGACACCCTCAGGTGTTTATGAATGTGTAAACTGAGAAATGGAGAAGACCATGGCAACCGTGGCCTGTTTTCCCCCTCCTGCTTGTGGAGCAGGCAGTGTAATAGGTGACAATCAGGGAGTTTTGCAGCCACCCCAGCCCCTGTCCATCAGCCTCAAACGTGCTGTTCTGACAGTTCCTAAAGGAGGCTTTTCTCTGACACTGTGGCTGAAGAGATGTTCCAGTAGACTTGGAATGTGTTATGCCAGAAAGAGTCTTTGTAGGCAGAATGTGTTACTGTTCCTGTCTTGGATTGTTCTTCCTTTCTGCCATTTGCTTCTCTTCTTTGGTAGGGTCTATGTGGCTGCTCATGCTATTGTGAACTGTGTCCTAGTCCAAAACTAACCTTTACCCTATCTTCTGCAAAGCTGATGTTTTGTCACCTACAGTTTTGGGGGAATATGTGTGAGAGAATATCCCTACAGCTGTGGTTGTATTTGATAGCATGAGCTGGTTGCTACTGGAACAGACAAGAAAGGAGAAGGGCAAATGTTCCTGGTGGAGAATTGGGAATCCCAGTTTGACCAGAAAGCCTAAGTCTCCCTCCTGGTGTTACTGTAGGTAAAGAGGGCTGAGGTAGAGACCTCTTCAGGAGTTTGTCTAAGCAAAGCCTGCAGACTTGCACTTGGTCTCCAAAGTGCTGGGCAGCAATGCTGGAGCCCAGGCTTCCCTGCTTGGAGTATCTTGGCTCCTTTCAGGTGCACCATTCTCCCCACCTGAGGCCTCAGGCTGTGAAATCCCCTGAAAGCACCGTGTAGCTCTGCACCAGGACCTGACAGTGTCCTTACAACCCAAGTAGGTGGAGAAGTCTTTCAGATCACTGAGTTAATTTCCCCTCCGAGGGCAGGAAATACACTCTTAGACATATCCACTTTTTAACTACTGCAGCTACTGCATTAAGCCAAGATGTTAGCTGGTGTTCCTGGTGGGTCCTTTCTTTTTTTTTAAACAAGCTTAATGGCTTTTATTTAAATGGATGTGCACTTTAGCCATTGTGTATAAATTCAATAACATTTACGAATGGTGAAATTTGTTTTTCCTACCAAAGAAAAATAAGTCCCTAGAGATTTAGATTGTATCAGCACTGGTGTAATATGATAAGAATCTTCAGGCTTGATTCAGCCTTCCATATTGCAGTAAGTTGAAAGCTATAAAGCCTAATTCAATAAAACTGCCGGAGTCTTGGACCTCGAGTGATGGGTTGAGCAAAAGAAGGGATCACGTCCCAGGTATGGGATGTTTAATTCTGATGTGATATAGATGTGAAGCACTGTAGATCTATTAGAATTAATATTATTTTAAGAGAAGAAACCAGAAAAGGAGAGTATTAGTTTCTTGCTTAAACTGTGACATTAGAAGTCCAGCTGCAATGTAGGTATGATTCACAACATTAAAAGAAGTGTCTAGGCTCATAAAGGCTACTTAAGTTTAATGAGAAAAACAACTGACTTTAATTTGATGTGTAAGCTACCAAACAGTTCCTAATACAGAACTCTACAAAGACAAATGAGTGAGTGAGGAATTCTGGCTTCAAATTGAATTTTTAAGGCAAAATAGTCCTACTTTTTTTTTAAATACAGGCATGCTTGTGGTGTTTTAGTTATTCATTCTTTGAATACAGTGGTATATAATGCAAAGTATCCTGCCAAGAATACTGTGGCATAATTATTATGGTATATTTTTATAATAGGAATGTGATTGAGATTGCAGGAATAAGAAATCTGCTTCTGATTTGTGGAAGCATGTGACCAGAGTGCGTAGTTTGAAAAAAATACAGTAAATTGTTTCCAGTAAGAAACTCCACATTTAATCCAGCTAGAGTGTTGGGCTAACCTGCCCCCCTCATTAATTTCACATATCCGTCCATACACAGCCAGGCAGGAAGGAGGGCAGGTTCACATTGTAGCATTTTGTGTTACTTTCATATTAAAAACCAAAGTAGATTAAAAGTTAATTAAAGCTTCAAACCTGTAATTCTGTAGCCCTGTAAGAATTCACAAAGCCCAGTGGTTCTTTGGAAAACTTATGGACACATAAATATCTGGAAGCTAATTATATACAATCTCAAAGACTTTGTAAGGCATTTAAAATGGACAGTGTTGTAACCATTAGGTGAAAGAGGATGTAAAAGTCGTTTGAAAGAAAATACAGGATTTGCTCAGGCAATTGAAACAAAAAATAACACTAAAAGCTTTTCCTGATGTAAAATACCACCAGTGTAACTGCTGTAAATCAAACCCTGCAACATTTCTAACTCAGTCCTCTGTTAAAAGAAAACAAATTGGTAATTTCTAATAAATCAGGGGATTTTCTGTTTAGTTTTTTTATTGTTCTGAAATATTTTCACATTCTCCATTACCCCAGCTGCTCTAGTTCTGATGGCAGTCTCCTGGGGTGCACTTAGGAGCTGTGCACTGAGGGCAGCTGCTTGTGTAAGGACCCTGGTGCTGCCTTTTCTCCTCTCTGTGCCCCCCTGCTCCATGTGCACAGTCCAGAGATGACCACGCTGGCCCCACTCCATGGCAGGGAGCCCTTACCTGCCCTTATGGAAATGAGGTCTTTAGGTGTCTAAAGCAGAAAGCATGTGAGTCCTCTTGAAAGGAACTGGAGAGGTGCAGGCAAGTGGTGCAGGCAGTCCTTCTGTTAGTGAAGAATCTGAGGAGTTTGTGATATGTGCTTGCTGCTTAAGCTATAAGTAAAAATTAAATACTTGGTTAGTTTATTTATTTATTTATTTCCTCAAGGAAAGATTTTCTTAAAAAGTTGAAACTGCGTTCTCCTGTGTCATTGTGAAGAACTGAGAAGATGGAGGTTGCTCTCGTCTCCCAGGTAACAAGTGACAGGACCAAAGGAAATGGCCTCAAGTTGTGCCAGGTGCAGCTTTATATTACACATTAGAAAAAATAATAAATCTTCACATGAAAGGGTGGTAAGGCATTGGAATAGGCTGCCCAGGGAATGGTGGAATCACCATCCCTGGAAGCGTTCAAAAGGCATGTGGATGTGAAACTATGGATAAGTGGTGAACTTTGCAGTGCTGGGTTAAGATGATCTTAGAGACCATTTCCAAACTTAAGGATTCTATGATTCTTTGTAGGATCTTATTTTATAGGCATCAGACAGCTAGCTCTAAGTCTTACCTATTTCTTAGCTCTTAATCTAACTCTCCTTTCAAATGGTTTTTACTTCTTAATGATAGGAGGTCTTAAATTTAAAAACAGTTCTTCTGCTGTGCATGAAGAGTTTTGTTCTTGGTAACGCTGAAGAATCTCTTGAGTTCCTGATTTTTAAATGAGCCCTCATTCAGTGGTGCCAATTTGATGGCGTGATGTTAGCCTCATCTGCACTCATCCATACTGATTTTAGTTTAGATTAGTTTAATTTAGTTTAGTTTAATTTTTGCCACTCTGGCACAGATGATATGTTTAGTAAAGTGAGACTCAACTTTCCTGTAACTCTTCAGTAGATTTTTGGGGAAGCATCAGCAGGGGTAAGTGGTTTGTAGACCACTTATTTTTTATCTGCCAGTGAAGATTTGTTTTCACCAGCCACCCAGAGGAATAAAGACATCAAAATACATCAGAGAGTTAGCTTTGGTACATGTGTTTGTCTCATGAGGGTTAACTTCATGATCCAGACTAAAGTTTAACATTGCTAGGGTGATTTTAGTTGAGATTTTTCAACATCCTAGGTGGTGGGACTGAGACAGTCCCAGTAACAAAAATCTGCTGAGCCTCCCTAGGAAGGTGCTACCACAACCTCTTGCCTTTTTATGGCCACTGTCCAATGCTGACTGTGGTGGTGGAGCATTCAGCCTACTGACGGCTTCCCATCTGGAAGTTTGCCATTTTCTGACCTGTAGTTTTAGAGAGGCTCAGCCTAGTTAGTGTGACTGTATGGGAAGCAGATAGCTGACAGTAGCAAAATCATGTTTGGTATGTGTTCCTGCTATAGCAAATGAGAGCAGTGCAGGAGCCTGTCTCCCTTGACTCAGATCTCCCACCAATTCATAATACAATAATTCCTTGTTATATCTCATAAGCAAACCTAGTACTGGGATATTATTATTATGATTCAGTTTTGCTTCAAATATGGTTAGTGAGTAAAGTTTGGAAACCTTTGAGAGATTAAGACTGGAGAGGAAAGCACCCCTGCAATTGCTGGGCACTACTTGTACTTGTGTTCCCTTAAAGTAATTTTCTCCTCTAGCATTTGTAAAGCAGTCCAGCTGTGGTGGTAATAATGAGGGAATAGAGGTGGCAGGCACTTCTCCAAAACAGCTCCTGAGCTTGTGTGTTTGTGTTGTGAAGTGGAAAAAGTCTAGGAGAACTTTATGTGGAGAAGCCTCAAGGTGGGGAAATACATTTTTAGCTCTGGGGTTATGACTGGTGTTAATGTTTGGGTGTGGTGGGGATGGTGGGCTTCCCGGATTAGTATGTTTGCATAGCAGGGTTTTTTGAATGTGTCAAGAGGAACCAGGATGAAGATTGAAAACTTCTTTTTTTAGGGAATGTGGTTATAATTGAAAGTAAATAAACTCTTAATAGTCATCTTCAGGCATGGTGAGCTGCTTTCTAATTATGCTGATTATAATTGCTGAAAATATTCATAGAAACTGGTTTTGCTCACAAGAAGTATTCATCCCTCTGCATTAGAAGAGACAAAAGCACATCTTCTGCAGCAGTGGATAGCTGTGAGAAATACAGCTGAAGCTGAGCTCTGTCCCCTGCACTGTAATTTCCAGGGCTTCCAAAGATCAAACAGTGTAAAACACTTGAGTGTTTGGAGTGAACCACCATGTCCATGACCACCACCTTGCCCCTGTACCATGCAGTCTTTGGGTATAAGCTGACTTGCTCTGCTCTTCCTCCAATAACTGAAAGTAACAGAAATAAAATTGCTTCACACAAGTGAGAGGCAAGAGAAAGGCATGACAGCTGATTTCCAGGGCGATGGTCTTTGTGCAGCCTCAGAGATGCCCCGATGGGTTATCGCAATGTGTGCGGATGTGGAGCCTACCGTAGCTTTCTGAATGGCTGGGATGCTGAGAAACATCCCTTGGGACTATTTCTATGGAATTTATTGACTGTTCTGCTGTAGTGCAGACTGGTTCCTGCACAGACTGACACTGTTTTGTAGACATTGTACCCTGAGATAAATTTATGCTCTCACCCATTGTGTGGCCTGTGTATTGGAGGCATGTACAATGGGCCCTGGTAGCCACAGCTCAAGCCTTGACAAATTGAAGGTCTGTCTTTTGAGGTTCATGACAGCAGCTTGCTCACTACCTACTCTCTTAAAAGGATTACCTAACCATTGCACAATCACTATGGAGACCAGATGGTCTTTTTGCCTGTTTCTTTAGACAAATTGAGTTCAGTGTTTCCTTATGAATAGATATAAGCCCCTCAAAGGTCTCTTGTTGAATGTACTTTCTGCTCCCAGATGAGGAATTCTGAATGTAAACTCATTGCTTGTTTGTGGTCTGTGCCTCTTGGATATTGGAAGACAATACTGCTGGGTGTTGGCAATTTGTTCAGGAGCTTGGAGCTAAGGAAGTTTGTGTGTTGTATTCTGCTAACCTTGAATCAATAGTCTTTTTTTTCAATCCAAATCACCTATGACACTTTAAAAGCTGTTCACATAGAGGAGTACACTCAGCAGCATAGGCAAATCAAACCTGCACAGGCAAGGGTATCATAAATAGCAGACTTCCAAATTGTTAGAGAGAGAAAGAAAATTACAGATTTTTTTTTCTTTTTTGAGTGTAAGATGAAATTTTTGTGGCTTTATCTGTTTTATCAGATATTTTTGTGATAACAGGCATTAATTAATGTTTATAGGTCTGGAACATCTCTATCATGATCTGTCTCTTCTAAGTGATTTACTTGCTAACATTTTTCTAGGCTTGCTGTTAAGACTGTTTTTAGTTCTAGTTAGCAACATTTACCTTGTTTTTTTGATATGGTTAGCTACATACCAATGAACTAATTTAAACTCTTTCAAGGTCCTTATATAGTAAATAGCCACAAAAAGATGAGAGAGAGCACAATAAGAGAAAAATCCAGCGTGTTCAAATCAAGTAGCTATTCAATTGAAAATTATGAACAGTAGCCGTGGAATTTAGACAGAAAGGAAAAATTTTGGTGGTGGTGTGTTAAGGAATAGTTTGTAAGTTAACTGTGTGTTCCAAAACTTAGTCCAACATCTTGTACTTCTTTTCTACAGAGTGTTTCAATCCCTAAGCTGCTGGTGTGTTCTATGAGATCCAGATTTGGTCCTTTTTGAGTTGCAGTCTTTGTGTGCTAAGTGAAGAGCCAATACTTTCAGAGGGTTAGGAAGAGCTTGGGTCTTTTTACCTCAGGGCCTGTGCAATGCTTGGTGCAGCCTTTTTTTATGTTTTACTGGCAGATTAAGTTAAAATCAGAACAAACCTAAAGAGGGAGGTTACTTAGTAGCTGCTGGAGTGAATTCCATGGTGGCCTTTCACTGCAAAGGTCGTAGCTGGAATCTAGGCATGGGGAAAGATAAACAGATGCTGTGGGACATTGCTCTGATCAGTCTGGTCTGCATTGTAATGGACCATTGCACAATACTGTGAACTGTAATTGGTCTCCCAAAAGGAAAACTGGAGAGGGATGAAAATTTGTCCTGACTTGTCAGTGAGAGGAGAGAAAGACAAGCAAAGAGGAGAGAAAATGAAACATTTACTCAATGACTTATTTCTACTAATTCAATGTCAGTTGTTAAAGTATGCTTGTAAAAATGTATGTCTAAATTCCAGGCATCCCCTTAATCAAATTTATCTTCATTTGTAACTTTTGATTTTTTTCTTTTTTATTCATGTTACATACAGTTGGAGTAAAGTGTATTTGACTGAAAACGCTTTTTTGTCATTTTGGTGTTTTCTAGGAAGGCTGTGTGCCGCTCCATTCTGGTTTTGGCAAGCAGAGTGGCTGGCCACGAAGACAATGCAGAGCATACTGACTGCTAACCGTGCCCGTGTTTGAGAGTGTTCCTACAGGTTTGCTCTTTCTTTTATACTATGCTTTTAATCTAAAAGTGCTAAGGGCTTGAGTAAGGGATGTTAAAACATAGAAACTCTAGAAGATAAGATTATGCTTTTGCAGTGGCTTGTTTTGACAATTTTTTAATGAGGCAGCAGTGTATCCTCCTCCGGGTGGTAGTCTGAGATTCCATGTGTAAAGAAGCATAGTACCGATGGAATAAGCATTTTGGTGTTGTTTCTGTACGTTACAAACACTGGAGATTCATTCTGAGTTACAAAAAGAATAGAACTGTCTTTTTTACTTTGGGATGCACTTTATGTAGGTTTGAAATCTTCAGTCACCTCAGTGGGGCAGTTTAAGTGCTCCAGTGTGTGCTATTCACTGCAGACACTGTGAAAAACTGAAGAGCATTTCACCAAGCAACTGTCGAACTGTGCTGTGCTGAACATAATGCAGTTTTGTGCTGTAGTGGAAGATGAGGCTGTTTGCTAACCAAGTTCTTTTTTGTCTGATTTTTGGCATGTTTTTTTTTTTTCCTTTCTCCTAGACTAGCTTCATTTAAACACATAGCTGGGGTTTACTGAACATTTTATTGAGGCAACACTTGGTTGCACAGAAATCAGTCAAGCTGAAACTGCAGTGGGCTTGTCTGCTGGCAGAAGGGATTTCTCTGAAAGTACAGTTCACTTTACATCTAAGTTATGATTATCTTGCTGTCTCCCTTTCATTATGCCATTGTTCTTGGGAGCCAGAGATTTTGTAAGTTATAAGAAAAGGATGTTGCCAAGGGTGTGGGTGGAGGAAGGTGTTGACATGATTTCAATGGAGTTAGATTCCAGCTTTATAACAGAGGGATAATGAACCACTGAGAAAATAGGCTTTCCTAGCTTGCCCCTAAAATAAGTTCAGTTATGAATTTAATGTTGTACATGGCTATTTAATGGCTTTTTTTGAAACAATTGTTTCATATCATTTTTTAAGTAGGCGTTTTCCTGTGTAGAGGGTAAAAATGGCCTGTTACTTTTTGCTCTATCTTTTAGCCATTGTTCTAATGAAACTCTTCTTAATTTAGTGGAAAATGGGGAATTCAGAAAGCCAATACAGTCTTCAGGGATCAAAAAATCATGCTGCTACTACAGCTGGTGCCAAGCAAAAGCCTTGCTCTCTGAAAATTCGCAGCATTCATGCTAAAGATGAAAAGACTTGCTCTATGCATGGATGGGGACATACCAACAGCAGCTCAAACTACAAGTCAAGGTCCCTTGCCAGAAGCTGCCTTTCACACTTCAAGAGTAGTCAGCCTTATTCCTCTAGACTTGGTGACACTGTGATGAAGGTCTCCAAAAGCAATGTCCATGCCAAACACAGGACAAATGCCTCAGGGGACTACTGCCAAGGGAATAACATGATGTTTTTGCCAGAGAATGGTTTCCACTATATTGGCCTCCAAGCTGGAAGTAATCATGCTGCCTCTCGAGAGTGCAATGGCCACATTTTAAATTGCTATGGAAAGAATGAGAGTCTTGCATCAACCTCCCCATCAGAGGACAGGAGGAGTCCTAAAGTTCTCATTAAAACTCTGGGGAAGCTGGATGGTTGCTTGAGGGTCGAGTTCCACAACAGCAACAACAGCAAGGTACCAACTGAGGAGTCCAGTGGGCCAGTGCAGTTGCTGAGGTATTCCCCTGCCTTGGAATCTAAGCCAAATAACCTGCTTGATGTCAGGAGGAACTCCAGTGCAGACTGTTCTTCAAGCCACCGTCTGTCACCTACCGATTCAAGGCTGCGGTCTAGTAAAGGGAGCTCCCTCAGCTCTGAGTCTTCGTGGTATGACTCTCTCTGGGGAAATGCTGGGGATATCAATGAGCTGGACGGTTCATATTTGACCAGGAGCACTCCAGATACAAGCATTCATGCCAGTTTCCCAGCAAGCGACAACAAGAAGTCCTTCAACCAAAGTTCATCTCTTTCCTCACTCCGAGATCTCTACAAGGATACAAATTTGGAAAGCTCTCCTCCACCTGGGATCAGGCTGTCTGATGAGTATATTGACACTCCTGGTAGCCTAAGCAACCGGGTCTCGTTTGCCTCAGACATTGATGTTCCCTCCAGAGTAGAGCAGGGAAGTCCTGCACATTACACCTCCTACACCCTCCCGTGCAGAAAGTCTAAGCCCCTCGGTGAGGATGCATCCAAGAAGGATACATTAAAGAACCGAATGCGGCGCATCAGCGACTGGACAGGAAGTCTTTCAAGGAAGAAAAGGAAGCTGCAGGTATGTACAAACTAGCCTAAGTGCGTGAAAGTTGGTTTTTATATTCCTTTTATAAGCATAGTGATTGCATGATATTTGTTTTTTGCAGGTTAATTTCTTGCTTATCTCATTTAGTAATTTGTGGAATTTTGAGAAGTATTGCATCCCTGGTGAAATGTCAGCAGCAAAAAATGATACACATTATTTTGTGCAAATTTTCCATTTCTATTTTCATGTTTTGTCACCTTCTAAGTTAACTCCAGTTTTTGCAGCCTAATATCTCTGTGAATTTGCTTTTGAAATTGTTGCATTACTTAAAAAGTGACTTGGGGTTTAAACTTCCTTTTTATTTCAAGTCTGAAAATACAACCTCTCTCTATATATGTCCTGTGGATTGGCATACATTATCTGAAGAGTGTGGAAGGAGCAGCAGAAGGAGGACATTGGATCCATCTTTTCAGATGTTCCCTGTCTGTTATACTGGCTTCACCACTCATGTTTTCTTGTTGGCCCATTTCTAGCAAGGCAAGCAGCCGTATTGACCAGAGGTGCTGGTTCTGCCTCCACATCCTCTGAAGGCATTACATGGTGCAACCTCCTCCTTCCTGTATGTCAGCTTAGTTTACCAGATGGAAAAACTTGAGTTGCCATCTGGCTCACTGGGAGATGGTAGCGTGAAGGAGATGGGAGGGGAGAGCAAGAGGGAGGGAAAGGATGTTTCTTTAGAAGAATTTAAGACTAATCCCATTAATAGGAATTTAGGATGCCTGTGGTCAGGAATGAAATTCTCATCTCTAGCTGCAGGCCCCAGAATTGGCTCTTTAAATACCAGACTGTGCCTGGTCTCTGCGTGTGAGTTTGCAAGCTGAGATGAGACCGTTTTTGGATTTGGTTTGGATTTTTGGGTTTTTTCTTTCCTTTTTTCCCCCTCAATCTTCCCTGGTGTTTTTCATACAGGAACAGTCACTGTGCTTCCCTAAATGAAGGATGCTCCCTTTTAGCAACATTGATGCGCTGGCCACTTCAGAAGTTTCCTGTCTCCTGTGCTGAAAATTCAGACAGGCCTTGTGCTTAACCATGTGCATCTGTCAATGCAATGTAAAACTGTGACAGACCCTTAGGCTCAGAATTGAGCTCAGCATTGGGTTTGTTGGTGTGCGTCCTGGTTGGGAACTACAGAACTGGGAAATGAAAATGAAAGCTGTTAATTTGCATCACTTCTTTTGTGAGCTGGTGCTCATGTACTTTATCAGGTGCTGTCTTTTCACCTTCTTACTCAGCTGTGAAAGAGAGGGCAAAAAACCCTGGAATCACTGAGGAGCCTCCGTGCTGTGTTCCACGATTCTTCAGTGATTTCAACATCTGTAGCTGCTCTGGATTTTACTGCCAGGCTTTACATGTGATTTCTGCATCCCAGACCTTTAGTATGTATTACTTAGTTATGACATTTTCAGAATGGCATTTGTGGTGTGCAATTCATAGCTATTTTGAATTCACTGTGCAGTGAGCTGACTTCAGATGCGGCAAGGAAATTTGGCTGGCGAGATTGCATCAAGCTTGAATCAGATGCTGGTAGAAGGAAAACAGCCCTAACTCCAAAAAAATGGTAGTTTCTTAGAAAAAGGCATAGGAAATGGTTAGTCACTGATTTTAATCAGACAAGTATCCAGCAACAGGAAGGGTATGAGGGAGGTAGTGAATGCTTTGTAGTTTTGCAGTTCCTTGTGTGGCTTTATTGGTTCATTTCCATCTTTCACACTTTGAGTAACCTGCCACCTCTTCTGGGGCTTGCTGGGTTGTAGTTTGGAAGTGCTTATACTCTTAACAGGTCCTTTAGCTTAAAAAGACAGAAGTGTCATGCGTGGTTCTGATCTGTCACGTGGTTGGTCCCTGTTTGTGCAACTTCATCTCGATGGCAGCATCTGTGCTTTGCTCTGAACAACGCGTCCCTTCCTCCGTACATTAGTAATAACTGGCTGTGAGTCACTTGGGCTGAACGTAGGTGAAAGCTGGAATATTTCCCTGTAAGTGGGCCTAAATGCCGGTGGTGGCTGGGTAGTCCCTCCATCTGCCCCGGTGGAAACAAACCAGCCAAGCCCTCTGCTTCATGGGAGCACAGGCCTAGGAGGCACAGGCTTGGGATACTGAGGCCAGACCCCTGACACTAGAAAGGCAGTGGAGTTTAATCCCCTTTGTGAACAAATTGCAGCTTAAACACAGGTAGGATTTTTTCCATCTTGAAGGCTTCTTCCAGACCGCCTTATTCAATGCTTGCTAATAGGCTGAGTAAATGTAGTTCCAGATAGTCTGTTCCGATGTCAGTATTGCCTTCTACATTAGTTATTCTTTCCTATTTTTTAATCTGTTATGATTTATTTAAAGGGAGAAATGGTGTCTTTTCTTGGCTTGCAGTTGTGGGGCTATACAGACTCTCCTTGGTCTCCTGTGTTAAGATTGGAAATCTATTTCCTTTTCATTCTGGCACCCTTCCTCCTCATCTGTTTTAAATCATCCACAAACAGATTTGCATATGGAATATTCCAGAGGAGTCCTTGGTTATGCCCTGTCCAGTTACTTGGATGTTTCCTTATGTCCGCTTGATCTCATGTATCCGGAATTGAATTTACCTTTCTAATAATGATCTTGCTTCAAGACTTGCAATAATCTTTTCCAAGACCTAGTTTTCCTTGCATGAGGGTGTCTTAAAGTGTTCCCTCAATGCATCACTTGTACTGTAGTGAAGCACATATTTTCATTTAGTTTAATCTGTGCTGAAATGGCATTGGGGTGATGCTGAGTCGCAATTTAATGTGTGTGAGCTGAAAGGTGTGTGTGACGTATGTGAGACCTGTGGACAGAATTTAGGCAGACTTTCTGCACAGCCAGATATGGCTAAAGATGGTGGTGTAAACTCTGTGCAGCTTTTTAACATAGATAACATCAGCAATTTCTGTGTAAAATGAAAATCCATCCACCAGAAACAGCTACTGAAGAAAGGTTCTTGAATTAAGTAAAATAGCCTCACTTCAGGAATTGTATCTGAAATTTTATGACTTTATAAGCCAGAGTCCTGATGTGGGCTATAAAGAGTATTTAAAAGAAAAGTACATTGAGCAAACCTCTTTATTTGACTTGAAGACTGGTATTATATGCTCCTTTTAGCACGGCTTCTAATGAGTGTAGCAGGTTGAGTTTTTCCTGTGCTGTTCTTTACAGCTAATTATTATGTGTGTCACTTTGTCTAATTGGTACCTTAGCCACTTTTTCTTTTGCCTTATCTTTAGCCATTCCAGAGTATATCTCAAACATTGAGAGACCTTGAATGCAGCTGAGCAGAAATGGAGATCTGTCATCACTAGATTCAACAGAGCAAAAACCAGCAGAAAGTCACCTGGCAGGGAAACCACCTGGAGGAGAAGTTAGGTCAAACCTTTTCAGTAGTGGCAGATATTGCGACAATGACAGTCTTCTCAAGGACCAACAGAGACTGCCAGACTCTGCCAATTCAGTTCTTTAAGAAAATAAAAAGACAAGTGATGGTGTCCTGGTGAAGTGTATATATTCATTTTGGATTCTTTATCCAATTTCTCTTCTCTGGTACTTCCTCATTCCTACCCTTTCTGCGTGTGAGGGGAAAGCAGGATTTGGTTAGTGGCTGGTCATTGACAGGTTACACCCCACCCTTTTCCTTAATGTTTGTTGTTCCAGTGGTGGGTTTTCACAACAGACCCCTTCTATGTATTTGCCTTGTGTTGTGTCTCTTACTAGTCCTTTGGGACTGAAAGAAATACATATTCTTAATAAGCTGTATACTAATGTTTTCCAGGGGACACTAGCAGTTCCTGGAGAAAGTCAATGATTAAAATGCTGGATTTTGGCACACAAGTACAGTGGCAGCAATTAAAACAAGGGTGGAGAAAGCTTTGAGTTTCCCCCTGAAATACAGATCGCCAGTGCAGTTGTACAATCCATGTTCTACAGTTGCTTTGTGGCACAAATGCATTACATGCAGGATTAAATCCTGGTTTGCCACCCCATGTGCTGATCTTCTTCCCTTTACCATATAAAAACCAGTTAAATTGTTGATGTTAGGGGAGTTACTCTTGGGCAACACTGATTAATGCTCTGCAACAAGATTTGAGGAAGGTGCTCCTTTATAATGAGAATTGGATCACCAGACAGTGATCTGAAAAGCCAGACTTAAAGTTCAATGTACTATAAGGGAACATGAGTTTCAAGTCAAGCTAGTTTTTGTGAGGCCACAAGCAGCAGTGTCCTGCTGCTAGAAAAGTGGTTTGTCTGGCATCACCTGGGAGGGTGTACAGTCCTAATCTTGGCCACACACCAGAGGTCCTGATGCTACCAAAACACAGCACAGCTTTTCTGCTGCAGTTTTAAAGAGCATCAAGTAAGAAGCAAAGAAGCAAAAAAGTAGCTGTTTTCAAAGCTGCTGGGGAGAACAGCTCCCAGGAGAACAATGTTTATTTACTTAGTACAGTAGTCTGTGAGAAAATAAATGCTTTTAGAGAGGTAGTCTAAACTTGAAAGTATAATGGCTTTATTATTACCGAGGGTAATAGCTTCCCTTCTTGAATAGTTTATTGCAATATCTTCTTTTTTCTTCCCTCGCACTTTTACTGCAAAAGGCAACATGTCTTTTGAGTTTTAGGTTCTTAAATCTTGGTTGCTTTTAAATAGCATTGGCAACACTTGAGTTCGGAAGACAATAAATGGCTTATCAGGATGGATGGTGTGGTTCTCAACAGTGAAGTTAGTCCAAGGAGCTCTGTTTTGGGTAGTAGGAAAATCCCTGTCCATCCCTGGAGCCTGGGAGAGTTGGGATCAGACAGCATATTACTTGGAAAGGCTTAAAAGAGAAAAGGTCCAAACTGCCAACAAAGTCCCATGTTGACAAGCAGTGGCAAGTAATAGGCCTACTCTAGCATCCATATCAAAGGCAAAGTTGAAGTCATACCATCAGGCCTGATTATTTCAAATAAAATTAGCCAGCCCTCTCAATCCAAGGGATGAAGTTGCACAGTGCAATTAGGAGAAAGGCCTGCCAGTGCTTGATGGGATGATCAGACTCTCAGGGTGTTCCCAGCAACTCAGAAAATACACAGCTCTGCAGTCTGGAGATTGGATTTAAGCCAGTCAGCAAGCGTGTCCTTCTTTTTTAAAATCACATATTGTTTTAGATTAGATTTTAGTCAATTGATCAATTCTAACAAGCTTAAAATATTCTCTTTTGACCTTCTTTTTTTTGTTGGTTAAGCACCGTTTGTATGACGAATAGAAAGTGAAGGTTAAAATCAGCCTTGTTGTGTTGAAGCTAAACCTAGCCACCTTGCACCAATGTGATAGCACCAAAGTATCGAAAACCCTATAATAATTAAAAACCTGTTGTGACACTATTCCTGCTTGTACTCAAAACGAAACATGGTGCCTGCATTCCAGATGGAAGATGTGGTTGTGTCCTGGAGTACCTCAGGTTTCAGACAGTAGTTTCTAGTGAAATTTGAGATTACTCAAAGTATGCTGGAATTACCCAAGTGCTCAGATTAGTGGAGAGGGTTTAATGGGGTTTTGCTGAAAAAACTGAATGGTAGCAGTGGTAGTGTCAGTGGCTGAGGCAAAGACTGTGATGCAATGGTAAAAAGATGAAGGAACTGGAAGTGGCTAAACATGAAACAAATTTAATTGATAAATGAGGTGTGTCTTTTGATCGTAGCTGGTGACTGATCACAGATAAATTCCTTTTATGTACAGGAGCCAAAGTGTAAAGATGGGAGTGAATACTTTGATAGCAGAATGGACAACTTCACTACGGACACACTGGCACCATCGCAGCTCTCCACTTTACTGTGGTCTCCTGGCTCCAGCCATGCCCTGTCCCAGAGAAGCGAATCCACCAATGCTGTCAGCAGTGATGCCTTGAGGCAGAACATTTATGAGAACTTCATGCGAGAGCTGGAGATGAGCAGGATGAACTTGGAGAACACAGAGACCTCGTCGGAAACAGAAGACTCCAGTGGCGAGTCCCTTAGCTCCTTGGAGCAGCTGGATTTGTTGTATGAGAAAGAGCAAGGAGTGGTGCGCAAGGCAGGGTGGCTGTTCTTCAAACCCTTGGTGACCCTGCAGAAGGAGAAGAAGCTGGAGCTGGTCACACGACGGAAGTGGAAGCAGTACTGGGTAACACTCAAAGGTAAAACCACCCCGTAGGTCCTTCATCTTAGCAGCAGCAGTCCTTTCTGTTGTGTCTCAGCAGCATTTCATGCCTGCTGGCTTCTGTTAGCAGATTTAGGGGGGTCAGAAAATCACACCTAACTTTGCAAGGGTCTACCCACCACCTAAAGTGGAGCATGTGCCTAGGCAGCCCACTGAACTGGTGCTGCTCAATGTCTTTGGGACTGTGTGTGCAGCCTTGTGTTTCATACCATAGTGGGAAATATTTTGTCTGACTTCCTAATTTGTGTGTTCACATCAGATTGGGGAGTTAGAAGATGCTTTTGGATGTTTGGAGGTCAAAGACCAAATTGAACCACTATTTAAGGGTCAGGAGAAGTTGCTGGTGCCCAATTCCTCATTAGAGACACACAGTTCCTTAGGCTCTGCTATGAAATTTACTGAAGGGTGAGGTAGTTTATTGTAAAAATGTTTTGTTCATTTCCAGCACTTTAAGTGGCAATATAAAGAAGAGGTGAACTCCCAGTGCCAGAGCATTTACACAGAGAAGTGTGTGTGGTTCAGAGCAGGGGAAGCTGAAGTAGCAGCAGGGGAAGCCCTGTGGTGCCTGTGGCAACCATTCCCAGGACTTGAAGGTCTCCCTTCTTTCCCTGGATAGTCTTTCACATTCTCTACTCCCAGCAATACCAACCCCTTCTGGCTTTTGGCATGCCCAGCTTCCTATCTCCTGCAGCTGCTCCTGTTGTGAAAACAGCCCCATGGGAGGGGAATCCACTCAAAGGGGGCTGCTACAGGTGTGCAGATTGCTGTGCTCTATTTGTGGCTCAGAGGGTGCTGTGAGGCGTGTACAGGTGTCAGGAAGTGTGAGAAGGAAAATGATATCTATTGTGGGGAGGAAGGGAAATTTAATGGGTGAGTTAATACACCTTTTTTAATTTTGAAATGCATCCAAAGGATTTGTCTTTCAGTAAATATAATACTAAGTTAATGAGCAAGGACATCATCAAGGTTGATCATTTCCTATCATATCTGGGACTAGAGGAGAGAAAATAACAACTTTCCCACAGGTTGCCCTTTTAAAAATTGTGCATGGGTGTAGACCTGAAGAAAAATGAACAGCAAACAGCAAGTCTTGGTAATGTTGTGCTTGATAGTGCTGATTGAAGAGAAGAAAACTTGCTAGAATGAGGCAATTCTACCTAAAAATTCAGAGACTTGTTATCAAGGGATCAAAATGTAGGCAGGCTTAACAGTTTAAATCACTTGCCCTGATCATCAGATAGCATGATTCATGCTTACAAGCAGTGTATACAAAGGGAAAAAGAGTACCTGAATTGCACCCTCTTATTGTGTGTGTTTGTGTTATGGAGTATGAATATAGTTTAATCTGCCTCTTCTAAAATTCCATTTCTAAACAATTCTATCAAAACTCTAAACTGAAATATGTTATATACTAGTAGTTTGTGCATTTCTGGGATAATGAAGCTCTGGAAAGCAATTTACGTACTTCATGTTAATTTTTTTTGGCTATAAAATGGGCTTATTGGTGACCTTGAAAAAATTGTGTCTCTTCTTACTTCCTGAATTTCCACAGCTACAAAAAAAGGAACAATAGAGTTCTTTGTAAAAAGCTTTATTAACTTCTAACATTATAACTGTTAGATACAATGCTTTTTACTTCAATGATTGATCTGTCTGCATTCATGGTACAGAGTCTTTTGCACTTTGCTAACTGTTTTAAATATACGTTCCTAATTTCTTTGATCTCTTACCTTTATTGTCCTGTGGAGACTTCTGATTCCAAAATAAACTTACCTGTCTGGATATCAAGGCATAATTCTGTTTTCATAATTGCTATATCAAGATGAAGCCACTTGCTTTGGTTCCTTTACACAGGTTTTTGAATGGATCAGTATTTAATTTGTTCTTGGAGTTTAAATAGCCGAGATATTTTAAAGCATGGCGCTAAATAGGTAAATGGAGAACAGCATGTTTATTTGCACTCTGTTGAGATGTGTTTAATTATAAATATGCAGAAGGCTTATAACCATCTAGTTACCTGCCAGACCTAAAAGTATACATGTCCTGAGGCCTCTGCTCCACTTGCAGGGTCACCAAGACCTGAGCCTGAATAGTAACTGTGCACCAAGAGAAATTCTCTTTTCCATCTGTCCTGTCCAATTAGTTTCCTTTAGCCAGGTAAATTGCTTTCCCTTTGCTCTCTCCCTTCAGCTCAAGTTTTAATTAAAATATTTGGACAATAATCAGTCCCTGTGGGTATGACAGAGCTTATGAAACTAGCTGCTTCCAGGGATCACTGGACTTGACCTAAAGATATATCTGGGATGGCATACACCCAAGCATTCATACATGCCTTTCAAAAATTTTTATTTGCATACATATAAACTCTCAGGATAAAATATGACTTATCTTCAGTTAGAGCAAATAGGCAAAATATGGGAATATGGAAATATTTTAAAATAAATCTTAAAAACTTAAAACTTCTGCACTTTCCTAAAATATAGAAGTGGAAGTGGTTGTATGTTGCTGTTGCTGTATACAAAAGAAGACTTGGTTTTGTTCGTTTAGTTTGCCCTATTATGTTCAAATGACATTTCTGATATGCAGAGTATTGCAAACCATATCCAGTTTTTTCCAACTGCAGAGATCTCCAAGTGTTTCAGTGGCATAAAGAAGACAAAGTGAGGGCTGTCCAATGGGACAGATAGGACCAATTCTGTAGGATTTGTCCTTACCCAAAATATTCTGCAAGTCACTTTGGACATTAACAGGAGAAGGTGCAGTTATGTAGTATAGAGGTATTTCTATGTATTAGATTCCTTTCTCTAAAAACTTTTCAGTCAATGGATGATTTGATCAGAAATCTCTGATGTGGATTTCCCTTTGTAATGGTATTTTAGAAGTGCACTTTAGTCTATGACCTGTTGAACAGGCAAATCGGTGTGTCTTGGAGGACAGTGGGTTATAGCAAGGCAGGAAAGAAAGGCTGTCAGGGATGCAGGGCACAGACCCTTCTTGAGGCACCATCGCTGCCAAAGGCAACATGGCACTGTAGTCATACTGCTGTGGGCTAGGATCAAGTGTCCTCTGCTGGGATCAAATCTCCTCCACTCTCCTCCAGAAGTAATTCCACTTGTAATACTCGGGATTGCCGTCATCAAGGATGAAGTTTGTTTTCTGGATGCAAGCTTCATGCCTTAGATATTACACTATTTACAAGACTGAACATGCTCAAGCTCAGCTCTTTTAAACTGTTTTGAATTACTCAGAATTCTCTCAGTCTCCAATTTTCAGCTATATTCAAGGAAATCTGGTTTAAATTTGAGAAGTTTATTCACTAAGCATGTTGTATGAAGACAAAGAGTTCTACAAATCTTTTCAACAAATACAAAGATTTCTTAAGTGGCTGTTATGAGAGAGTTTGTTCAATTTAATAAAGAAGCACAAAAGCTGATTTAACTAAGCAGGAGTTAATCTCTTCTACATGCCTTAACATTTTAATAGGCTGAGTTTATTGATAGAATATTGTGGGTTAGAAGGGACCTTTCGTCCAGCTCCCCTGCCATTGGCATGGACATCATCCACTACAGCAGATTACTCAAACCCCATTCTACCCTAACCGTTGGATGCTTCTGTATTGAAGTGTCCTGATTTGTTTATTAGGTCCATAAATGTTTGTTGTGGCCCTGTTAGATGTCTGTTTCAACTTTTCATTGGCAAATTAATAATTAACTGTTCTTCTGTGTAGAAGATCTTCCTTTTTTATCTGTTTCAGAAGAGGAGCGGAACTGATGTTCCCTGTCTCTGAAGGGTGGCTTAATTCACAAAAATTATATAATGTTGGGAGATCCATAACTTATTTTCTCCTCCTGTTTTTTTGTCCCTCTGAACTGAAAAAGGTTGTACTCTACTGTTTTATGAGACCTATGGAAGGAACTCAATGGAGCAGAGCAGTTTGCCTCGATACGCCCTGTTTGCAGAAGACAGTATAGTTCAGTCTGTTCCAGAACATCCCAAGAAAGAAAATGTGTTCTGTCTCAGCAATTCTTTTGGAGACGTCTACCTATTTCAGGTAACAGGATGCATGCATAACTTGGTGGTTGTTTCCATTTCAGGATGTGTTTGTGAGTCTACACATGTATCTATATGATTGTATGTACACATGTACACACACATCATGTTTCTGCCTTTGAATTAAAAATAATAGCATGACTGCACTGTTGCATTACATTATTATAATATTAAATGTCTGATATGACTTCAGGCATTACACCAGTTGGCTCAATCAATTATGGTTCAGAAACAAAAAGAGCAAGGACCACAAATCTGCAAGAAGCTCTGGGTACCTGGTTGATCACAAGCTTCTAAAAAAATCAACTTTTCATCAATTTTTTCCACATCTGTTAGCATTCCATCCTTACAGAATGGTGTGCTCAACCCTGAGTCTGCTGGTCACAGAGTTTACTTGAGAAAGATACTCAAGAAAGAGAGCTAAAAATAATCAAAATACCTTGGCTGCTCAAAGGAACCACTGGAAATGTTAATAAAGAACAGTGTTACGTGGAACTGCCTGCATACAAACATATTGATTCATAGGCACACTTGTACATATCTCCAGAGATACTTAATGCAGATTACATTCTCTTTACCTCAGTGTTGACTCTCCACTAACTTGGCACTTTTTACATAAGCAAATACCTCTCTTCAGAATCTCACATATAAAATCTTCTCTGCTGTCGCAGCAGTGAAGAAGGTTTGTGTTTGATATCTGGTAGGGTTTACTTTAATTATCTGGAGGGATGAAAGATGCAAGTCACATCTTTCTTGGCTCTTGTCCTTCTGGGGCTCTTAGACCTTGCAGGTCTAAGAAGCAGAAGCTGAAGTTTGGAGACAAGTCATGATGGAGTGTAGGAAAATCTCAGACTACAAGCTTTATTTGCTCAGTTCTGAAGAAAACCTTTTCACTTGATTAAGATAAAGTTCCTAAGACAGCAGTGAGCCCATCAAGCACCTCATGCCCTAGAGCTGTTAATTTTATTTTATTTTTCTCTTATGTGCTCATAACGTTGCACCATTGATTGGTTTCACAGGCAACAAGTCAGACAGATCTGGAAAACTGGGTTACTGCCATACATTCAGCCTGTGCTTCCCTCTTTGCAAAGAAGCTTGGGAAAGAGGACACTGTCAGGCTGCTGAGAAATCAGACCAAGAGTCTCTTCCAGAAGATTGACATGGATGGCAAAATGAAAAAGATGGCAGAGCTGCAGCTCTCAATTGTTAGCGATCCAAAAAACAGAAAGGCCATAGAAAATCAGGTACTGGAAACTATTTTTTTATGAGAGCATATTTATCATTAATTCTTGCTTTGGTCTCTGTTTGTGATTTCTAGGCCTGAGAATCATTTTCTTGGGCATAGCTGGCACAGTGGTTGTAATTATTGCCAGGTTTCTACAGCAATCCAGAGCAGTGCAGGAGGGAGGCTCCTCAAAGCCGCGCATTAGACTGTTCTGTTTAAAGAGGACAAAACTTTTTCTTGTCTCTTCAGTGAAAATGTTCACTGTTTTATAATAAGATCTAGCTGTTACGTCGCATACCACAGAACATACAGTATGTTCTGTGAATAATTTAGTATTGTATTGCGGAAGAGATTGACGAATATTGTTCTGCACCTTAAGGCAGCACATGAGGAATACTTAGTCCTTCCTCCAACTTCATTTGTGTAGTGGTAGACAAAACCACGTGCTTCCAGTTGAAATTTAGCCATGAGCACCTGTGTGGTAGTGAACAAACATGAAGCCTTACTCTGCTGTCAGTTCTAGCATGTGAACCAGGAATCACTCCAGGCATACCTTATGGAAGTACATCATGCAGTGTTGATGTCTTACCCATGTTCCCAGTTTTGCAGACAGTAACAGGCTTTAATTATTTAGACATGCTTAGTTCAGCCAATGACCTCACTACCCATGGCTTCTTGTGCACTAAACTTGTCCAGTAGTTTAGCCTAAATAAGTCTGTGGACTGAGGCTGCTGTACCATTAATTTTATTAGGCCATTTACAAAAGACTTCTGATAAATTGAACTGATGACTGGTCTTTGAGAGCCTTTCCAGTCAGAGTAACTATTCCTCTGTTGGTACTTCATGCTGCATATTATGGCCCCTTGAGTAGCAAATGAGGTTTACTTCCTTCGAGCCAATATGGCATAATTATTTTTCTTTGGTTAACGAAACAGTTGTAGTTTCAGGGATTTGATGCTTATAAGATTTAAAATTCTTACTCTACTGGCTTGGACTTGATGAAGAGCAGACTGACTAGTACTGACTTCACTGCCAAGCTCTTGTGGCACACTTGAGTCTGAAGCTGTATGAGCAGAGTTCAAATAACATGCAGGTTTTTGTAGGGATTTGCAGTGCAGATGTTCATAAGCCCTTTGAGTGCTCAGATGTTCATAATTTATTTCCAGGTCACTTTATTTCATGGTCCAGAGTTGAGTGAGGTGAATGGAGGAGGAAAAATGTTAAGTATCCTTTTATTGCAGTAGGCTTTGAGACCTAGAAGAATATACAGGCTTCTATAGATGTCTAGTGCTTGTAAAATGTGATGCACTGAGGAAAAATCCTGATGTATGTTAACTTAATTTATCCCTCCCTCATCAGATATTCCTGTTAGTAGTTTATTAAGAGTCAGCTGAAGACTATTATTGATCTATCTTAATATCTGCTAATTATGTGCTTTGTCCTTGAAGAACTGTCATTGTTTTCCAGCTCTCTGAGAAGTTGGCTTCATTCTGTAGAACTGAAATCCATCTTCAGGACTGCAGAAAATTTATTTCTGTTAATCTTCTGTCTATGTGTGTCTCAGAACATTGAATGGGGGAAGACCGTTGGTACAAAGAATGAAATGGATCACTGTAAACATCCAGTAGTTGGCAAAGAATAAATTTATAGCAAGAATTTTCTCCATTCTTGACCCCTTTGATCTCTTTAAAATCTCTCCTTACAATTGCCTAAGGTTTGCTGGTGAAGTCACTTCAGAGAAAAGTCGATAGATAACTCAGTTGCCTAATCTTCTAATTTGTTGTCTCAGATTGGCATTTGCAATGAAAAAAGAAAATCTTGATGCAATTAGTAGCTGAGAATTCTTAATATACTTAGTAAGGTAATGATTTTGAGAAAATGATATTCCTGAGGGAATAGTTTGCATATATGTGGCTGTAGTTGTTTAGTAATTGTGGTTGTTTAGTTGTCTTTTGCCTATTTTGAGAAAAAAGAAAATATAAGTTCTGGTTTTGTTTTTGTGTAAATTTGATGATTCAAGCATGGGGCAGATATTATTCCTCCATGATGAAGTACATAGTATTGCCAATACTGTACTTCTTAAGCATGCCATGCATCCTGTGCTGGAAGTCTTCAGTGGTGATTTATTTTGGGAAGCCAGCGGAAACAGTGTGATTGACTTCAGAAGGGCTGTGGTGGATTTTTACATAAAAATAATTTATTTTCACTGGGGAATTGTCTTGGAAACTCTGATTTCTATAGCCTTTCTCCTTTTCCTTCCTCAGAAAAGCAACCACCAAATGTCAACTTACTCTTTTCTTTCACTTCTGTATTGACTTAACACCAATACTTCTCTGCTGAAGACTTAATAATTCTCAGGACTTTAAAAGCAAGCAAAACCTTTTTTTGTTTCACAATTACTACCACCTGAAAGGCAGTTGTACTAAGGAAACCTGCACTTCTAAAGTTGCTATGGGTATTTTGGTATACTTTTACAAGCTTCTTTTTGGTGTCCAGCAAATGGGCTAGAGAAGCTCATCCAGTACTGTCTGGTAAATTTTGTGAATTTGAAGGCAATCAATCAATTGATAAAACCAGTGCTAAACAGAAGAGCAACCAACCAACAACAACAACAAAAAAGACAAAGAAAATATAATTTTTCTAGAGAAATTATTGTTTTATAGACTTGATGCTATCAAACTGGTTGGGAAATGTTTTCAGTCTTGTGGCTTATATGAGGGGTTCTCTCTATCTGGGTTTACTGGCCTAATAATAATGATTTAAAAAAAGAGTTTGTAAGTGTTTAAGAGAAAATTGTGGCCCTTCACAAAGCTATTGGTGATGCTGGTCAGTTTAGAAGAAACAATGAAGCATCTGCAAGATGGGATTGTGGCTGGACATCTTGAGTCTGCACATATTACCTACAGCCAAATACATTTATTATTATTATGTGAAATAAATATGTTGTGTGTGATGGTATTCTCCCAACATGTAACTTCTCCCCTCAAGTGAAGAGAATTAGGGCAAAAGGTAATAAGTTTGAAAATCTCCTGCTGCCAAGATGAATTTCAAAGCTTTTCATTAAAAATCTTTTCGTTTTCCTAGGTGTTTAACCTGCTAGAGAAACCACAGTGTTTGCTGTGAATACGGAGCCCTGTTAGTGGAAGGGATTATTAGCATTTGTTCAGATAATAATCTCTCTCTTAACAAAGAGAGCTCTTTTAACAAAATATTGCACATAAAGTCAGAAGTGAAGCTGCCTCTGCCTGCAGAACTGGTTTTAATGGGGTGGAAAATCTATCTCGCAAGAGAGACCACTGCAGCCCTTGTGTAATTGTTTATGTACTTGGTACATAAGTCTATCCTGATGTCTCACTTTAGAACAATAGCATGATTAATAGTTGCTTGAAAGAATTATGGAGTTTTGTCTTCAAATTTTATTATGTTGGCATCATCATGTTTTCCAAGCTATTCAGAGGTTTCTGATGTAATTCATATTTTCTCCGCATATAATTTTTAACTTTTCAGAGAGTTAGGAACATGTGTATTTACTTGCAGGCACTGAAATGGTGAAGCATTAGTGAGTGAGAAGAACAGGCACATGCTTTTTTGGAGGTATTTTTTTTGTAAGTTTTCATATGTGTCCTCCACCTAAAAGTAGTTTGTCTGTTGCCATTAAAAAAAAAAAGGATCAGTAAGATGGTGGTGTGCTTATTCTGGGTAGTCATTAAATCCATTAGTACCTTTCTTTCTTTCTTCCTTTCCCTGTAGTGGTCTCCAGCTTTTTACGAAGAGCATAACTTCATTTCTTTGTTTTTAAATCTATTTGACTCTTTCTCTTTTCTCTTATATTTGAAGAAGGATGATTGGAATAGGTCTGGGAATTTATTCTTCAGCCTCCACAAAGCTCAAATTTCACGTCTTAACTTTCTATAAAGCATTTGATGAAATATTTTCTGACATTTAAATCCAAATTCTCAGTAACACTCAAAGGCAGTCTTTTCAGGGAACTTTGCTAACGCATGCCATCATTACTGCAGAGACATTCAGCTGGAATCTCAATACATAGTAACTTTTCATTCTTCCATATCCTCTTCAACTTAAAAAAAAAAAAAAAAGTCCAAGCTTGTTAGACCAGACCTTCAGTTTGTGTGGTCTTTGAACTGGCTAAAGCAAATTTCTGCTTCCTGAGAGGCTGGTTTAATATCTTTCCAGATGTTACTCTTCAGTAGCATTTTACTTCATTTTACCTTGCCTACATCATTAGGAAAGTACTTTAGTAGTAGTAGACTGGAAGTGAAATGAGTAGGCAGACAGAAGGTTAGGGAAGTTCAACTTCATTCTTTCTGCACTGTTGTTACTGTTTTACAGATGCATGAATTTCCCTCTTTGTTTTGCAAAGATTTAGCATAAGGTAAGGAAAAATGCGTGTGGAGTTGCATAGCATTATCTCATACAATGGAGCTGGTGGGACAGCCTGTTCAGAAAGGGATGGTGGTCTGGGTTTTGGAGAGGGCAGCTGGATAAAATTCAGTGGCTTCCTTACTTACATCCCTAGCTATAGACATATATATGGTACCACCAATTTCCATTGGATTTTCAACAAGCTGTCAGTTTGGTACACATGTCCACTTTCATGCTGTCATTGGTATTGGGAATAAGATTACCTCTATCTATTTTGGTAAAAAATTATGAAAATTCTGTTCTTCCAATGCAACCAAAAAGATGGCATTTATTGTAAAAAACCTCCATTGTCTTGTTATTTCAGGAAGATTTCTTAACCTTTTTTAAGTCACCATGCAGATAAAGAATAAAGTGTTGCTAATTTCACATGAGTGTTGTTGTACTCTTTTACAATGCCTTCTTTATTTCTTTAAACTAAAAGTTATGATAGCATCTCAGTAGTGTTTTTTAAAGTAATGGAATTTCTGGAAAAGTGATGGTTTTGCTTCTTTGAGTTTCTCTTTAGGAACTAATGACATTAAAAATCTGTTCCCTGTCCCCAGATACCAAGTGACTCATTTTTCCAGATGGATACAATATGAATTGTGTCTGAGAACCAGGGATTGGAATGCAAAGAGTTTGGTGTTGTTTGTAATGTGGTTGAAAAGCTGTACATATAAAACAGCAGCAGAAGTTTCTTCTCAGTCCACAGAGTTCCCTGCATCAGCCTGTAGAGACACTTTCCATCTGGAAATAAGATATTGTGTAGGGAAAAATTGAGAATTTTTATTGCTATAGATAGTGAATTGTGTCAGCAAGGCCCTCATGATTCTGCATGGTATAGGAAGTACTACTAAATAAAATCAATTTTGAAGGCTGAAGTATTGAGAGAAGGCCCTCCTTCCTGTGCATCTTTTCTTTTGTGCTCCTTTGAATAGGTGCCAAGTGAAAAGCTGGTGTTTTGGTGAGCTGTCAAGGAAGTTTTTTCCATCCTCCTTCTAGGTCCTTGAGGTATTGTTACATTGAGTTGATATAGTGTAATTTCTGGCCCAGCTTTACACCATTTACACTCTGGTTTGGGTTTTATTATACTGAGCTCTTTTTACTTTGTGCAGAACACGTTTGCAAATGAGACAGTTCTTCCTCAGCCCCCCAAAAGATACTGTTTGCACTGTAGTGTACGAAGGGTGAGGGGCCAGGGGCCATCCCTGAGCCATCCTGCCTTCCCTGGGACTGCTGAGGCCTTCCCTTTACCAGCCTGCAAACCCTAAACCAGCTGAGGTTTAAACCAGCTGATGCCACTGCAAATGTCACCTGCAGAGAGAACTGGAGAGCATGTAGGAACTATGGATCCCCACATCACATTATCTTGTATATATTTACCCCTTGTTTTTCCAAGCTCCCACTTTAAAGTTTAGCTATAGAGAACTTAGTAGGTTTATTGGTCTGAGAGAGACCTATTTTCAAACAACTTCCTTTAGCTCCTCTGTTTGTGTGACTTAAAATCTGATTAATTTGCAATTTTTTTCTTAGTGTCTGAACAGATTTTTCACTAACCTGGAGGAGATTTGACTATTTATGTTCTGAAAATGATCATTACTGCTGAAGTACTGCCAAAAGTACCATGCTGATCTTCCTTTGTGTGTTAACTCTTAATAAGTCATTCCTGCACTAAGTCTTTGATGCAAAAGCTTATCCCTCACATAATTACTCTCTTGCCCTTGCACCAGGCTTCCTTGCATGAGTTCTCCTGGTGGCCCAGGCTAAATAATTCTCAAGGCTTCCAACATTTTTATCTTTTTATCTCTCTACCGCAGCTTCCTTTTCCACTCTACCTTACAGGATCCTTCTAAGTTCAATACATTTTTTTGGGTGGCCCCCTCTTGCCTTTCTTCCAAGATCTTTCATGCTGCCACTAAACCGAGAAATCCTTGCTTAACATTTCCCTGGACTGACAATGACATCCTCCCTTTCCTCTGGAAAAACCGTTTAATTTTTTCATGTTTCATGTGTGCTCACTTGTCTTGGTATACCTCATTTCCTTGGTATACCTCATTTCTGGCCATATCTCTCATCTCTTTTCGGACTCATTTCATGCTGGCATTAGCCTTTGTCGTCTGTTCCTGCTCCCACAGCTGTCTGCTGCATCCACTTTTTCCTGTTTGCTTTCGAGCAGATTTCAAAGGGCTGTTTTTTCTGTGCATGATGAAGTTAAGTCCTTGAGCCTTCTTTCGGGTAGTCCTCCCACGTGGGACAGAGATTTGCCTCACACAATAGCAGAATAGGGATTGCAGCAGCAAGTCTGCAGGCTGTAAATTAACTTCATGGACCAGGTCATACTGTGCTTTGAAGTTGTTGCTTTTTTATTTGTGTGCTTCTCCCGTTTAGTCTTCAAGAATATAAATCTCTAGGAAGAATTATCATAGTTTAAAAGCCCTAGACAAATAGCAGCTGGTATTGGTTCATGGTCTGCAATTGGTTCCAGACATCCCTGGTTTTGATAAGACTACAAGACAATCCCAGAAATTCCTTGCCTACAGCTTTTGCTAATGCCATTAAATGTAACATTGTGATTACCGATGCTTTTGGAGCTGATTAGCCAGTATCCTGTGTGACTGATAAACACTGTAATTTAATTATTTCTTCAGAATGCCCCCATGTTATTCCCCACTTCCCCTTCTTAGATTTTTTTTTTATTATTTTAAAATACAACTTCATGCAAATGTTTAATGGGGATTTTGAAGAAGGCCTAAGACACACAAGGATGTCTGTTCTCAGCCTGTGTTCAATGAGGACAGGATGCTCCACTCCAGCAGTGCCCAGAACAAAGCTTCCTCTGTTCCTGAGCTATTAAAAGTTGGCTTGGCTCTGTACCCACAGAGGTGTCATCTTGAAGGGAAAGACATTACCTGAGCTTGTAGCTTTTGGCTTTGTGAAAAGCTGACAACCATGTTTTCATTCTAGTTGGATGTTGACACAGAGAGAGAGCCCATCTCATAGTCTCCTATTGGAGTTGTCCCATGTGTAAAATAGTGGCAAACAGAAAAATGCTCTGAGAAGCATCTGAGAGCACAAAGAAAGCAAAAAAAATAAAGCCAAATAAATCCAGGGAAAAGAAAGATTATTCTTTCTGGTGCTCAGAGGATGTGTGTTTCAAATATTTGTGATGAGAAATTAGACAAGGCATCTTCATTATGTGTATGTCTCTGTCCATTTTCACTAGACTTCTGAGAACTTATCTCATTATAAGCTTTTGTAAATTCTCTGTTTTGCCTTTAATAGTCATTCTTTGAAATATTTTTTTAAGTGCACTGTGAATTACAATTTTTTCATTCATACCTGTGAAAAATAGTATATTGTCTTCCATTTCCTCACCCTACTCACCAAATAAGATTTACCTCTTACTTCCAAAAGTAACTGATGCAACAATTGGTGAGCACATATGTAAGGAAGCTGGACTGGGTGGGCTCTCTATCGGTTGTAGCACAAACCTTAGCATCATGTTCTTTGCTTGCTTCTTTCATTCTTGAAAGTGGCAAAATACTTGCTTAATTCTTGAAATATTTGGCAGCATTAGAAGGAAATTGAACTGATTTTGCTGCTAAACGAGCCTAAAGGACAAAGTCCACCTGAGGTTTTGTATTTGTCAGCTTGTTTGCTGAGCCACAAAGGTGCTTGTCCCAGCCTTGGCTGATCCCAGTGTGAGGTGATAATATCCTGTGCACGTGGGGACAGGCAGGTGTGCCAGGAAAAGGCATAAAGCCAACGCCCTTTAGAGAAAATGTGATGAACTTTCTCCACAGCCCTAAACCACCTGTTGAGCAGGCAGCTTGCAGTGATTTGAGCTGACATTCAAAGCTCAGTGTTGTCAGGGTTATTTCAGCAGTTATCAGTACATGATCTTGGTGTTCCTTGATCTAATGGACATGCCTTGTCTGCCTTCTTGTTTATCAGTGTGCTTGCTGCCTTTTTTATTTATACTACATATAGTATTACTGTGTGTTGTGCATTAATTGTACAATCTGCAGGGCAGATTTTTGCTGCAAGTACTGGTGTGTAAATTGGGGAAATGAAGAGCAAAATTTGACTTTGGTGCAGTGCATAAGAATATGTATTTAAATAAGTGTGTATGTTTTAAATGAGTGTGAATATGTGTGTTTAAATGAGTGTGTATTTACACAAATACTTAAAAGTCTGTCATCTAAACCTTGATTCAGAGCTTTCAGTCTAGTAAATATTTGAGTCTTCACTTTCTAATTTTACATTGAAACAGGGTTAAATTGTTACATCTTAATGTACCTGTGGCAGATATATTTTAAGAATTGCATATTTACATTCCTTCTTTTGGTACAGTGGTTTGTATTGCATCTGTATAGCTGTTTTTTGCAGTTTGCAGTATTGTCTCCTGTTTACAGTTAGAGGAGCCTTAGGTTGGTAGTAAAGAATGAAGAGAACCTACCACTGTAGCTACTTTGCTACTTTCAGCCAGCCAGCCAAAAAAAAAGCTAAAAAAACCCCCCAAACTAATTTTCAAAAAGAAAGGGGTGGTGGAAGGGAAGAAAGAAAGAAAGAAAGAAAGAAAGAAAGAAAGAAAGAAAGAAAGAAAGAAAGAAAGAAAGAAAGAAAGAACGAGCAAGCTTTTGTGAACCACAGGGATGTGTTTTTATGTAACTGTTTTTGTGGCTATCAAACAACCCGAAGTTCATGGTATGTTCATCTTGTCAGTATGTGTTTAAGACCACCAGCTTTGTTTTATTTCAAGTCATCTTTTGGGTTGATGTAACACAATATGACTGAATGTGTTTTGGCAGGGAATAACTAATCTAATCCATATACTACCAGATGAAAGCAATTTACTCTGGGCTTAGGGAAACGCTCGAATTTTCAGTGCAGCCCACAAAGGCATTTTCCCCCCATTTAATTGTCCCTTTTTATATCCAAATAGATCCAGCAATGGGAACAAAACCTGGAAAAATTTAACATGGACCTTTTCCGAATGCGATGTTACCTATCCAGTTTGCAAGGTGGGGAGCTCCCAAACCCAAAGAGCCTTTTGGCTGCTGCCAGTCGTCCTTCAAAATTGGCACTGGGGAGGCTCGGCATTTTCTCTGTCTCGTCCTTCCATGCACTGGTAAGTCCAAATGCACTTCCATGGGTGTGTTACACAAAACCACCATGTGCTTAGATGTGGAATTGTGCTGGGATAATACATGGCTGCACCCACATGCATTGCTCAGGCAGCCCTGTACCCTTGTCACACTTTCTGCCTGCTCCTTGACTGCAAATACATTTTTTTCTACAGGATATGGCCACCATGGCTTTTTTTTTTTTTTTGCCCCAGAGGACTCCAGACTTGGAGTCCCTCCTAAAAAGGAAGTATTCTTAGAACAGGCTAAAGCTAGAGACAATTCAAAATTAAATGTCACTTTTTTTGAGAACTGTGGGATGTGTTTCTAAAGAAGAATGAATGAGATCCTCAGCTGTAAGCTGTTGCCGTCCTGTCAGCTTCAAGGGAAGTACAGCAGTAGCAGGTTCGCCTCTGCTCTTCAACCTTGGCAGGGCTGCAAGGCTGGATCACTTTCTCTGCATGTAAAGTCTGAAGAGTAGTACTGGAAAGACCTGTCAGGGAATGTGTTCCTCTCCACCACTGGTTTTATCTGTGTGGTTTGTGCTGTTCCTTGTTAATAACTCAAAGCTATAGCATTTATCTCCTATGTTTGACAATTTAGAGGATCCGTCTTCCTCTAGAAATTTCATATCTGAATGATAGGTTATCGGTCTTATTCAGAGCCTTTTCATTAGCTTTTGTTTTACAGAGCAATAGTTTATCAGGTTCTCCCTTCCTATGGCTTCTAATTTTGCCCCATGACAAAAGAAAATATGCTGCCATACCACTGAAATACTGAAAGAAGCATCACTGCTGAAAGCTTAGAACATTGTATTTGCACTTTGGCATGTTACACTGAGATGAACTGAAGTAACCCCCATTTGATGCCTCAGGTTGAAATAACTGTCAATATTTTGCTGTTATGAAAGTGATACAAGAGGGTCTGTCTCTGTGTTTAAATAGATCTGCTCCAGGGATGAAGCTGCTCTCAGGAAACGTACCCTGTCTCTGTCCCAAAGGGTTCGAAATAAGAAGGGTTTATTTTCTTCTCTAAAAGGACTGGACACATTGGCAAGAAAAGGAAAAGAAAAGCGGCCTTCCATAACTCAGGTAGATCTTACTTGCTGGGGATGGCACAGAATGGCTTGTTTCTCCTGGAGTTCATCCTGCAAGGTGCTGTTGGTGCACAGGATAGAAGACATTTGTCCATCAAACCTACCTCCAAGGTTTCAGTAGGTTTGGTAAATGTGCAATGGGATCATCCCCTCTGAAGAGTATATGTCTAATTTGGTTTTTTTTGGTGATAAATAAGATTGGTGAATGACAGGTTTTGACCCAGTAATTTAATTATTGTCAGCATAAGAACACCAGGCTGGAATTTGTAACAAAACTTCTCTTCTGGCACATTGCAAACTGTTTGGAAGTAGGGTTTCTTTCAAGATAGCTTCTCTGCACAGTCCTTAGTACAGTGTGTACTTGTTTGTGGTTGGAACTCTGAAGCACTGTTGCAATTCAATATAGAGTGACATAGGTGATTCTCAAGGGAAAAAGAGACTGTGCAGAGACAGACATCTTTGGCGTGGCCTCTTAAAGCAGCACACACTGCCTGGAAGTACATTTTAGCCACCAGGAGAAGACTGCTGTCATGCAGGGAGTCAGCTCTCAGTACAGACAGCTGACTAATAATGCCAGACCAGTTTACTGAAGACTTGGCACAGGTTTGGTGTGCAGGGTCAGGCTGGCTCTAGGGAGAGGGACTGTGCTGATGTGTGCCCCCACTGAAGGGCTGCACTGCTGGTGAAACCACAGCACCTTTTCTCTTTCTGGAACTAATGGCCCATGCTTACATTTAGTGCAAGCTCCACACTTCAGGAGTCTGTGTTTTCTCAATAAAAGCTCAGTTACTTGGAAAACAAAAGTTTTCTGCCTTTTCCCTGAAAAAAGGTAAATAAGAGCAGAGCTGCTTCTTGACAGTGAGGCTGAAGTTACAGTGAGGCTGAGTGAGGGGCATTCTCACTCAGAACACTACTGTTTTCTTTCTTCATAGCCTCTGCCATGTCTGCTGTTGCTCCTGCAAAGCAGTATTTTGTGCATTGTTCATTAGGTAACTTTGTTCTTGGCCCTTGATTTTATTAGTCACAAAATCTCTGATCAGCACTTGAAAATTGGCTGTTCTTGCATGTGTGGTAGTCTGTGGCAGAATATTTAAACAAGCCTATCTGTACATGTCATGCTATAGACACAGAGCTGATCCAACAGATTTCATGTTGCAAAATAACACATCAGGATTTTCTGGTCTAGTGGTTTGTATTTTTAATAGGTAAATATCTATGTGTAACTTGTGCCTGTTACACATTTTAGCATATTGATTGAGGTGTGTTAGCATGGTGAAATTGATTAATAAAACTCAGGTCTGTCTTAAAATAGAAGGAACTAAAGGAGAAATTTTCCCTAGGTCATCCTTGTCACATAAGTTTCTCTGTGTTCTCCAGCAGCAGAGTCTGGTCTGGGAGTCCTGCACCTCTCTTTCTTTATTAATGTGAGCACTGAGGGAAGGAATGTTATACCCTTTAGCTCTGTTCCCAGCAGAGCTGATACCTTGCACTGTTTTTAACTGGGTAATAAGTCTTCTCATATGCTTTATAGTCCATGAAGGGGATTCTGTGGAGCTCAGGGACAGGGAATATTATAGCTGTGGCAAGGAGAGGAGGCTCCTGCTGCCCTCCCAGTGCTTTTCTGAGCAAAGAGAAGGGAGGCCTGTCACAGGCAGAGGTGCCCCCCGTGGGTGTTTACCCTTCTTATTTCAAACCTTGCAACCAGCTGGCCCAAAAACATTTTCATTTTCATAGACAAGCTGGAGTTCTTATATTTTTTTTTCTTTTTGTAATTAAACAGCCTGCAATATAAGTAAGGAAATTTAAATGCTGAGTGTTGCCCATGAAAGTCAGGAATTTTTATGGACATGGCTTGAAAACTGACCCATGAACCTAGAAGATGGCTGAAGAGAGAGCCACATCCTTGCTCAGACTTGTGTATGTGCACATAATTCTATATCAAAATCAGAATAGGCCTGAGGATAACTTTCTTGTCTCTTTCAGCCAGCTGGGTTAAGCAGAGAAGTGGAGGTTCCTTCTCTGCTCATTGTGTTGAGATGTTTCTGTGGAACAATAGATTAAAAAAAGTCTTGCTTTCTTGGATTTAAGTTCATTTGACTGTAGCTGGTATGTTTTGATGTACAGTACCCTAGCTTCAAAATTAGATGGTATATTCTTGAAGATCATTGTGTCAGAGTAGTTTTTAATTTTATCTTGTTTATTTTTATGGCATTAATAAAAATGTTCAGAGTTTCTGTGCTGGGAAGCTTTTGTAAACATTAATGAAGTGGCTCAGTCTTCTACAAATCAGTTAATAAAACTGCACTGTAGCAGATGGGGGATGTCTAGGCTCACATTATCCTCAGTTTCTTAAATGCTTATCTGCTTTCTTATGTCTAAATGGTGAACTGTTTTGACAAATCATAAGCAATAAAATACTTTGATTATATCTGTGGGTGAGACAAGGAAGTTCAGAAGTGGTACCTTTTATTTGCATTGGCAGAAACTGGATTTTATATGAAATCTAGGGAGTTTGTTGTCTTGGATTATCTGAAAGGCTTTTGCTAATACCAGAACCCCCCAAAAGCTCAGCTGTAAGTCTGATATTGTCCTAATTTTTGACTGCAGAAGAAGTTGAAAAAATGTTTTTTAAATTTTGCAGTTTAGGAGGATAATGTTATTACTTGCAAATCTCAATGTCATATATAAATTGTGTAGGTCTATCCTTGTGTTTACACCAGCCTTATCACTGAAATATTTGTATCCACAGCCATTTATTTTATTTAAAAAAAGAAAAATAATCTTAGCACCTTTGTGAGATATCAGTAGTTTAATTTCCAAAGCATGTGGGCAATGCACATCTGAGGTCCTGCCTTCATCACCTCCAAAGCAGACACAGTAGTCAGCTATTTTCATTGCTTAATAGTGTTGGGTTAACTATGCCTATAAAGCTAACCTAAAAGTTTCAATCGATACCACCAAGAAAACTGGTTAGAAAAGATGAAAAACTGTAGGGTAGGAGATTTTAGAAACCAGCAACAATGATTTGAAATAGTCCCTTGAAGTCATGATGAGATTTGTAGCTCTCCCTAACAGTATCCTGAAGGGTGAAATTCATAATTCCACATCCAAGTGTATGGTTTGAAGGCAAATGACTTTAATCTAATTACTAAATAGTAGATAGGAAAAAATAAGTACATGTTTTATACGTATTTGAATCTGAGAGTGCATGTAGCTCAAATTTTCTTTATATGGAGAGAGTTGTATTTCTTTATTACTTCTAGTCAGAATAAAGCAATAAAAGGTACAAAAGATCCCTGGGGCTTAGCAGGTATATATATATATTCCTTAATTTAATTTTATTTTTTGTTTTCTCAATGGATGTACCCAAAACTTGTCAGAAGCAAAGGTGTTTATTTGTTCAACCTACTTATTTATCTGTGATGTTTTCAATAGGTTTTTGATACAGCAGGAGGACATGGATTTGCTGGCGTGCAGAATTCAGCCAACTCTGCTGAGGTATGATATGCCTGTTCTCATTCTGCATCATCATATTTTTGAATTCCTGAATGCATTTCTCTAAGGTAATGGTGGGGCTGGTTCAGAGACCCTAAAGAGATTCATAAAATGTATTTATTGTTTGAAAGCATCTTTCACAGTATGGCAAATCATCGGGTGGTTTGGACTGGAAGAGACCTTTATAGGTCATCTAGTCCAACCCCCTGCAATAAACATGAAAATCTTCAACTAGATCAGGCTGCTCAGAATCCCATCCAATCTGACCTTAATGGTTTCCAGGGATGAGATGAAACCCAGGGTATATTTTCCCCCTTTGTCTGCTTCAACAGAACCTTTGTATTTTGAGTTTTAAGGCAATAAAATCTATGTAAAGTCTATGGACCATCCTATCAGAGAAATGAGATTTAATATAAAGCTGGAGATTGCCCAAGTGAAGGAGAAGGATGCATTACCCAATAAATAGCTGTGATTGATCTTCTCTGATACTCAGGAGGAGGAGATATGATGCTTTTGCCTGCCTGGCCTCAGTCATGGCCCTTCTCCATTCCTTCAGCCTCCCTGGGGTGCCATGTTGCCATCCCCCAGTCTGGAAGGACATCTCCCACTGACAGCAGCTATCCTGTAATCCTGTAACACTGTTTTGCCTTGTGAAAGTATCTTCACATTTTGTCTGTTCTTTGAAAAAAATGGATTGAAATACCGGAATTCCCTTTGTTACTTGGCCACTTGCCTATTATTTCCTGGAGTGGGAAAGTATTTAAACCAAATCACTCCTCTGTTTTCAAAATAAATTGTAATTATGGGGTTGAAATCAACTCCTGTAGAGAACGCTTAAAAAATTCCTCCAGAATGTACCATTGTGTGTGGTGTGAGATGGCATCTCCCATCTCAGAGACAGCAAACACAATGCATTCCTGTTCAAACATGCTGAAAATGGAAAGGTTTGCCACATGAGAAGTGACCAAATCTCTTGGGCATAGCCCCTGAAGGTTTCTCCTGAAGGGCTGTGACACCAATCCCTCGGTTGGATGCCAACCCCCTCGGGGCTGGGAGGTTGATGCAGCTGCCTTATACACCAGGGTCTGCTGTGATTCTCCTGTCCTCTGGCCGAACAGGAGCGTTTACTCCTCCTGAACCCTTCTGAGGAGACAGAGAAATGTTTTGATCTAGGGAGCAGGCAGAATGATATGCTCTCCCTTTGGTGAAGTGTGAGCAAAGGGATAAGGTCTGTCTTGTTCCAGCTCTAGGTAAAGCAGCCTTCTCCAAATTCAGATAGGGGCTCACAGCCCTGTTCCCCAGGTAGAGGGGGACCATCAGAAGTCAATAGGGCTGCAGGTTTTGGACCAGGATTTAAAAATTTAGCAGGGTTGTCTTTCAAGACTAGAAAAACACACACAGTTTAGGTGCTGAGCAGACCTCTGGAGCTAGAAAAACATTTTTTCCCCTTATTATTTCAACCCTATTTCTGAAACCTTTTTTCAATGGGTATTAAATACAGCGTGGGCATTTTTAAGATCCTGACATTTTGGTGAATCATACAACAGCTCAGAAATGATTCATCATAACTTTGAAAACCGTTACTCTGGCATCAGCCTGGTTTCACTTGCTGATTTAAAATGAAAAAAAAAAAAAACAAAAACAGCATCAAAACTTTTATAAAATGCTGCCTGGGTATGACAAATAGCAAAGTCTGCCAGGGAAGCTGTATTTTCCCTGAAAAGGATGATAAAACTAGAGGCAAATAGTGGGAGGAAATTATGAAGTAACCTATTGGTCCTGCAGCAGCCCTGTGGCACAACATGTGACAGTCTGCAAGTCCTGGCGCCTCTTTCTGGAAAATTGGATGGGTTGTTATAACTTCATGTGGCAATGAATGAATGAACTATTGTGGAATTGGTCACTGCAGGCATAACAGGAAAAAAAAACCCCTTTTCATGTCAGATTTTCTGAGACGGAAAATGTGGATGAAGCAACGGTTCCTTGACTGCAGTTAAGGAACAGTCATGTTTAATAACAGAGGGAAGTTTATCTCAAATTGTATGCTTGAGCATTAATGTACATGGCAAGGAAAGGATGTAGCTCACATTGGCTGCAGAGCTTTCTGTCCTGTTAGAAAAGCTTACATCAAAAGGTGGCCTTGACCCTATTTCTCATCACCTTAATCCTCTAGGATATGAGGTTATGGGGTTTTTTTCATCTCTGGCAATAGTGAGATTTATTCTAGTTGCACAGATTTGGAGTGCTAGTGTTTCAGGGCAATAAACCATTGTAGTAGTTGCAAACCTCCCTTACTGAGGCAGGCATAGCATTGGTTTTCCCTGGAGAAAGCCACCAGGGAAATTCAGCCTGACTCCTGTGTGCTAATCTCTTACAGCCTCCCTCCCTTGCCCCCTTTCTCCTTTCTGTTATTTACACTGTGGAGGTGGGTCAGGCTTCATTCTCAGGCAGTTGATTTAGTGCTGAGAGGACTAGAGTTCCACAGGAATTATCTTCTTCAACATCACCAGCATTACCTACAGCCGCCAAGGTCAAACTTCTTCTGGTGTGGATTTCAACACTGTGTTAATTGCAGTAGCAGAACATGACTCCTGTTGTGTATAAATTGATGGATTTCAGTAGGATTTCCATCACCTGTGTTAATTGAAATTTCATGTTCAACTAGTTAAAAGGGACGGTTGAGCAAGACAGACAAGATTAATGAAAAGACTTACTTCATTAATATTATTCCACCAAACCAGTGTTATTCTGGCATCCCATTATTACTACACCACAATCTGGGTTGTCTGTAACCTGAATTTCTGCATTGTTTGGTAATTACCTGAATAAGATTTCTTGCTTCAGTGTTTTTACAGCCACAGTTGTTATTTGCAAAAAGAAAAGAATATTGGTCTCTCTGTTGTTACTAACAGATTGTTGTCAATAACTTTGCTGCCTGCAGCAAGGAAAAGAGGCTCTGTGCAGCTTTTACAGCAGCTTTTAATTGTGGTGCACCCCTGGGCTTGTGTCCCAGCGGAGAGTTGGCAGAACTGTGTAATCAAGGGTCTTTATGTAGGCAACAAATCCCCCCAGCACAACAAACAAACAAAAAATACTAACAAAAAGCATGAAGGAGGTAAGGATGCCTGGGAACAGCTCAGGATATCTTAAGATATGCCTTGGGTGGAAGTCTTGCCACTCTCTGGAGTTATTGTCCATTTCCAGTGAGTGAATGGGGAATCAAGGGACCCCATCTGTACAAACTTAAATGCCTTGATCTAGGTAATTAAGTGATGTGCTGAATAGGCTTACCCAAATAATATGTGAAACTCCAAATTCTGAACAGCTCTTGGTGTTTGTCTTCTCCTTGTGTGGCTTCCTTTGAAATATGCAGCCTGAAGTGCAGTACAGGAGAAAGTGGGAAAGTGAAGGGTGAGAAAGTTACAGGGAATTTATTTAGGACTGATGTTATTTGATCAAGCAGAGTGGCGTTGAAAAGAGGGAGAATGTGGAGCAAAATGGTAAAAACAGGCAAATACCCTCTGCTGCCAATGAAACACCATGTTCTCAAACTGTGAATAAAATAGGAGCACTTTATTCTTACTTTCAGCCTTTTTTTTTTTTTTGTTATGGCTAGCCTTGCTCCACAGTGCTCTCTGCTGGAATTTTGTTGACATCTAATGTCAAAATGACACCAATTTATTTATTTATTTACAGAGTTATTTTACATATATTGGTTAGGTACAATTGTAGTTGTCAGTTCTTCTTAAAAATTTATTTCCACTGTGATATAAAACCAGGTAGATACATATTTCCACATTAAATCAATGATTTGCATGAGATAAAGGCATGAAACTCCATAATGGGAAAGCACAGCAAGTTCGATCCGAGCTCTAGAAAATCAGGTCTTGGATAATGAATGAGAGCAGGTAACAGAACTCTGCCTGGATTGCCATGGAGAAAATACACAGCACTGTTTTTGAATCATAGCCACTGCAAACTGCTAATGTAATTGAAATGTTTTGGTTTGGTTTGGTTGTTTTTGTTTTGGTTTTTAACATCCATATATGTTGTACTTTCCTCTCTTGTTTCCAGCAGCAAGTCGACGATTTTTTGAATGTCTACTGCTCAGTGCCAGAGAGCATCCAGAAGGAGAATGCTTGGGAAACACAGACGTACGTTCATTTCTGTGATGGCCAAGCTGTGGCGCTGACACTCAAGCCAGAGCACAGGGTGGAGGATGTTTTGTCTTTGGCATGCAAGGTACTTATTTTTGATGCAAAATTGCTTCTTGTAAATAGCTGTGGACTTGAGAAGGAACGCAGTGTATCAGTGGATGCATGAATAGGGAAAATTGTGGTAAGATTATCATTATATATAATAATACAGTAATGAGATAATATATAATACTAATAATACATAATGAGACAGCAACAGGGAGATGCTGAAGGCACATTGCTCTCTTTCCTTAGTTGTGGTTTTTATGTGCTGTAGCTAAGGCAGCAGGGCTGTGGAAAGGTTTTCAAGAGCGTTGCTGGAGACAGCACACAGGGGGTGCTTCCGGTGTGCCAGGTAGTCAGCCCTGGGCAGCCTCAGCACGTGTCCACTCTGTCTTGTCCTTGCAGCAAACCCAGTTGTTCTGTGCAAATTAATCACAGAGGAGCAACAGGGACTGGTTGAGTTAGAGCCAGGAAATTAAGACATTTAAGACTGCTGTGACGAAGGCTAACATATAGGTTTGCTTCTGAAATGACCTTTATAAGCTTTTAATTAAATACAAGCTCTATTTGTGAATTTCAAAGAGTGAATTCAAGAGTACTTGTGAAAGTCAGTGCTGGTGAATTGAGAGGGATTGCTATAGACCATGGAACAGAAAATGGTCGCAGGTTGAAGGTAAAATACGAATACCAGTTTTAGCTACAGACAAAACACCAGCACCTCCGGAACATTGTAATATACCTAACATTTCTGCCTCCATATGTGTCAGTGTTTGAACTGTATGACTTCATGATTCAAGACACTTAAATTACGCTAAACAGCTTTTTGGAAAAAAATACTCTTTACCCCCAAGTTCTGTTTTCCGGCCAACTGGTAAATATATTTTATTTACTTCACAAGGGGAAAAACAGGAAAAAAAGGAGTCCTGTGCCGGACAAGATCCAGCTGTAGCTTTTGGCATAGGTTACGGTGAATTTCCATGTGAACTCATTGAACTGGCTTGAAGTTAATGAAGTTTGAGGCTTTAATGGAGGAAAAGGCCCGATTTAATGGCTCCTTTCACGTGCTAATATTGGGTGGAAATAAAAAAAACAAAACAAACTTTTAACAATCCAGAGTAAACTATAGTTTTTAAAATCAAAATAAGCACTCTAATTTAGGCAAGTCCCAATGCATCTCCAGGGCATCATGAAGAAGAAATTATCTTCTTGTGGCTTCTTCTGGTGGAGACTGAATCGTTGAGAAAATTTTTAATGTTTGGCTTTAGTTTTAAAAACTTGGCTGTGCCTGGTCCGGCTGAAAGGATTGTCTGATACACGACTTGGCCACCAGGTGTCACGGAAGAGACAGAACAATCTGAAGTCCTTGAGGCGCCATGGGAGACCCCTAAAAGAGGAAATAAAATTTATAAAAGTAACATTAAGTTGGAAAAGGAAATTCCTTACCTCTCTTACTCTGTCATTCCAAAATATTTGTAATTGTAAAGCTGACTTTTAATTGTCGTTGTCTGTATCACATGAAAATTTGGTTTTAAATTCCTTGATTTTTTTCTTAAATGTTTTTCTGTTTTATTTTGTCTTTCTATTCTGTGTGTAAAGCTTTTCATAAGCATTCTCTAATGCTGAATACTTTCTGCTCATCTGTCCTGGTTCTTTTCCTTCTTACATTTTCATTCTGCTCTGGTGAGTGTAAGGAATCTTTCTTCTTAACAGAAAATGTTTGAATGCTGTGTGGATAAGGCTGAAGTTCAGAAGAGTTGTTAGGGCTTTATTTTTTCCCTTCATCCATGCTTTATGAGGTTTATACTTTTCTCATTTGTGTTTTCCATCTGAGGTTTTTGGGTAGCGCGTATAAAACAACTTATGCATTTGAATTCAATTTTTCAGGATTCAGAACACAACTAACTTGTAAACTGCAGCAAGTAATAAAAATTAAGTTAATTACAAGTTACTCAGTAGAGTTAGATTTTGTAAGCAGCCAAGATGCATTAAAGGGGTTAATAACCATCAGAGAGGATGTCAGTCCTCTTCTTTTGGAAATGTTGCTTCCTCCTGTTTTAGTACTGTTGGTCTATTAATATGCTAAAATGAAATGTTTTGTGCCGTGGTCTCACCAGTATCCTGATCTTTTCAGAGCCTCCCATCAGGGGCTCAGCACTTTCAGGCTAATATCCTTTGGGAATATCCCTATTTTCCTTTGGCTTCCTGTTGAGACAGGATCTTTGCTTTGACCTCATGTGGTTAAAAAAAAAGGGGGGAACTCTCTGATCATAGATGAAACCCAGCAATAAAAATAAAATCTAATAAAGCCAAACCCTTAGGGAACCTGCTTGCCATCCCATCTCCTCTCCTAACTGCCCATACATGCACACACATTTTCTACATCAGAAGCAAAAGCTGCTGAGCAGAACTGAATCATCAGAAGCAGTCATAGCAAAAGGTGGTTGTGAGTGTGAAGTTCAAAAGGACAGAAGACTGTTGAGATATCTTTGGAAACATATATTAGTGCTCAGTTAATCTAATAGCCAAGACAGAGTGTTTATTAAAGGATTTGGGAGGGTCATAAAGCAAAATGGAATCTTGTATTTTAAGCAGTGCATCTAGTTTTGTTTATACTACAAAAACAGGTAGAAAATTATTTTTGAGATTGCTTTTAGATGATTTTAGAAGCTTGTTGTGTGTGTATCATTTCTTGGTATTCTAGGATTCTGGAAATAACTAATGAATTCCAAACTCCATTATTTTTCTTCTTTAGATGAAACAGCTGGAGCCAAGACACTACGGCCTACAACTCAGAAGACTGGTTGATGAAAATACTGAGTATTGTTCTCCTGAACCATATGAATACATAGTAGACCAGGAAAGTTTAACTCCTTTTAAATAAAGTTTTGTGATGTCTCTAGCTGCAGTTGAGCTATCACCTGCAATTATATGTGAAATTGACATCTAAAATAAGGTTTAAAAGCTGTTCTGGGACTGCATTCTGTTATTTTGGTTGACAGTTTTTAGTGGCTAGGCACTGCAAACACTTTCTTCAAGAAGAGTTTGAAGATTTGAATGAGGCTTTTAGTACAAAAGTAAAAGTGTCAGTTTGTACTCCAGAGTGGGTTTTTGGTCTTTAACTTTAGTCCCACTAATAGCAGTGATGCTTACACAGTAACATAATTGTCTATGTAAAGACAGCAAGTCTTGATGCAAAGAATTTTGTGCTTGTTTCTCATGCTGTATCTGGGATTTGATGCTTACATTTTCATAGTTTGATGACTTCTGCTCCTGTTCTTTTCTAACAGGTGTATGATGAAATAGAAATTTGTCCGTTAAATGTTTATCATGTTCATCTTACAAAGACTGAAAACATAAGTGATTATGGTAAGCTGTCAGGAATTTGTCTTTTTATTCTTCTCATTGCTTACTTTCTCTCTTCGAGACTTTTTAGTTTCTGAGAGGAGACAGAGCCATCCTTGGTAGCTCAAAGCGTGAATCTGCAAAGAACATGAGACATAGCAAAGACCCAAACTGATTGTTTTACATTGCCAAGTGCATTTCTTATGTTCTGGAAGTGTTCTGGAAGAGTCCACAGTGACCAAATGATTGAAGCATAGGCTTGTCAGAAATATGAATGTCCATTGCCAGGACTAATGTAAGTGCTCTCAGTCAGGCACTAGTCAAGGTCTGCCTTTTTTTTTTTTCTGTAGTGGGATCCTCTGTTGGCACAGTATCAGAAGTATACTTTGGAACTAATTCTGACAGGCTTTTTGTCCATGGTTGGTAGTTATGCCTAGGAATAATTACATACCTTGCAAGGATACCTTTGTAAGGCAGCTTTATGCTGTACTTTAGCTGCGAGTCAGTTTTAAATTATTATTTTCTGACCTTTCCCACTCATTTGTCTAGTATAGTTTGTTGCTTTGTAGTTTGGGTTTCCACTTTTTGGAATTGTTTAATACACTTCTATGTCTGATGGACACTCTGCAGAGCTCTTACTGTAAAGATGGACTGTGACGTATTATGGAAATGTCATGGAGCTGAGGTAGAAAATACTTTTTTGGAAACTTTTTATTATTTTTTTTTTTACGTCAGAGCATTGCATTTTCTGGGAGTTGAAAAGTCTTACTAATTTTAACAGGTCTTATAATGACTGGGTAACCATGTGATAATTTCTATATGCTCTATGGCTGTGTTCTCATGAGAAGTATCTTCCTTCTCTTGAGTAAAGTCTACTAAATACAGGAAATAAAAGGAGAATGTTCCCGAGAAAGTTCATTTGATTTAAACCTCTTTTACTTCAGGCTTTGCTGTCACAGCCCAAGTTGCTGAGAATGAACATCTCACCCATATCTTTGTAAGTGATGTTCTCCCTGATGGACTGGCATACAAGGAAGGTATTGTATCCTGTTTGTGTTTAAAACTATTCATTATCTTTTTTGAGTCCAAAAACTTGAAGGAGCTTTAGTAATGCTGTCTCAAATATTTCTGGGCTTTTACTATTCACAGTTTTCTTTCCTGAAGACCATGGAAAGTATATAATAGTAGGAAAAATAGTGTATACAGAGTAACTGAATTATCCTTTCAGTTTAGTGGGGACAGTTCTTATTCACCCTTGGAGACAAAGTCTGTGTTCAGCCATCCAACTGAGTGCTTTTGCACAGAGGAACAGACTGGAGAAAGAGTTCATCTCACACTAGGGAACTTCATGGGCTTGATCAGTTTCTATGACCCATTGCTTCCACTTTTGCTGGCAAAAAGCCTTCCTCCCCAGAACAGTTTTCTGCATACATTTCTGTGAGCACCTTCCCACTGCGCTGCTCAGAAACTGTGCCGCTCTTCATTGGCACGTGTGAGCATCATGTGGGTTCTGCTATCTGAAAAATAGCCCCAGAGAAATGGAGACAGAGATCTGAATTTGCTACCTGATGGTAACATCTGCTTGTTTGCTGACTTAGACAGCACTTGCTTCTGTTTAGATTTATATAAAAGCTGATAAAAACCTCCATCCTTAGTTGTTGCAGCTTTGCATGAATAATTTGATCTGCATGACTCGTGTCTTGTTCTTCACAGCTGATGAAATATGTGTTATGGTGCTGTGTAGTGATGGTATCTGCTTGTGAGAGGTGCCTCTATTCTAATCTTCTTGAAAGCTGCGCTGCTCTCCCACCCACCCAATTCTGTAGTATCTTTAAACAAAACCAACTTGATTGCTGTACTGTGGGTAGCACCTATCAAAGTAAGCAAGCATGAGGTCAATCTACATAATTACAGCACAAATAAAGCTTCCATTGGTTCTAATGGACTTGTGGTATGATTAGGGTATTTGAATTCAAACCAAAAAGATAAAAGGCGAGCCAACATAAGGTTTGAGTTGTTACCCTTTTTACATTATATTACCTTTTTTTTTTTTCCCTTTGCTTTCACATGCTGCCAGGGCTCCGAGTAGGCAATGAAATCCTGAGCATAAATGGAGAGGCTGTGTCTGATCTTGATCTCAGGCAGATGGAGTTACTGTTTTCAGAGAGAAGTGTAATGCTTACAGTGAGAACGAGCCAGCAACCCTTATGTGTGTCCTGGTCAGATGGTGATGTTTCCAGAGACCCAAAGAGTTTGTTGCCCCCTCCAAACCAGTCACAGCTCCTGGAAGAGTTTCTAGATAACTTCAAAAAGAACACAGCAAATGGTAAGAAATTGACAATAATTCTATTACTTCCACCTCACTTCAAATATCACTGCTTTTTAAAACTTAGTCATGATTAAAATTGTGTGCTTGCCTTAAAAACACAAGTACAAACTGTTTAAGTTCCATTTGTGCTCAATATCTGTCTGTTATTATTTTTTTAGGGAGCAGAAATGGAACAGAATATGATTATGTTTGCAGAGAAATTATAATATTTTAATCTGTTTGTCTTTACCACCCAGTACTATCAAGTGTTAACTGTTCTGCCATCCTGAGTATCTCCAACACATCCATTTCCCAGGCATCAGTGGTTGAAATGATGTGATGGCTTTCAGAAGCAGAGTATTGTTCTGTGTTTGCCATGTTTCTGTGTGGCAAAGTACCACTTACATTAAGGGTATCTTCAATGCAGTAGTCATCATCACCTCAGAAAAGAGGCTCTGCTCCCATCTGGTGCTACTGTGCTCCTGTTGGGTACAGGGCCATTGTGTAGAATAAAGCCTATGAAAAGAGCTTTAGTGGGGATTGTTCTGCTTCTGCCTGCTCACATTCCTTACTCAATGTAATACCACTGTTTTAAGCACTGGGTGGAGAATGTATCTTAACAGCGCTGTGGCAGGGTGAGATCCTGGTGGTTTGCCATGTGAGGAGCACCAGGCAGGGAAGGTGCCTGTGTGGTAAGGAATGCTCCTGGATGACATCACAGCCCCCCCAGCCCCAAGAAGGTGCCAGTGCCCACTGCTGGGTTGCCTTTCCAGCTGGAAATAGGAGGTGGCACATAGAGGGACTCTGCCACTGGGAGTGTAGGCGAGCTGTGGACTCCCTTCCCTTCCTTTATCTGATGTTACTTCACTGGAGAACCACATCCTGTGATACCAGAACACTTGTGATTGTCTGTCTGAAACAGAAACTACGTGGGGCTTTGCTCCCCTTTCTTCCCACACCTTGACTATTTTCCGAACAAATTTATTTTCAAAATTTAATGAGATTTTCAATGTAAAAGGTGCAGTTTCGTCACTAGGACTCTGGAGGGTGCTAGTAAAATTCTGCAGGAAAGCTAGCCAGGATGCAGTGCTGTGTGAAGGGAGCAGCAAGAGATACAAAAAGAGACCGCTGATTTTTGCATATAATTACAATGGCGAGTGTTTTCTGATTGGAATTTTTTTCGTAATTAAAAATGGGAGAAGAGAAAGAATCACACAGGAGAAGTTGTTAGAGTGGATTTAATTATAAAGCAATTTTATTAGGTCATCTTTTGAAATTAAAAGAAATCTGAATACAAGATTTGTGATTCAGTAAGTAGCATCTCTCTCAGGGGCCTTATTTCAATTTAAAATGCCATTAAATTGACTAGTGGCACATAAAAGTTAGTGTCATAAACCAAAAATTATGATAGAGCTAATTAATTACATAATTATATCAGGGCTATCATCAAGCTTGTTGGCTTGATATCATAGGCCAGCATTACCTCGAGTATTCAGTGTAATAAATGTATATGTCCATTCACTAGATTCCTCATTCCTCAGGGATAAATTTGCAACCTGTGCAAATATTCCATTATAATAGGAAATTACTGTAGTATGTATTATACTTTAAGCACTAGTGGATAAAGGGACATAGTATATTTGCTTTTCTGCTTAAAAGCAGTTAAGGAAGATTTATTTTATTCTGAAAGGGAACAAATAGTTCTAAATTAAGCTTCGTGAGAAGAACTTTTATGTTAATTGAATTCAGTGCTTAGTGTCTGATTACCTGATCAGTTCAAATGGAAACAGAAGAAAATGGCATTACTTTGAATTAATAGATAATCATAAAGAGTTTAACTGTTCTGTGTCCTGTTACTCAGGAATTGAATAAGAGTTTAGATTAGTGGCGGGGATATTTAGTGATCAAGCAGGGATTTGGAGGCCAAGGACTCTTAATTCATATCCAGTCTTTAGGAAATTCATAGAATCATTAAGATTGACAACACCTTAAAGGTCATTGAGTCCAATGTTTGACCAAATGCCGCCATGTCAACAAAACCACAGCACTCAGTGCCACATCCAAGTGTTCGTTGAACACTTCTGGGGATGGTGACTCCACCACATCCCTGTGCATCCCATTCCAATGCTTAACCAACTGCCTTTTCAGTGGAGAAATACTTCCTGATGTCCAACCTGAACATTCCCTCGTACAGCTTGAGGCCATTTCCTCTTGTCATGTTACTTGCTCTCTGGGAGAAGAGGGACAACCCTGGCTACACCCTCCTTTCAGGGAGTTGTGGAGAACAACAAAGTCTCCTCTGGGCCTTCTTTTCTCCAGGCTAAACACCCCCAGCTCCCTCAGCCATTCCTCATATGATTCACTCTCCAGACCCTTCCCCAGCTCTGTTGCCCTTTCCTGGACACGCTCCAGCCCCTCAATGTCTTTCCTGTAGTGAGGGACCCAGAACTGAGGACAGGATTTGAGGCGCAGCCTCACCAGTGCCGAGTACAGAGGGACAATCCCTGCCCTGCTCCTGCTGGCCACTCCATTGCTGATCCAGGCTGGGATGCCATCGGCCTTCTTGGCCACCTGGGCACAGCTGGCTCATGTTCAGCTGCTGACCAGCACCCCCAGGTCCTTTTTCCCTGGGTCACTTTCCAGCCACTCTTCCCCAGCCTATATCCCTGCCTGGGGTTGTTGTGACCCAAGGACAGGACCTGGCCTTTGGCCTTATTGAATCTCATACCACTGGCCTCAGCCCACTGGTCCAGAGATCCCCCTGCAGAGCCTTCCTGCCCTCCAGCAGATCAACGCTCCAACCCAATTTGGTGTCACCTGAAAACTGACTGAGGGGGCATTTCATGCCCATGTCCAGATCATTGATAATATATTAAACAGGACTGGCCCCAGCACTGAGCCCAGAGCAGCACCACCCATGACTGGCTACAGCTGGATGTAACTCCACTCACCACCCCTGTCTGGGCCCACCCATCCAGCGAGTTTTTAACCCTATGAAGAGTGCATTTGTCCAAGCTATGGGCTGGCAGTTCCTCCAGGAGAATCCTGTGGAAGGCCGTATCAAAGGCTTTACTGAAAGCCAGGTTGGCTACGTCCACAGCCTTTCCGTCATCCACTGGTTGGGTCACCTCATCATTACAGGAGGTCAGGTTGTTCACGCAGATCATGGCTTTCCTAAACTTGTGTTAGCCCTCCTAAACCATGGTTTTCCTAAACCTGTCCCCTGGCTGTCCTGTTTAATACTGTTCTCTCTGCTTTGGTAGAGTTGAGTGAGTCACTGTTAAGACCACAGTTTTCAAAAATAATTTCTAATGTTTGCTTGTCTATATTGAGTCTGTTCTTCTGAAGTAGCACCTTTGAAAGTCAGTTAATGCTGGAAGAGGGGACCTTTTTAAAAAATCAATCTCAATTTGGCTGAAGGTACATATCAGGAGTTAAAAAACCTCAATGCTTCTGCTGTTGTCTCCCTGTTTTTAGAAATTAACCATCTTTCTAGAGTGCTATGAGGATTAATGAGCTAAAATTAACAAAGTGCTTAGAAAATGGAAATTTTCAGCATTGAGTCACACAGTAATGCCCTGTCTAGTGGTTGGTGATGACCACCATGCGAAAGCAAAACAGAACTTATTTAAAATCACTGGCTTCATATAACTTGGACAGTAATAGTTTGTGCACATTTGTTTACAGTTTTGTAACTGTTTGTAGTAACTGATGAATGCCTTTTCCTACGTATTCTGTTGAGGATACCCAATTATACCTTGTGGCAAACCATGGCAGCTTTTACGGTACAGAAGGGAAGTGATTGACTCTCTCCAAAGCCACTAATTTTGCCACTCCTGAAAATTATTCCCAGGGAATTTTTGGTGAGAGTGATTCATTTTCTCCAAGAGGTTGTTATACCCTTGTAGCTGTATTTTAGACCTTCTGTGGTTGTATCATTTGATCTCCCACATGGCACCACTATGTTCCTGCTGCTTAGCTGCTTGGTGAGTAATAAGTTTATCCTGGAAAAGAAATGAGATTAAATACTTTAAAAAAATGTACTCATAAATGTGGAGCAACTAAATTTGCTCCAAGCCCCAGTGCCAAGAAACTTAAAGAAATATTTATGTAGAATTAAAAAATGAGGAAATTGGAATGAAGTTCTTAAAGCTGTGGAAAAAAAATAAATTAAAAGTGTCTCATTTTAGGATGGCATGGATATTTGAGGAAAAAACAACAGAGAAGGCACCAGAATTGCAAATTATATTTAGGGCAATGCTGTGTGGGTTTATGGTATATCTATAGATATACCATATCTATGGTACAAGGCGGGAGGTAGAAGCATTAGTAGGTGTGAAAGTTGGTTGCAGAATGTTAGTTACTGTCAGAGTTGAGCAATTTTTCTTTTCCCCAGCAAGTGTGGTTTAGCCAAAAAAAAAAAAAAAAGCTGTTGTTTTTGGTTAGCTGACACTGTTAAAATCAACCCTAATTTGTAAATAGAACAAGGGTCTCTGAGGGTTAGAAAGTTAAACGGTAGTTAAATGGGAAAGAAACCACTTAAAAAAAAAAAAAAGAAAGAAATAAGAAAATGAAAAAGTAAAAAATAAATGGGCATGTTGTTCCTGGGCTCCGTGTTGTACTCCTCACCTGTGGGGTGGGGTGCTTACCTTCCGTGCAGGGTTCCTGTCTGGCCCGTCTTTCTGGAAGCGCAGTCCCAGGAGCAGTGAAGAAGCCTTGGGTGCAGCTGACAAGGAGGAGGCTTGCTCCTCCTCCTCTTCCTCTAGCCCCATAGCACTCCTCCCACCCCTGTGCTGGCAGCAGCCCTTGCTGCAGCCCCTGCAGCTAATCGAGGAGAAATCTTTCTCCCCAGCCCCCGCACACTCAGGGGGTTGAACTGATGGGTGCAGAGTTCTGACAAGGGCCACAGCCAGGTAAGGAGGAGGAGGAGCGGGGAGAAGGCAGGTGCCGGGGGAGAGCTGGTTGCAAGGAGAGCTACTCTCAGAGGCAGAAAGTTCTCTTTCAGTTCAGCTGCCCACAGAACACTGCTCTAGCCACTTTGGAGCAATGGTTTTGCCATCTGCTTTCCTTCCTCTTGCACTAATGCCTGGGCAGCAGTGTAGTCTGGGATATGCTGGTTAGAGTCACTCCTGCTGAAGCTATTTTGAGCTGTAAAAGGCACGGCTGGAGTCAGGGAGGGAGATAGTCAGGCTTCGTGCTTTTTTGACAAATGGCTGGGCTGTGTGCTGGAGAGGAGCAATTACATTTTAGCTCCTGATTGTTAAATACAGAGATATTTTTGCAAAGTGTCAGTGCTTCAGGAGGAGGATCCTCACATGGAAAGTGGCTCTTCTGTTCACCAAGACATGTGCAGCATCTGATTTTAATCTTAGTAAGCACCTGCAGAAGCAAAGAACATCAATTGGTCACAAGTTTAATTTTTATATGACTAAATTATTAAAAAACTACCTTAATAATAACTGATTTGGATTCAATTCCAAGGTACTTCCTGTTTCAAATGCACTTTGCTAGGTGTTCTAGATGCCTCTGTAAAGTGTAATTACAACTCACTGCTTCTCCAGAAAACTTTGCTTCATTTAGCTTTGTCAGATACTACCGAGTTGAAGGAGGAAAAGGAAGGCAGAGGTTGGCTTTGCTGCCAGCTGTCTCTCTGCATGTCGCTGTGCACACCTTTCCACATAGCACCCTGTACATCCTCTTTCAGCCCCAACCTACCCTGAATATCAGAAAGACCTGTGAGTCCTTCTTAAGAGAAGAGGTAAAGTTAGGAAGATGTTGACACTAAGATGGCCTCTAGCTCCAACAGCTGGGGGTTGTGCCTGGACCACTGGCTCAGACCACTCTGCTTCTTGCTGTCTGCCCATAGCTTTTTGTAAATGTCTTTAATGCTGAAAGCATTTCATAAACTAAAGTAAAATTAAAACTTAACTGAAAAGCATTTCTAAAATGACTTCTACTTTTAGTTATGCCCAAATCGTGTCCTATTTGTTTGCCTAGATGCTGTTTCAACATATAAATTCTCTTTGTTGTGCTGTAGGGCATCTCCTTCCTTGTGCTTTGTGTGTGAGGAATCAAAGAAATCTGGTTTTATTCTTTCACAGAAAATCCCTTTGAGCTCAGAAGAGAATATTGCTTAGCTTCTCAAGTCCCAAGGATACCCACAGTCCTGTTAGGTAATGGGCCCTGATATCTGTTAGTTGTGCAGGTCTGCACACATTGCTCCCTCTTGCCTGGTCGATCTAATACCAGGTATATGGCAGTTTTGTGTGGGGTAAGGCAACATAGTAGGAAAGTCTCTCTGCAACACAGACATGTAGTTGTCTATGCAGCATGACTGCTTATCTGCCTGAAGATAGATTACTCTGATGGGCTTTCTTTTCCTTGCTTATTACCCAATTCAGTTTGAAACCACAAAGATGTGATAGGACATGCTCATCAGAGCAAGCGCAAGGGGCAGGCTGTGTGATAGGACAGTAGTCTTGGACAGCTGCGGTGGGTTGGCTCCTGCTTCCAAGCTGTTTGTGCACTCTGAACACAGGTGTCTTCATCCTGCACTCTTGTGAATTGCTGGGAAAAGACTAGGTCTGACCTGTGACAATTCCTGGGACTGTAGCAGTGTAGGGATCAATTCAGAGAAAGCATTTGTCTCTTCAGAAGCTGGATCCATTGGAGCACTTGTTGCCTATTGCGTATTTTGCAATACAAGTGTTTCCCAAGAGTGTCACTTTAATGAGCTCTTGCTGCCTCTTGACAAACTGTCCTGTTGCTAGATGTGTGTGCACCAAATTAAAAAACTGCTTATGCTATAAAATGCTCTTCATTGTGCTTTCCTACTGGAAGAGCATTCTGTTCTGCTTTGCTAAATTCTGCTATGATTTAATCCCTGTGAAGTTAGTGGGCCAAATTGTTGGGGTTTTTTTTCCTGGTGTAAAATTCCTTAAACCCTGTATAGCTGCACCTTCTGGCTCAGTGATATGTAGGCATAAATCATCATATTGCCCTTCCTACTAAATTCTGTAGAGTGACAATATGGATAGCAAGGTGGTTTATTAATTATGATAAAGTTAGAGACATCCACATATAGACTAGTGCCGTAGGCATGATTTAAAACACATCAAACAGCAGAAGTTCTGTGTTTCACAGAGGTAAGGTAGGTTGAGTAATGATAAAAACTGTCTAAGCTAGCCACAAATTCTTGCTAAACTATTAAGTAACTTTTGCTCTTCTTTTCCCCTCTCTGTTTTCATGACTTTTGTACCTATAAATCTGAGATGGAGAAGAAAATGCACTGCTGAGGTGGTATACTTGGAACCAGGGCAGGGCTAACTCCATGTGCTTTCCAGGTCTCCTCAGTGCAAGTGACCTCTGAGGGCAGCCAAAGCCTCCCATGTAAGCAATCCTGCAGAAGCAGCAAAAACAAGGAGAGGGACCCCTGACAGCACCCCTGCATGTCCAGCAGCTGTAGCTTGGAAGGCCTATTGGCAACAGTGGGTTACAGCCTTTACTGACTTAGAGAGGATGGTGGTGTAGAGGACCCAGCTCGGGTCCTGCAGGCACACATCTCCAGCTGTTGAACTGGAATAGCAGGGGGATGCATGAGCTGTGGCTAACACTGGCCTCCAGTGAGACTGTATGGAAGAAGGCACTTGTTACACACTTAGGAAACAAAAGCATTTAGGTAATAGTCTGAGAAACTGGTGTGAAGTGTTAAACTTTAAACTGAAAAGGCTGAACAGCTGCCCAACCGGCAGATACTTGGGCAGAAAGTTTAGAATGTTAAATAACCGTATAGAAACAAACCGCTGAGACGCAGGGGCTGATCAGGCATTGCTACAGAAGTGCAGGCAGCTATTTCCTATTGTGTTGCTAATTTGTATCTCCTATTGATTGTTGAATTAGCTAATGAGTCAAATGACTTTGCCTCACCATGAGCTGTTAATGGACAAAGGAATCTAAAGGACTCTGCTCTAGCATTAAAATGGATGTTGCTGTAGATATTTAGAAAAAAAAAGAAATATAAGAGAGCAGAAAGCAGCCTATAGAAAGTCAAACTTGTACAAGTAGGTGGTTGATTGGAGTGAAGCCACTGTTCAGCATGTCGCCCAAAATGTCTTAAGAAAGCTGTACGATACAAGAATATTTGCATGAACATACTGCATTTTCTGTACTTGAAAATGTGGAATGTTAAAAGAAAAAGTGTCACTTTCCTCACTAAAGGGTGAGAACAAAGGAGAAAGACTTGTCCTGCATGATCATTTCAGATCCTAGCCAGAAGTAGGAATTTCTCTTTGTCTAGGCAGTATCACATACGCAAATAGAAGCAGCCAGGTTGCACTGTACTTTGGGAAGCATGTAAAGCACCTTCTGATATTTCCTAGTTTGCTCCCTGAAGCCAAAACATATGGATGAAAAGGGCCATGAAGAGAATCTTCTTGGCTGGTCTGTAATTGCATGTCTTGTTTGGTAACAATTACTCTAGTTAGTGACAGGCCTCTAGTAATTCTGTGTTGAAGAATCCTGTCTAGGAAGTCTGATGTTATGACAGCTGTATGCTAATTTTCTTTCCAGATTTTAACATATGGAGAGGATTCCTGAATGAGTCTCCAGCTACATCAAGGAGTGATTTATTACAGCCTAACCTGAGAGTATACCTTCTAGCCAGTCTCAAAATAGGTTACAAACATCCAGACCACCAAAAAGTGATACAAGCCAAAATATCTTACAGAGATGTAATAATTTCCGAATTACTAAATTCAGTTAATTTTATATGTGTTTTTCTAATGTTCAGTTTTCTAAAGACTGAAGTTACTAGTGCTAGTAGATTCAGGTCACGATAATATAGCAATAAGAATTTGAGCTAGTTTTTATCTGAAGTTAGTTCAAAGGCTTTCAGAAGAACTTGAAAATTTCCTAGGCAAAAAGAGGAAGGTGATTTTGAATTGATAATAAATTCAGTGTTTCACTATCTTTGAAACTGTTGGTTAAAGCAGCATGAAAGCTGTAAACCACTGTACAGTTAGTAACCACAATTACTGCCTGCAAATACATTTGGATTTACTCCAACATTAGAGTTAATACTGTGAGTACCAGCTGTGGGGAAAAAAATGGACTGGCACTGTGCAATACTTAAAAACTTATACAGATTCCATGAATTGAGCTAACATGAGCACTCAATTAATTGGAGATTAATGAGAATCTGCACTTGGGGTCCCTGGTACCTTAGTCTCTTGCCCTAATCCACAGAGAGCCTCAATGAAGATAAAAAAGTGAACCAAATTGCTTTGGCTTTCAGCTTGAAATGGTAGAGAATATGGTGAGTTTCAATGGGCATTTCTCATCTGTAGCTGCAATCTACCCACCTTCCCTTAAAAATCTGTTTTCTTAATGCAAAAGTTACCTAGAGACAGTTTTCAGCCTAGAAATCAAATGTGACCATAAAAGCTCCTCATGAATAAGCTCAGTGTGTAGCAGCTATTTTTCATAGGTTGAGGCTTGTTCTAGTAGGATGTAAGAATGCAAAAAATTTATTTGTTTATTTATTTGCTACTATGACATGCAGAAGAAATAGATGAATAATGAGGTAAAGTAGGACTTCTCAGTTCACTTTTCCTAGGTGGAAATGAGATCTCCACTTGTTACTCGAGCTAGACCATTCTTGTGTCATGGTCTTTGAATTTTTCCTCAGCTGACTTATCACCAAATTTCTAATAACCTTTCTCTGGCCAAAGATTGTTTAGAGTAAAACATCCGCTTTATTTCAAGGCCTTGAATAATTCTGTCTTCAAACACCTTTTGATGTTTACCCAGACATGGGCCTTCATGATGGAAACCCTGTAGCAGAAACTCCCGTGTCCTCTTGTATTACAACTTCACTAAACTTACCTAGGTGTATCCCCAAAACTTTCTCTTCTAGACCCTCCTCACTTATACTAGCAATTTTTCCAATGCAAATGGCCACTGTGGGACAGTTAATGAATCTTCCATGGAGTCTTCTATTGCTTTTCTTCTTCCTGACTGTAGCTATTGTGTTCTTTGCAACCTAGAGAAAAATCTAAAGGGCTGTAGAAATTGTGTGGCCTCTGTCATGCATACTAACTGGTGGGTACCCCTTCCATGCTGATCCCAGGGGATAACATGAGCCAAAGAACTGAAAAGACTTATCCTCGCATAAGAAGATATACAAGTTATTCATAGCTGAACTAGTGAACCCAGAACTCTTCATCTCTCTGGTGGAACTTGGATGTCTTCTCTAACAGAGATTGTGAGAATGTATTTTGAAAACCATTCAGTAAATTCCTTTGGATCAACTGTTACTTTTTTGAAAGATATTTCTTGAAGTTTTTCAGAAAGGAAAAGGATACAGAAGGAATGCTTGCAGATCTATTTTTCAACTTCATTACAAAAGTAAATATACTGTTGAAAACCTGAAATACATTAGGTTGTATAAAACCAAAAGAAATAAGCACATGCATGCTACCTGCCAGGCTGAACTGTTTAACTGAAGTTATGAGAGTGGTGGTCTCTGAGGGAGCATTTTTAGAGCTCATTATGCTGATATGTCTTCTCCAGGCAGTGCTGGAATGGTTCACCTACCACTCCCTGTTTTTCAGTAAGTCTGAAGGCATGAAGACCACCAAAGCTTTATTCCTTTGTGAGAGTTGGCTCAGACTTTGGTATTATTTGCACCAGGGATTTTGGAAATATTTGTTATCTTCTCTTGGAAGTTTACTTTTCTCTTGATAGTAACATTGGCTAGAAGAATATGATAACTGTAAACTTATCATAATTAACTGATCAGTCTGGGGAATTTGCAAAACAATGAAAAATGCAGCTTTCCATACACCTGGCTTAAATTTATTACCCAAATGTAATATCTCATTTCCAGATAAACCATACAGGCGATTATGGAAACTCTCTGTTACAGGGAGTGGAATATCCTCCGTGCCAAAGATCAGCTGTGTTGTGTTTTATTGGTGGTTTCTAGAACATTTGGGAATTACTGAAAATATTGAATACATTCTTTCCTAGTGGACAGTCTGGACCTCCTGCAATCCTTTGCAGTTGTGGATCCTATGTTTTTTTCAAGCTAAAATTCATGTTACTATTCTCAGAAGTAAGTTGATGCCCATTTTATTGCTGTTTTGCATAATCTCTCTGAAATCACTGGACAATACTAGTGTTTAAAAAATGCTGTCAGTTGCTCTGATCTGATGTCAGGATATCAGTCTTTTACAGACTAGGCCAAACCCATCATAACTTCTTGAGTGCCATTGTATCTACAGCATCTCACTAATGCAGGTTAAAAACTGCAGCAGAGAGGACAGGAAGTGAGAGTCCTCTTTCCCTTTCAAGTGCCAGAGAACTACAAACAAGAAAGTGATCAGTTTGTTGCAGTAGAGCTGTTAATAAACATCAGAGCTGGAGTCAGCAAGAAACTGGGGTAGGACAACTGTTGGGGCTCATTACCCATGTGCACTTGTGATATAAATGTTCTCTAAGTCATAAACATTCTTTGCCAGGATCTTCAAGCACCAGTATGAATGAAACTTAAAGTATTTCTTGTGCTCTACTGAAGAGACAGAGGCTTCTGGCTATTTTAACCTGTGTAGCTGTATTATGTATGTATATATTTGTGTAATATTTGTGCTATGCTGGTGATAGATAAACCCAGGATGGGAAGGAATTTTCAGACTCAGCATGTCCAATCCTCTGCTTGTTATGGCTTTGGATACATTTATCCTATTCCATTTTAAAATAGATTGTTTTCAGTCTTTGTGCCTAGGTAAGTCTCTTCTAGAAATTTATTTGTGTGACGGTTGAAAACCAGTGTTCTAATTGCCAGCGTAGACATATTCCTGGCCAGTGGAATGACTGATCAGGATCTGGTGGCCTTCGCCATTGCTTAAGTGACTCTAGCTCAAAACTATATGTTATCAACCCCCTCTCCACACTTCCATGTTTTTGTTTCATGATTCCAACTCAGGAGTCCCAGCTTATAGAAGCAACGCTTCTTATGGGTCCCTGAAACTGTCTTCCATGTGGTTTCATTCTAGGACTGTGCCTTCATCTTCAAGGTCATCCACGTCTCTTTTATGCATCTCCATTTGTGCTCCTAATTAATTCTCTGCAGTAACTTTGAATGATTCGAGTATTTAATTGGAGTACTTACTATTGTACTTTCTTTGCTGAGACAAATAATGAAAATATTAAATAAAATTAGTCCCCAAACCCACCTTGCACAAAAACTACAATCTAGCCTTTTCCAGGCCTGGAGTTAATTCAGAAAAATCTATTTCTCATCTTACCTGCTAGGCAGTTCTGTCTTGTTTTAATTCCTATCCTTTTCATTTTGGATAACAATTTCCCCAGGGATATTATAAAAGCTTCCTATTTCTTTTTAACTAAGTTTCCAGAAGGCTATTTTTGTTCTTTATTTTTGTCTTTAAAAAAATACTTTATTGAAGGTGGATGTCATATTAGTTTGACACAATCTGCTTACCCATAATGTATATATGTTATTGTCCATTTATCTTCACATTTCTGATTTTTCTTTCCTTGAATTTATTGTGAAAGCCTAAGGTTAATACATAGGTTATAGATCTATATTTTCCAAAATCTGATTACCCCAGCATTCTCATTCTTTCTCTAAGCACAGCTATTGGATGTTATTCACCAGCTGTATAGCCTCATCCTCTTTTCCGCACCATCAGGTGAATAATTTATTGATATCTTTGCTCCTGAGTTTCAATTTCACATGCCAGGTTTTATATGTTGAGAGCTAAAGTTTAGTCCTCTGCTCAGCTGCTTGAGTGCAGCATGGCTTGCACCCACCTCAGACATGGCCATTTTCTGATCATTAATGGCTGTCCTGTCTTACTCATCCCTGTTGATTACAGGCAGATTTCAGCCTGGTCCAGCCAAGCCCTATGGGACTGGTTTTACCCTGACTCTCTGTTTTAGTGAGTGTTTGGTGATGTGGTAAGTGGATCAGGTGAAGTCAGGGATACCAGGAAAGACCCACAGCTGCTCACTGTTAATCAAGCATCTCCCCTTAGCTCAGACATGCCTGGGTGCCATTCCCTCACCTAATTCTTACAAAACATGTGACTTCATCTCGCTTGCCCTCTCTCTCCCACTAGCTGAGGATAGTTATCAAGTAGTGCTGTTCCTCACAGATCTGAAAAATGATGCCCTGCAGTGGTCTTGGAGTGAGAGACTGAGTAGATTTAATTTTTCTGTGTTGTCTTTTCATGTAGATGTAGAAGGAATTTTTATTCAATTTATCATTGTCTTTGGAGTGGCAGGTGGAAACACTCCTTCTTGCCATGGTTTGAAAAAAGAGGTGGTTACACCACCTACTCAGTGCTTGACATTTGATAACACTTGACATGCTTGTGATGGTTATTTGGCATTTTTTAAATCAGCAAGAGCAGTCTGAAATGGAACAAGTTCTGATGCATTATGAAAAGAGAACTATGAATAAAGAAACAGGATCCTCAGTTCCTACTTTCTCCTCATGATGATTTTGCCTTTGCAGTGAGCAGCTGAACTGTTAAGAACATCTATGACTTGAAAGTAATTAAGGCTTCTTTGTTAATTAAACAGAAGAAGAAAGATAAGTGACATTTGCAGTTGCTGATGGCTTCTTTATGGTAAATGAATTGCCGGATGGTCGTTGTTGATGTTTTCCAGTTGATTTCCTTTGGATTCTTGGCTGGGATTGCAGCAGAGATTATTATTGTCTCACACATCTGCTAGACGATGAGTTTCCATTGTACCTCAATGCACACAAACACATGAATAACTTCCACATTCACCACTTGTACGTGTATCACTGCATCAACATGGGAAGAAGCATTCCCGTAGGCATACAGAGCTCTTGGATATGCTGCATGTGTTTGTTTTTCAAACCAACTGTCCCATCTGTGTGCTCTGTGCCTGTTTTTAATTGAATGTTGAGCAGTGAGGAACATGACTTAAGTGCGTTTTCTCTCAGTTTTTAGTGGTTACACTCTAAGTTCTCTTGAATGATTGAGTCACTTACCTGCCTGCCAGCAAGACACAACATTGCAGAAGCAATGGCATTCTTTGGTGGTGCTGTTGGTAACTAAAGGTGCTGAGTGTGTTCTTAGTACTTGGTGGTTCTTTGCTAGAAACCAAGAAAAATATTTAATATGCATTTCATGTGATGTAGTTTAAGCTTTTCACATAGAGGCACTCTTTTTTCCCCCTGTGCTTTTTTGGGAATCCTAGCATTTAGCTGCTGTTGCTGCTCTTCTTGCTTGCAACAAGCTGATTGTATTGGGTTCGTGTTGCAAAGTCTTGGTAGCAGGGGCCTACAGGGGTGGCTTCTGTGAGAAGCTGTTAGAGCTTCCCAGTGCCAGCTGACTCCAGTATGGACTCACCACTGGCCAAGGCTGAGCCCATTAGTAGTGGTGGTAGCTCCTCTGGGATAAGATATTTAAGAAGGGGGGAAAAACCTGTATGATCAAAGCTGGAGGGAGGACTGAGAATATCTGAGAAAAACAGACACCAATGTCAGTGAAGAAGGAAGGGCTGGGATGTGCTCTGGGTGCTGGAGCAGACCTTGCAGCCCTTGGTGCAGACCATGGTGAGGCAGCTGCTCCACTGCAGCCCACAGAGAGAGATCCACCTGCAGCCTATGGAGAGATCCACCCGCACCAGAGCAGATGGATGCAGGAAGGAGGCTGTGATCTCATGGGAAGCCCATGCTGGAGCAGGTTTGCTGGCCAGATTTGTGACCCTGTGGGGGATCCACCCTGGAGCAGTTTGTTCCAGAAGGCTTGCACCCTGTGTGAGGGACCCATGCTGGAGCAGTTTGTGAAGAGCTGCAGCCCATGGGATGGAGTCATGCTGGAGAAGTTCAAGGAGGACTGTCTTCCATGGGAGGGTCTCCATGCTGGAGCAGGGGAAGAGTGTGAGGAGTCCTCCGCATGAGGAGGAAAAGAGCAGCAGAGCCAATGTATGATGAACTGACCAGAACTCCCCATTCCCTGATGCCCTGTGCTGCTCAGGGGAAGAAGGGAGAGAAAATCAGGAATAAAGTTAAGTCATGGAAGAAGAGAGGGGTAGGGAGAAGGTGTTTTAAGATTTGGGTTTATTTCTCATTATCTTACTCTGATAAATTAAACTAATTTTTCCAAGTTGCATTGTTTTTCCTGTGACTGGTGAATGATCTCTCCCTGTGCTTATCTCAATCCATGACCCTTCCATAGTATTTCTCTTCCCTGCTCAGCTCAGTGATCGAGCTGCTTTGGTGGACACTTGGTGTCCAGTTAGGGTCAACCTACCAAACTGACTTAATATTTCCTTTTCTGGAGACACTCCTGTTTGCTAGACTGGAAAGAAGTATCTGCTTCAGAGATTCCTGTATCCCAGCTGGAAGTGATAAACATTTCCACTCAGCAAGCATGAGTGTGTGTATAAACAGGACAGAGGTGTACTGCAGCAAAGAAAAATTATGTTAAAAGATTTAAACCATGTTTTGTTTAACTCATTATTATCAGTCCCATTTTTCTTCCAGACAGTTTTATCACAAGTATGTCAGTAGAATAAATCAAATGTACTACTGTAATGGAGCTGTATGGGCAGATTTAGCTGTGATAGACTCACCATTTACTATGCTGGAAAGCCTCTCAAGCAATATTTTCAGTGGAGTATTCCATGTTTTCTTTAAGTAGAGAGAAGCATAATTCTAGTAACATCAGAATTTTGGTTTTTAAAAAAAAATTATTGAAAAATCCTGGAAGTGCTGGTTTGACCTTGAATTTCAATGATTTTTAGGAACATATATCTCCCTGTATACTTTTCCATCCTTGTGGCCAGCAAAAGAACCAGAATAATATATACTGGAACAAATTTGTACTTTCACAGTGATAGCATCATTCTTAATCTTGTGCAAATTCTATGCAGTTTTGTTGCTCGTTTTACCTGAAAGAATACTGGTTAGCAAGCCTGTAAGAGAACACTTTCACATTATTATTTGTGAACATCTTTGATAATGTGAATTCTGTTTAGAGCTAAATCAAAATTTTAATGTTAAAAGAAGATAGATTTTGTAGGGTTTGGCTTTGCTAGTCCCCTTGCACTTATCACTGGAAGTAGAAAAAATTTCAGTGTTGAACTTTTTGCTGTGTTTATGTCCTTAAGCTTTGCATTTGTAATTGCCCATTCTCTAATATTACCTTTTCTTTTTTTTTTGGGTGGGGGAGGTGGTGAGGGGGTGAGCTATGCAGCTGATATTGGTGTTTCTGTGCTTGTTGGGAATGGTCTGTAAGAGCAGATCCAAAGGAAGTCCCCTTCCACAGCAAAAGAAGGAAGAGGAGACAGGATATGGACGCTAAACTGATCAACAACCCATACATCCTTCCTTCCTTCCTTTCTTCCCTCCCCATGTTAGTTCTGCATACAATGTAGGATGCAGTAGGATGTCTTTTTTCACCTTGGATTCTTTCCGTGTAGCTTTTTTAAGATTTTGCTATTTAAAATAACATTTACTGTTGCTTCTCTGTCGTCAGCAACTCATTCTGCCAACAGCAAATGCTATAAAAATGGGCAAGACTATATAGACCTAGCTCTGACAGTCCTGTAAACTACAAAGGAAAAACAAAATGAGGGTAAAGGCAGAAAAGATGGGTCATGTGGAAAAAGCAATACAATATTCTATTTGCCTGCTTTGGGTGTTGTTATTCTGATTGCTTCTGTTTATGTTTTTTGCTGATTGTTTTACCCTATTTTCCTCTTCCTACATTTATGCTCTCTCTTCATTGCTTGTGTAAGCTAGTTTTACTGCTTCATAAAGGACAAATATGTTTAATGGTCCCTTTGTAAAATCAGGGAAATAGGGGTTTTTTCTCACTAGCTAAGTACCTGAGATCAAACTCTAGATCTTTATGCCATTGCAAAATATAGCTGAGATGCGTGCTCTTTGGAGGGGAGAAGGGTATTAAAACCTAGAGTGCAAGTAACAAGAGCTCACCTGGGAAGCAATAGGAAATAATATCCTTGGCATCACCCTGCCCTGAAGAAAACGTTTAAAAGTCAATTTAAGTTTTAGGGGTTGGCTTACCCAGGAGTTGACAATGGTAGGAGTCAATAGTCATTCATGTGTACTCATATACAGAAGAAAGCCTCAAAATTACTTTAAAAGTCCAGACGGAAGGAGAAAATTATTTCGGCTTGGTGGAAGAAGAGAAGTAAAAGCATAATAAACAGACAAGACAGACTCTTTCTTAAGGTCTTACAGATGATGGATGGTGGGTGTGGAGTTGGATAAAACGTGTTTTTTCTGCAAAAATGATAACTCTTGGAGTATTGCGTATTACACAGGCTCTTATATATCAGGATCAGCCCCTGACTCTGGGAGCAGAAGGTAAAAAAGCCAGAGGGGAGAAAAGTGATGAGACCTTATTTCTGCAAGGATAGGGAAATGAGAAAGTGGTCAAGCATTTGGCATATGGGTGGAAAATGTCAGCCTCGATGCTAAGCTTGATCTGAGCACCTCAATAACATATGGAAAAACCCAAATTGACATTGTGCAGAGTTATGTGCATGTCTTTCTCTGAATTGCCTCTGGAGTCTGTCTGCCATGTTTTGTCTTACCAGGAAGGCTCCTTGTTGCAATGTGCTCTTTTGGGCCTAAAATTCCCAGTTTCCTCTCTGCTTTAGTCCATGTTGTTCAATTCTCTCTGAGAGGAACTGGTCCTGCTCTGCCTTGAAAACAGCAACACCCAGGCAGCTAAATTCTGTTGTCCTTCCCAATTTCTTTATTGCAAGCTGTCATGATTTCACTGCAAGATGGGTGGTATTTGTTTTAATTACCATTTCAGTTGCTGGTGTTGGCAATTAAATAAGAATCTTACCTTTCACTTAAAAATAAATCTCCAGAATTTGTAGGTGTTGAGAAAGAGTTTGAAAATGTGGTAATGTGGTGTGAATTATACTCTGGAGGCTTAAAGGCTAGGAAACAAAACAGCAAACTTTTACCCCCCTTTGATTGCTGTTTTAGCTTCTGAGGTTGCTGAAAATCCTTTTTCCTTTATCTTTTCTTTCCTTTTTTAAATTTTTTTAAATTTGTTGGTTGCTTTATAGTTTTCAGCTACATGGATTGGTAATACTGCAGATCAAAAATCACTTCTTCACTAATAAGATTTTTAATTAGAATTGCCATGTGAACATCTCTGCAGATTTTCAGCAGCCAGTTGAGGAAATATAAAGAGAAAGAACATAATTTTTAAATTAATGCTCAGCATTGTTGGATAGCTCTTGAGTTTAAATGTAAATGTTACTGAAAGCTACAGGCTGTCAGTAAGTAGAGCAGGGCAGTGCTCTGGTTTTTGCATTGTGCCAGCTACTGTGTAGATGGACTCCAAACTTGAGAAAATTGGTAAAGTATTTGCAAGAAGGGATTGTGTCTGTATTATGAATTACAGTGTTTGTTCCAGGGCAAAATTCTCTTTTCTTCTTTAATCTTTAAAGGATTCAGGACTAAGTCATGTTGAGCAATGGTGTGTTCATCCAAGGAGAACTGCTGAGTGCGTTTAATAATCTTCACTGGTTGTCTCAGCACAGAGTGTGCTGATTATAGATAGTGCTGCCTTCAAAAGCATGCTGTTAGCAAGAGTGTTACATTTATTTTGGTAGATCAGATATGCACATTGCTTCAGATAGTCTCCCATGTCCAGCTGCTGTTTGGAAAGCAGAGTTTCAAGGCATAGTTGCTTCTTGTTTTGACCTCTCCCATTGTTTTCTGAGGGGTGGAGATAATTGCAAATTTTGTATTTTTTCGGGACATGGCACTTAGTGTCCTGGTCTAGGTGACGTGGTGGTGTTAGGTCATCAGTTGGACTCAATGGTCTCAGAGGTTTTTTCCAGCCTAATTGATTCTGTGATTCTCTCCTGCTGTTGTAATTGTACTGGACACTGAACATGTTAGCCAGGTAAGAGCAAATACTTTTCCTGTTTCTGTCCTATAACCCTCTAATTTATTTATGTGTTTTATTTCAAATGCAGACTTTAGTAACGTGCCTGACATCTCATCCAGTTTGAAAAGGAGCAGTACCGATGGCACTCTGGACCAAGTGCCACACAGGGAGAAGACTGATCCACCCTTCAGGGTAAGAAAATGCTTGACACAACATTCCTTTTGAATCAAAAGGCAATGTTGTAGCATTAATGCTCTGCATTTTGTTGGAAAGAATTTACCATATGGCATTAGCTTGAAAAAAATTGTACACATGTTAGCTGCATTGGTGTTTTACTATCTTGAGGTCACCCTGACAGCACAGTTGCTGCATCTGCAGGAGCAGTGTGATGGGGGCAAATGGCAAGCAAGTGGAGACTTGTCAAATTCATTCTTCTGTGTGGCTTGAACCCAGTTCCTGCAGCGAACAGTAAAGCTGCTGCAGCTTTCTAATGGATTCAGTTTGTTTTGTCTTCTCTTTTTGCTGATATTTCCAGAGCGTACTGATAATATTGCAGTGACCATAGCAATACTATGTCAGTAAAGTGGGCTACAGGCTTGGAGAGGTGCAGTGTTTGAGAGACAGTGATTGCTACTCTCTAATTTGGAGACCTTTTATGTGTCTGCAGCTCCTGTTTGACGTGGCTGGACTAATGGCTTTCCTTCTCTCAGCAAGGACTTTGGGGGCTGAGGCTGGAATGCCCAGAATTAGTGCCCACCTTCGTGCACTGGTCTCCAAAGAGCAGCATTTTGTCCATTTTGCTCTGAATCAGGCAAATTGCAACCTGTGTCCAATTGAAGTGCATATTGTTTCGAACCTCCCAACTGCAAGTGTGGGTAGTGTTTTTGAGTTGGTGGCCATGATTTTACCTGGCATTGCCATTCTGACAAGAGAAATGTGTTTTTAAATTCTGTTGATGAGTTGGTTGTATCTTCAAACAAATTTGTGATAACACTTGTGTTAGCACTCTTGCATAACAGGAATGACGTTAGAGTTTTTATGGTACTGGAATATATTACTGTCTTGTGGTAGCTTGTTTGAAAAATTGGTAGAGATGAGATGGAAGGTTAAAACTTAGAAGACTGGAATAGGAAGATACATTGTGCCTCTAACCATACCTACTGAGAAGAGCTGTTAATCTTACTTTATGAATTACTTTGTAACCTACTTCAGTCTTATAGAGGTGATTTTATGCCCTTTCCCTAGAGAATAAGGAGAAGTCCATTGGTTATGGGTCTTCAGCCCATCTCCTGCTGCACAAGGGGATTCCCACAGAGATGATCTGTGTCCTGTGTAAGGATTGCTTGTGCTTCCCCAAAGTCTTTGCAAAGACAAACTGCATTTTCTCTCCTTAGGAGGAGAAAATTTTGAAAGGGGTATTGTGGATTTTTTTGCTCTGCTTTAGGACTTCTGCCTGGCTTTAGGGGTGGGGATCTTTGTGGGAGCACAGCAGAGGGGACCCCAAGGCTTAGGATGCTTTGATGGCTGTCTTCACCAGGCCAGGCTCCCCGAGTGCCTTGGGGTGCCCTGCTCACCTGGATTATGCAGTGTCCCCTGTGCACTGGGTGGACATAAATGCTGACCTTCTGTCCTGCTGGAGGGGAGGAGATTCTGGGGCATCAGCTTTGCTCTAGCAAAAGAACAAAGCCAATCCTGATCGCCTGTGTCAAATACACCAGGTGCCAGAAAATTAGGGAGAGTTCTGAGGATTTAAATACACAGAGAACAATTGATGTACACTAGTTGCTGCTTTTAATGCACTAAATTTGCTCCAATGCTCTAAATTACATGCTGCAATTAAAGCTCAAAAAAGAGAGGAAAATGGACAGGTCTGCTCCCTGCCCTCCCTCCAGCCTCAAATTTGTCAGATTCAGCAGTTATTAGGGCTTTTGCATGATTTGCTGAAGTAATTGCCCATTCTGTATTGCAGTTCACTTCTTGAGCTGACATGCAGGTCTGCTAGTGTCATTTTAAAATTTATCTGAGGCTGTCCTGGTTTTGTAGGTACAAGGGTGGAAAACAGCCTGGCAATCAGAGGCAGTCAGACTGCAGCTGTAAAGGAGTCTGTGACAGCTCTATAATTTCTGCAAATGGTTTGTAATTGATTGCTGTCTTTCTGTTGGAGGGTGCCTATTACCGTCAGAGCTTTTTGTCTGACCCTTTTGATGTCCCCAATAGATGTAGAAGTAAAGAAAACCCAAATCTAACAGTTAAGTTCAGGTGGTGTATATTGTATGTGCTTTTGTGATTATGTATAACAGGAATTAAAATGATTTCTGTTTTTATAGCTGTGATTTGGTACTGCTCACCAGATGAACAATAACTACTGCTAATAAAAACTAGTTTGAGGAAATTGTGAAGCCTTGAAAAGTGTAGCATCTGGATTTGGGGTTGTGGATTTTTTTTCCTTTGCCTTCTGTTTCCTGCATGTGCTGACTTGACCTCCCACGCCTGTGGACACCATTAGTGCAGTAGGCAAGTAGGCGATGCTGCAGAAGTATGGGGGAGAGGAGTTCTGCAAGCACAGCTCTGTGGAGGAGAGGCTGTTGGTGCTGAGAGGTTCTGAGCACAGCCTGGAACAACAGGCAGTTTGGGATTATTTCAGGGGAGACACAGCTAGAGATGCTCACTTTCCAGTTGACAGCAACCGTAGATGAGATTGTTTGGCTCTGAGGGAGCAAGGTCCTTTGAAGTTTGGTTGATTTTTGTCCCGTAACATGTAAGTAAATAAAAAACAGTCTTAAAGCTTTGGATTTAATGGTTGCATGTTTGATTTCTGGATTTTATGTTTCTTGTTTGGGGCATTTTCATTTGTCTGTTTTTCACTATTTTCTTGATCTCATACCAAGCTAAGGTGAGGCATCATCTTAACTGAAAGTACAGTGAGACATTTCAGAAGTGCCTTATAATCTCAGAGAAATAAGTCTTTATTGCATGTTTACTACATTCAAGCATACCTTAATTTAGTCGGTCATTCATGGACTTTTTTTTTTTTTGGTTGACTGGGAAGTGAATGCATTTAGGAGGGCAGGAGAGGCTAGTATCATTCTGGAAATGGAAGCTGTCCCTTAAGTTATAAAATATTATTAAAATATATGGATATTAAGAACCATCTATTCCAGATGCACATTTGTTCTATATTCTCTGGGATACCCCATTTGTACTTTAATACCTTTAACCTTGTCTTCAATTTTATTTAACAGGGATAGATATTATACTTGTAACACATTGTGCTGCAGTACGTTTTCAAACTGTGTTAAAATACTGTTTATGTGGCAACAGCATGTTGTCCTTGCTCTTGGTTCTGGAGTATGTAGATGTTCTGTTGACAGAAGAATATGTGACCTCAGAAAATCTGTGAATTGAGCATGCCTGTCTGTGTAATTAGGTTTAGTTATGTTTAATAATTTTGAGAAGTAATTGTCTGTGCTCCTGGTGCACATTTAAATCCTGGTATGGTGGCAGTTGCCAAAAACCAAACTCTCTTTACATCACAGTAGCATGAAGTCGAACGAACAAAAAATGCAACTTGTCCTTTAGCTAGTTGTGATTTCTAATTGCAAAATACATTGGCTAGAAATGTTTTCTCTAGCCCACTGTTTGTTTTAAGATTGGGTTTAGTAGTCTGTTACTAACTTGCTTATCTTTACTTTGTATTTTCAGTGTATGAAAAATAACCCTGTATGAAACATAACTAGAAGGGGAAATTTTACCGTGTAGTTACCTATTATTTTAAGGTCTCTAGAAAGAGACCTTCTGTGATTTGACTTTTGGTTGTTCTGAATCTTTTGAGTGTCATCAGAGAGATGCATTTCTGAAATCATATTAAATCTAACAGACATAAAAAAGCAACTTCATATAAATGCATGTCTGAGAAGGGAAGATGTATTTTCACTTTAAGTATTTTACAGATCATAAGAAAAAATCCCTAGGGTATACTCTCTGCAAATATTTCACATAACTTCATTATGTCCTCAGCTGTATCTTAGAGGTCTTTAAGAAACTCAAGAAACTCAGTTAAAATAACTAGTGTGATGATTTTAATCATTATAGAAGCAGTCAATGAGTACTGAATAATTTTATGGTGGCATCTTCAAAAATTAACATTGCAGGTGCAGAAATGGAAGCTGCTGTGTCAGAAACTTTGAATGTTAACAAGAATTGGCTTTTTAAAGAATGGCCAACTGTTTCACTTTGTAAGGATTTGAAATGCTTCCATATTTCTTTCAAACAATGAAGTAAAATTGGTCCTGGGAATAAGTTGAATATAGAAACTTGGGGAAATTGCCTTTGCTGTTGCCTCTTGAAATAGTCACTTAACTCTCAGCATGGGTTATTGATCATACATGAATGTGTGTATATGAGGACAAATCTATCCCCATCATATCTTAATAAAAAAGAAATAAATTCTATACACTGCAGAGACAAACCTATTTTTACCCTTGAGAATACCATTCTTAATGCAATGAACAGAAGTTATGGTTAAAAATCCTAGAACACCTTTCCCTAGATTGAGCTTATTTAGATTATCTCAACTAATTAATCTTTCCCTCCCGTTTGATGACCATGTTCCCTTTTCCTTCATCTGATAAGGAAATGAGAATTCCTGGCAAGTCTGATCAGCAGAGTTCATTACACTTTTGGCAGAAGCATGAGGGAGCATTTTCATCAAATGGTTTCAGCTTTTCATGAGGATGAGGTTCAGGTCAATATGATGGCCCTACTTATAATGCCCATTTTTACAGATATAGCGAACAAAAAGAAGGTAGAAAAAATATGTCCTTGTGTGTTTCAGAAGCCTTGTTCTTGGATGCTTGAGTTTCCTATGTAATATCAAATCATCCTTGCAGTGTTTTCGAAGCTTGTGTGTTCTGTTTATTGTGATGCCAATTGTGGTCATTCTTCCACTTGCCAGTGCAGTGAGAAGTACATTTCCATGAACTCAGCATGTCTGGGGCCATGGTGTGAAACCAGGTTTTTGGTTTCCCTGCACACAGTGCCACTTTGCGTGTTCAGGGAGCCAGTGTGCACATATGCCTGACTTGGGCAACTGTTCAGGTTTTTTTGTAGTCCTTCCAATCAAAGGTGCAATTGAGCAGCTCATTTGCTCAATTGGTGCCCAGGAGGTCTGAATGCAGAGAGAGACTGGGTCAGAAAGCAAACTCACCTTCCAAGTTCTACATCATGCAGCTACCTTAGGAAGATGCCCAAAACAGTGCTTTCAACAGATGCAAAATACATGTGTTAGGATTTCAAAAAGGAAATCACTCTGTTATCTCTTAGCTGATTTCACACAGCTATTTCTGTAATGAAAATCAGTGAGTATTGTAAAGAGCTTTCTCCTTTTTGTGATTTTGGCCTCCTGTATATACAACAGCCACCACTGGAGACATGGTTTTCATAAACTGAAGAAATTTGCATGTTGTCTTCAAAATCTGTAAAGCTGATTTCAAAATTCCTCCATTAGTAGTATGACCACAGCCATCAATTTATGATGCAGAATAATTCAAGGGTAAAAATCCCTAGGTACAATATACATTGAGGTTTAGGTTCAAACCTGGATGAGAGAAAATGTATCTCATTGCTGGTCTGCCCGAATGCTCAGTTCTTAAAGAAAAAAAGCATGGTTTGATTTTTTGGTGAGAGGAAGGGGCCAACTGTGGCAGTTGCCATGGAATGGCAGGAGTGGAAGGTAGTTAGTAATCATTACTCATACTTTCAGTCCAATCCCAACAGAAAATTAATGCAGTTGTTCAATGTTTGTGGAAGATTTGAATGGTACTTTTTCTTCCAGAAAAATGCAAGTGGATGCTAGTAATGATGTATTCCTATGATTTATATACCTAGAAAACATTGTACATTGTGATCTGTAGCAGATGGGCTTTGGAGTAGTTCAGGGCAGTGTTATTCAAAACACATCCAACTGCTTTCTACTGCTGCTGTCAGTAAATGTAATCCTATTTATTATATGGATCATATGTATTACATATATGTGGTGGTTAATTTATTTATTTTGATCTGGTGATGACACTCATCACTCTCAGAGATGAGTATGGGATCACCAGTCTGACTGTGTGTATATAAGCAGCATATGTGAAATAATTTTGTTAAGCAGACTATAAAAATAAAAAATCTTGGAAAGGGAATGTTAGTACTAACCAAGTAAACACCAGTTGTTGAGTTCCAGTGAAAGAAAACCAAGGAGAATTGACCAGAAGCTCAACAGAGCCTCATACCCGCTTCTTGCATGGAGGCAATTCCAGCTGAATGTCGTGATGGCTTCTCATTAGCTCTGTTTTGCATTGCCCGGGCAGTTCCCACTTGCACAGCATGTCATTAATTGCAGGAGAACTGCCTGCCTGAAGGTTTACTCAGCATCCATAGGACATGAAGGATTTTTCCTTTATTTTAATCATGAAAACTTCTTTTTAGCAATTGATGACATCCAAAAGCCTGGGGAGTAGTCTGCAATTAACTTTTTTTTTTTTTTTTACTTTGTAGGGGTGGGATTAACAACATGGTACTCTCAAAATCATGTATAGCCTCTGCAATCCAAGTGTCATTTTCTTCCAGATGTGACATGCATTTAGGGAATCTCAGAGCTAACATGGGAAAATAGCATGTTTCTCAGCAGTGGTTTCCTTGATTCATTTGTGCCTGGAGGGGACTGTTCTGTATTGAAAGCATGACAAGCCTGTGGGGAGTTCTGCTAATTATTGTGCTTCCCTTGCAGATAGCCCAGTCTATGGTGACCCTACCAGAGCTGGTGGCTCCAGCAGTGTGGACCTGCTGCTGGACCCCTGCTCTCTTCCTTGCCCTTTGAGAAGGGTATCAGTGAAACTGTAGCCCTTCAGAAGTTCGTAAGAATTTTGCAAGTTAATCTAATTAATTAGATTAATTACTCAGTGTATTAATCTATTGCTCAGAGAAGGCACCAGAACTGGTAGACTATAGGTTACAGAAGGCTTACTATAAACCTACCGTGAGTGCTACTGCCCAGTCCTGGATTTCACTTTGTTGTGTTGATCCTGGAGTTCTGCATCCCCAATGGATGGCCCAAAATTCCAATGTAAGAGCTGTGAGTCTTGGCTAACACAGCAAAGGAGCTGCAAAACCACAAGGCTTAAAGCAGGGAAAGTGCTGTACCTAATGTGAGCCTGTAACCAGGTCAGGCTGTAGATGGAGACCGGCTTGCATAGTTCCTGATAGGGAGGCACAAGAATGGTAGGAAAGAAGACCAAAGGTGCAGAAGTGTGACCTTGTGGGGCTTTGTTTTGTGCTATTACATTGAGGCCCTGGGGCTTAGGGGGAGGGGATATTTGTTGTCTTTCCTCCAACTGAAGGAAATGTCCTCTCAAAAGTACTGAGACAGCTTTTGGTGTAAAACATACAGATGGTTTTGATCAGGAAAAGAAATTGTGTTGTGTTGATGCTTGCAAATGAAGGAAGCCGGTGGGAGAGGACTTACAACACAGCTTTTTTTGTAGTCATCTGGGAAAAATCCATAAGGCTTACCTGCAGATGAAAAGGGAAGCACATGAGAGGAGCCCTGAATCATTGCAACAGGATATGGTTAGCAGTGTCTCTGGAGGCGCCCGTGACTTCACTGATGAAGGGCAGGAAGCTGCCTGGAGCCCACCACCCTGCGCCTCCAAAAGCAGCCCCGGTCACCTGCAGTGCAGGATATGACGGCAGTGTTTCACTTTGTAGTGAAAGGCAGAGATATCTAATCACACTTCTGATAGACACAGGGAACTGGGTAACCTCTCTGCCAGCTGCAGAATATTTGGTGGTTTGTTTTTTTAAAAAATGAAGGTACTGTTCAGTTGCAGTGTTGACAGTAACATATGTGTTTTTTCCTTGTGCTGCAAAAGTCTCTAAACCCAATTTTAGTGCATGCCAAGGTATGTGATGTGCCCAGCAGTCACCCATAGCACACAAAGTCACTTTAAATTTGCACAGAGTTTCAGTACAGGATTTCAGATAAATACTGCATCCTGGATACCATCATAACTTCAATGAAGCTTTGATTCCTGTTTTGCTCTGTCAGGAACATGAAATGACAAAGGTAGACATGAAATACCAAAACTGAAAAATGTCAATTTTTGACCTGCAGCAAATTCTGCAAAATAAAAGATAACAAAAAGGTACATGAAAGAATGGAAGAGGCAAAAGAATTAAAAAAATAAGTAAGGGGTTAGTTGAGTCAGATGCACAAAGAAGTTCCACCAAACTTTCATGTTTTGTTACCTGTTGTCTCTTGTTAACATATTGTGAGCAGACAGACATTCTCTCATATGGTGATTATTTCCTTCTGGGACAGCAGAATTCTCCTGTAGTTCCTAAACAAAGCCTTGCCAAAACCAGGGGAGAGGTTGGTGTAGAGTTCAGAGAATCTATATTTGTTGTTACAGGGGAGTTACTGCATCTTTTAACATTTGGAATGCAAAATGCTGGCTACTAACAAGAGCAGATAGGAGTTGCCTTCTCTGCCTCCAAAGGTGTCACACTGCAAAACTATGTTGTGAAACATGAGTGCAACTGCAAAGATAATGTCTCAGTGGTTGCTACAGTTTCTAATGCAGTACTTGAGAAAAGTTTTTTCGTTCAGCACAAAACACTTTGAGTGGGAATGTTACAAACAATATTTAAGATGCTTCAAATTAAAAATAAAACAAGAATTCACTTTAAACATTTGGAATGCTAACCGATTTTTTAATCACTGGAATTAAAGCAAGTGTCTTCACTGTGGTCAATTATGCTTTGAAAATACATTTTGACGGCATTTAAAACCCATGTTATTAGTATAATAAGCATGACAGGAAAATAGGCAGAAAAATTATCCACCCACAGTTATAAAAAGTAAAAAAAAGACTCCCTCTAGATCAGTGTAGAGGTCTGGAGACAAGCTGTATTAATCCTGAGCTTATAATGCTTAGAGACCACTAACATTGCAGAGCTCCTGTTAGTGCAGGGTACGTAAGTACATGTATGTTTTTAAATATATGTGTCTGTGTGTGTGTGTCTGCATATGTATGTTGTGTATGGTAATTTTGCTTCTGTGTCACCGGTGGTCCAGACCGATGTTACAAAGTAGCCCACAAGTGCTCAGGACTGCCCTGCAGGCAAGCCACTGTTTGCTGTCATTCAAAGTGTACGCTGGCAGAGCAAAATTAGCCTTTTACCTTTATGCATTAAGGGCAAAAGCAGGATGGGAAATGAACTGGAGGCAGATAAGCACACCTACACGTATCGGGACAATAGAGGGAAGCCCGTATTATGAAGGATGTCACTGTTATGGTAACTATCAAGGCTGGTGCCACTGAAATGGAAAGATGAAAACCAGATGTCGGTAAAGGGAATGTGTGTTATTCAGAGTACACAGGAACAAACAACAGGGCTATGTCATTTTTCCCGTGATCTTAAAAATATTTCACAGTGATGGATTATTTCACATGTTTTTGAAAAGTGCTTGAGTGCTGCTTGTGTGCTTCTAGAGAAAAAGAAAGGCTAAATGAAAAGCATTCATTCATTTGCTTTGCTTTAGTTTCTGTTGTTCCCCCTTTTGATTTGTCCAAGTCCCTCAATAGGAGATGGAAAGATTACTGAAACATAATTGTCTTTTTTCTAATGAATACACATTAAAAAAAAGCTGTTAATTGGTAACATCTTTTAGCTGGCATATGGCTAGCTAATAATGCAGGCTTAATTAGCAAATCTGGGGAAGAATAACTTCCTAATATGGAATTAAAAAGGCCTGTCATTGTTTTTCATCAAGATTGACGATATTGCTTGGACCTGAAATTTAGCAACCTTCTTTTTTTTTTTCTCAGTCCCAGTGGATGAGCTGTGTTTTCACATGTATCTATTAGGAAAATAGAGCTTGAAGTGCCACCACTAATGCAGATAGAAAACAAAGAACCAAAGTAGCTCTCCTGAAAGTGTAGTTATACTCTTTATACACTATATTAACCGTAATCTGGTGACCTGTCCTGTGTTATTTATAAAATGCCACATGCAGCATTTTAAACTTTTAATTTCCATGAACTACTTATTTTATTTTGTTTCTATCTTCAGACTTGCTCTGTGGATCCCTAGGATCTGTGGACTACTGCAGAGGCACCCACTAATGGTAGATAAGAACAGTAACCATGTACATGCTGCACAGTAATCTATGAATTTGGATTTTTAAACCAGACTGTACATCCACTGAAAAATGAAGTGTTAGGGAGCAGGCAAAGCCTCTCTTGTGCCTTCAAGACCATTTCCTCAATTTTCTGTTTACAGTCTTCTCCCCCAGTGAACCTGGTATGTCTCCAAGAGGAACAAAGGGCACAGTCCATCCGCTAAGCAAGAGGTTCCTGCTGCCGTGATGTGTTCTGCATGTCTTATCAGCAGCATGTTGTTTCAGGGCTCCAGCATCATTTTTCCTCTGATAGGCAGCCTCTCAGTGACTGAGCTGTACAGTTTGGCAAATGCTGAGCTGTCAAGTTGTGCTAATTATTTGGAAAGAGATGGATGTAAGTTTAATTGCAGTAATTAAAGGAGAAAGCTGTGTTATTCCCTTGCTTCTATGAAGGTGAACATCCTTGAAACCTTAGAAGCACTGTGCTCATAACCAAGGATATAGACACCCAGGCTTGGTGTATCAGTGGGGTTCAAGAAAAGGGTTTCCTAGGGAGCAGTAGGTGCTGCCAAGGGCAGTGTTGAATGAAGCCTTACAGCTCAAATTCATTGCACTGTAGGAGTGCTGTGATAGGGGCAACATGGGAGTTGCTGTGTTTTATTATGCCACTGGTGTAGTTCTCCTTTTATTAATGAATTGCTTGTCAGTCTTTTCTCTCCAGTTCAGTGTTGTCATGTCCTATAATGTTTTATTTAAGGCTGCATTGTTCTTAGAGTAATCTATCTGTAGACCCAAATGGTTTTGTGTAAATATGTCAGCATCAGGACTCTTACTTTCAAGCCTGAATTTATTACTGAGCTCATTTTAAATTTCTTTTTATTGATGTAATTATGGCTAAAAAGTTCAAACAAAGGACAAGCATAATTATATAAAGAAATCATCCAGAGAGCTGCCTATTTGTTTTTCATTTTATCATTGTAAGAGCATTTGTATGCCTCAACATTTAGCAGCATATACCCTTGACAGAGCGTCAGTGCTATTGATAAATTATGCTGACCTTCAGGGCAGTCAGCACCCTCTAGATATTTTTAGGTATTTGGCTAACTTTCTCAAAGCACCTGATGTTTTGTTTATGCAGTAAATTTCACAGGCAGGGAGGCAGGTATCTTTCTGGGGAGATCAAACCCATCTTCCCTTGTCATAACTGAACTTTGTCCTGCACTCACCGCATCAAGCTATTTATAAAAGAACCTTCTCATCTAGCATGTTTTTCCTTCATTTGTAGCAATAAAGGCAGGCATGGCAGGTCTGTCTGTAGCCTCATACGCCTCTTAGCCTCCTTGCACTGGGATGTTGTCAGCGTCTCCGATTTTGGGTAATCGGCACAAAAGAGAAACTTGTGCAGCTGAGCTCAGAGGGAAGGTGTGTTTGTGAGGGATCACAACATCTGTGGCTTCCTTCCTTCCTTCCAAGGGCTCTTTCCTTTGGCAAAGTTTGCATTCGCGAGCCGCAATGCCCGCCTTCAGGAGGAGTAAAGCCAGAGCTAAGAGTTTAGCGCTGGCTCGCAAAACCCAGCAGCAGGCAGCAGCAGCTTGCGGCTCCCTGCACAGGATGCTCTCTGTGGTGAGTTCTGCAGCGCCGTGCCTTCGGCTGGGGGTGCTGCTCAGTGAGGCTGGGGTGATGGGGCTGCACGAGCATCCGAGCTGCCTGTACCTGATCAGTAATGACTGTCCCAGCATTAGCACTCAAATAATGGATTCTCTACTTTGTGTAGTTGGGGGCTGAGTTTGTACCAGTACTCTGCATGGGAACAGGTTTGGGGTTTCTGAAGTTTGGGGGAGGGAAGGGTGGGTTGGTTGCCTGCACTGTTTGCTGCCGGGCTCAAGCAAATTCTTATTTCTTGCATGTCTCAGAGAAAGGACTAAGCGAGATCCATATTTTGACAAGAAGTGGGAAGGTTTTAAAAAGATTCCTCATGGAAATTTGGAAATAACTGCAGCATGAATATTTTAACTGTTTCTCTGCTTTTTCACAATTAAGTTAGTACTGTGGAAATAGGGAGGGAAAAATATGATCTATAATCAAGGTAAAGCTGGCAAAATATATGTATTACACAGGTAGCTGTATATATGTGTGTGTACATATATATCTGTATGTATATATATGTATATATGTATGTATATATGTATTATATAGGTTGCATAAAAAATAACGTGAGTCTCCTGCATTAAAATTGACAATATCAGGATAAGGACCTGGGGTAGGAAGAACTGACAGTTTTTTACAAAACCAGGGTTTGGGAAAATGAGGACGTTACCTCATAGGACTCTCCTTTTCGTGACCTGGGCTGTCAGGGTTCCTCTTTTTGTTTTCCTGATGCTCTCATCTTTACATTTCTTATAGTCAGGATTTAGTGTCCTGCAATGGAAATCACATCTGTTTTGCTTTTGACTTTGGTATGAGTTGGGTCAGATGACTTTGGAGACTGATTCTAGAGAAACTGAGCACAGCATTTATGAACTCAGTGGTTGCTGCTTGTCCTGGGGACCTGGTCAATGCAGGCTCTTGGGCCTGGGTCCCTACTGCTTGACGTGGTTTCTAACAAGAGTTTCAGTCAAGTACCTCAGTCACCACTGATGGTTCTTCTGAGCTCAAAGAGAAAGTGTGGCAGGTGAGAGGGAAGATTTGCCACCATGCAAATATCAATAGCTCAGGCACCACGTCAGGTGGGTTGCATCTTGGCTGTTTTACACAGCTGTATGTTCAGCCTTCTTTCAGGCCTTACCCTGTGCTCTCTGGAAAGAATTACTGGGTCAGAAGACCCTCTCTTTTCTTATAATATTTGTGATAATTCTAAATGAGGTTGGTGACATCCAATTCTGTTAACAGGCTGATTTGCTAACATAAATCTCTCTGAAATTGGGAAATTCTAACTCAAAGACAAAAGTTCCTTGTTAATTCCTTGCCTTTTGTATGATCTGGTAGTGTCTAGCAGGACACCTTCTCATCCTGTGGTGCAGAGGATTGCCTTCTCCCTCCTTAAAACATAACTCTAACTATGCTTTGCATATTTCTATGAAGGATCTTAGTGGACACTGAAAAAAATGCCCTTCTTTTAGCAAAGTTTCAAATATTTTCATTAAAGGACATGCAAGAGACAGAGTGAAACAAACCAGACCCATAGAATTGTATTGTCAGTCAGGAACAAGTTTATACTGAGTGGCCTTGGAGTTGGGAAAAGAAGGAGAAGGAGCAGAAGATAACTAATGACTGAGGCTACTGCTTTGGTTTAGCTTCTATTGCCAAAAGCTGAGCAGCACTTTTGCCCAGACTTCTGTGGTGAAAACGCCACAAAGTATTTTTTCAGTAAAGCTCTGTTGTCATTTTTCAGTTTCAATGAACAAATTAGAGAAGTGAGGTACTGTATTGGTGTCTAACATAAAGCAACTATTTTCTGTGGTCTTTAAGGAAGCTAGAGCATCCAACTTTGTAGCCTTTTATATTGCTTGGTTACAAAGTACTTCCCAGTCTGAGGAGATGCCAGAGTGATGCACCCACCAAAAAATGGTGACTACCTTTGGGCTACCTTTGTTCTGGAGAGAAACACCTTCTAACACAGAGTAAAAGGGATGGACATCTCCAAGAGCTTTCCTTTTGCACAGAGCGAGGGATGTAAAGGTGTCTCAGGCTAGCTGTTCATTGCTCAAAATTCCATGTAATTCTATGTCTTCTGCTGACTGGTGCATTCAGTCTTCCTGGAAATACATCCATCAGATAGAGCTGACGTGTTAGCTGTTCATTTTTGGAGGGCACATCTATTTCTGCAGGATGTTTCTGAGCATGTTTCCTCTTAGGGTAGGGAGTTCAAAGGATTGGTGATCCAGCCCATAGATATGGTCTGTGTCCTGCACAAGGATACTGAATCCTGAATGCTCTTCAAAGGACATGCATAGCTTTCACTTCACCAAGGAGTCTTTCGTAAGTTATGCAGAGTTTTCTAAGTCTACTAAAATATTCCTTTCCATCACTGCTTCAAACAAACCCTGACTGACTGGCAGAGTACATGATATGTATAAATGAGGGTAAAGTAAATAGCAGAGACTCTGTAACACTAATTGACCTTGTGCAGCATTTATGCTCAATCAGTATAATTCAGGAGAAAGTCACAGGATAGCCATGAAATCGTTGTGCTAGTTCTTAACCACTGCTGATTAATGTCTTCTGCTCTCTCACTGATTAATTTTATGGGGTTTTGTTACTCTGGTGGGGATAGCACAGCCTCAAATGATGATATGCTTGTCTGCAAGGAGCAAAGAAAATCTGTAAGACATCCTTCTAAGAGTATCTTTTTGCTCACTTTAGGGGAATAATCTGTAATATTTCTTGCCACAACTACTATTGAAAATGGAATGTGCTGCATCTCCATCTGACAAGCTGAGCACCACTGTGGTTGATGGCTGCTGTGGGTCAAGGTGACATCTCTGTGGGCTGGAACTTTCCCTTCAAAGGTTACTTTGGGTAGTCCCCATTCACAGAGAATACTCCTTGCAGAAGGACATGGAACCTTAAGCCTGAGTCTCAAACATGCAGGGATGAAAGAAATGTTTCTCCAGGCTACTTCTACACATCCTTCTGTTTTCTAAGAGGCCAAGGAGGTTGTTTCCCCTGACTGGTAGTTCTGTAGTACAGTTTATACAGCTTTACTGGAAAATCTTGAATATGGCCAATAAACTATAAGGTTTATTAAGCACAGTGCTCCTTAGCTTCCTTCCTCCTGAAATATATGTGGGTTTTTTTTTCCTTTAAGCCCTGCATAAACTCCATTTTTCTTTCCCACCTCTAGCACTGTTAGTCTAAATTTTTTGATATTTAGCCCTATCTGTCTGCTCTTCAATGCCAAAGGTAAGCTGAAGCCGCTTGTCGTCCCCTGTACACGTTGCTGAATGTGGCATACACAAGCTCAAGTAATGGATTTTGGAGGAAGTTTGCTGCTTCCATTGTAGTTTCTCCTTCAGGTTTTATCTGTTCCCAGCTATGTTGCAGCCTTGTCTGCAGTCAATTATTTGGACTTCTCTTTTTTACTGATTTAAATGTTTTTATTCTGATAAGCTGGACACTATAAAGGTTGGCATAAATTTTTTTTTTTTACCATTTACTAAGTACAAACAGTCTTGGTCCTGCACAAATAGAATCAGCTGTGTGCTTGAGGAATTTATCAGTTTTATCTGAGAGTCATATCTGCCTGTATTAACCATTGCAATGTCAAGATCAGAGCAAATTCAGGGTTAATTCCCTCCTTAATTCAAGATAGATGTGGATTTGTGTAGTATCAAGAGGGAGTTCCTTTTGAGACTTCTGGGCTTAAGGGTGCTGGACTAGCAAGTTTTGATTTGACATCCCAGCTGCAGAGCAATCCCAGATAGAGCACGGAGCCTCTCCTGCCCACACATACCAGATGTAAAAGAGCTGGTCCTAGGGGTTATCACTCGAGACTTTCTACAAAGCATGTTTTAAACAGTTTTAAAGAGTAGGAAATTGTTTTGTGTCAAAAACAGAAAGTAGCATCCAGAACACTAGAGAAAAAGGGTAGAGATCCCAACCTGGGTGGTAAGAGAATTTTGGGAAGAAACATGGAGGAAAAATTGTTTTACACTTCTCTACTTATTTGTTGCTATGTTCTCATTTATAGTAGGCTCCTTATCAAGAACCAGTGGTTCCACTGGCAAAATGGGTTCCTTCATCTTCTGTAGTCTTCACAATATGTATGAGTGAACGTGAAACCCTTTTGTCCTGTGATCAAGAAGCATTTCATGCTTGCTTTGACTCAAATGTAAATACCACAGTGGGTACAAAGAGTGAGGTCTGGATATTGCGTGGTGTGGAAGACTCTTCCCTCTTGTAAAGGGAAGGACACAGAGCAGCAAGACTTAAGGAAAAGACAAGATCCTGTGAGCAGGGAGGTCAAGGGCAATATTTTTAATGGCAAATTTGCAAACATATCCAGGAACATATTAAAGTTTATAAAAATCAGTGCTTATCGGCAGTACCTGAGAGGAAATCCTGTGCCTTGGGCTTAGGCCAGCTATGCAGAACAATTTTTGACAGCAAAATTATATTGCTTAGGTGATCAAAAAGTATTTATGTGGAGGAGTATCATATATTTCCATATGCTTTCCCATACAGTGATTCTCAGTGACAGATGCAGCACTGACCCCAAAATTCAAGGGGGATGTAGAAATAGCACATTCCCCAATGTCTGCCTGCTCTATATGCAAAGGTAGTTGAGGAGGAATAGAGGACTTCTAACTCTTCCTTGTAAAACTGTGCCTGATGATGATGCTTGTGACTTGCTTTCAATAGGCTCCCTTGCATCCTTGATCCCTGTGTCCTTGATCAGTCATCAGGCTGATGGAAATCAAGCTGCCCATGCACACCTTGGGCTGTAGAGAGTGTAAAATCTAAACATTCTCATATAAATACAAACGTTTCTGTCATTAGAAACAAAGAAAACGAAAGTGAAGTGCTTTGTCATTCACTTGTTTAGAAGCTGCTTTAAAATAACCCACATAAACACACACCCCCACATACCACTTCCTAAAGGATTTGTTTGCAAGCCACTAATTAATTTCAGTGTCACAGGCTGACTATAATTTTTAAATTTATTCCATCAATGTGGAGCTGTAATTCTAACAAACACCATTCAACTAATATTGCAATTTTTGGGTCCTAATAAGTGCTGAAAATTCTAAATATATCTAAATTTCATAGTCCTGATAACTGTCATTATACTGGATTATGAAGAGGGTTCCACGTATCAGTGAAGAAAGTAACTTCATTTTTTTTTTTTTTAGAGTGGTGGCATTTTTCAAAACTGGGAGCTGGGAAGCTACTGAGTAATATGGACTACATGGCAAATATCTGACATTTTAACATTTATTTTCGTCATATAGGTGTTTAATCACAGGAATGGTTGAGATTCAATATTGCTAGTCCATTTAGCCTCCAATTTTCTGAAAGACCTTGTATAGCTCAGTTCATTTTCAGATTAACTTTTGCATTTGTTCATTTGATGGCCTAGTACGTTGGTGAACTAAGCTACAAAGGTAATCAGTGGTGAATCAGGAAACCCAAAAAGGATGACTTGAAACAGCTTGTGGAATAAAGTACAAATTAAGACAACTCTGAAATTCACTCATGTCCTGATATCACTGTAAAAAGACTTACACATTAAATAAGGCAGCCTTCATGTTGTCCTCATTTGAATGGACTTGCTAAATACAAGGTGATAATGTCACAGCTTATGCAACTGTCCAGTTTGTGCAAGTGTCTGAATGACAGAAAGACTAAAGAATTGTTTCATGTATTACAAAGATGTGGGTACTGTGGAACTGGGTAATGGTAGTGATGTTTTAGCTTCCAGGGAAACACTGTGTAAGAAGGAGAACAGTGGAATGATTTCAAATTGAGCATTGAAGATTACGGCCTGCAAAAGTTGCTCTTGGATATTAGCTGTGGTCAACCAAGAGCAAACTGCATAACTATTTCATAGTGTCAGAAATACCTTCTTGTTTTCCATCTTTGCATTACACGATGAACTGTTGTTGTTCTATCTTCAGTTCCTATCTTTGAACATTTTCTGGGTTTTATTTATTCTGTTTTTAATAATTCTTCTAAAGAATATCAAATATTTAGTTTTCCATTTGCCTTTTTTGAAAGCAAAAGATCTTGACATGTAGTTGTATCCTTGGAAAGAAAACATCTGACCATCTTTTGACACCCCCAGAAATTGGAATCTAAACCCTCATCTTCATGTCTCATTGTTTAGAAAGCAACAAGACAAGGTCGCAGATGAAACACAAAATAATTATTCTGGATGCTTATAAGATGTTTATCTGCAAATACTTTAAATTTTGATGCAGTGAGTGTTGCAAAATAAGAGAGGTGGAAAATAGTGTGATGCTAGTGTCATAAGAAAAGTATGTGATACATCCGAGTGCTTTGTCATCTTCTGCACTCTATGAGCTTGTATCTGAATACTAAAAATAATTTGTGCTGGGAAATCACTAGCAATTTTAAATTTTTTTTACTGGTCTCATCTGGTTCTGCTATAAATTAAAGCTGTTCAAAGCTGTCAAGATACACATCTGACAAAAATCAATGGCTTGCTCCGGCCCCTGAATTTGGAACAGGAGCAAAATTGGAGGAATTTAGAAATAATTGTAGTACAACTTGTATTCTAAAACATCATTGCTCGTCTGTTTCTTCTCACTGAACAGAGCGCAGAGCAGATCAGTGCGTTGTGCCGAAACTTCCAGGAAGTCCAAGCAAGCAATATGGAAGGACAGAAGGACAACCAGGATCCACCTCCACGACCACTGGCTCGCCACCTTTCTGATGCAGATAGACTGAGGAAAGTCATCCAAGAACTTATGGACACCGAGAAATCTTATGTCAAGGTAAAAGAAAAACATGGCTCACTTGTTTTTGAGACTGATGTTAACATATTTTGATCTTTACACAACCAGCCTTCCACAAGTGCCATAACCTACAAAGTCTCCTTATCTAATTGTTCCTGTTGTTTCTGGCAGACTTGCTGTAGCTGAGGGTGTAGGATTTGATGTAGTGGCATTAGTTGTAGTCAATTTGTAGTTGTATTGGAGAGTGGTCATCTGTGGGGAGAAGAGGAGAAGATAGCTGCAAACGAAAAGGGTTTTTCCAGGGGATGTCTCCCCAGTTTTCAAGATGAAGACAAATCTGGTAGAAAAACAGAATAGTTTCCTACAAATGAGTATGTGGAAAAGAGTGCATGCAAGAAAGCTAAAAGGCACAGCTCCAGTGGGTTGTAGCATGACAGAGAAGTTATTTCTCTTCTGACTGATATACCTGCAAATTGTTCAATGTATCTCTCCTCTTTTTATGAACTCTGAAATTATGTGACTGGCTGACAAAGGAAACATGAAAACATCAATTTCATTGATCTCCAGCAAGAAGGCATCATCTCCTTTTCTGGATCTCAAAACCTGTATTTACAGATGACAGTACTTACTGCAATAACGTTTGTGGAAGAGAAAATACTTCATACACCAATGCACTGATACAGCCATACACTGGACCCTCATGATGTATCTTTTAGAGGAATCACTTGAACAAAGCATGACTATGGAGGCCACTGATATATGTGAAATTTTGCATCAGGAAATGTTTTCAGGGAGCTGCTCATTATTCCTTCTACACAGAATTTCTGGTGTGTCTCTTTGCAGGGTCGGAGAGCCCTGTAGTTTGCCCCAGCCCTGCTTTCATGCTTTGGTGTGGATAGTAAGTCTTCAAAAATGGCACTAATATTTTTGAAGAAGTGACTGAAAAAGCCCTTGATCACACCTACCTGAGAACATAACTGAACTCTTTAATAACTCATAGGGTTTTAAAATGCTACATATCCATCTGAATATTACTAAAGATGTTTAAATAAGTGGCTATTTATATCGTTTATGTAAATAATTAAAACATTTCATGCTGTTCATATGGATGGACTCATTCAAAAATAAACATCTGTAACAATTTTTCCTCCTGCTAGGCTAAAATATAATTTGTTATAATCAAGTTGTAAAGACTTAAGGATGAAACAAAAACATCACACTGAAATCAGTTTGTCTCTAATTTAGCAGTAAATTCAGTGCTAACAATACGCAGGCTGTTTTGTTACTGAAAAGGAATTGTGTCTTTAATTAATTCCCCAAACTTACCCCTATCTCAGGGTAAGTTTGGGGTATGTCTTTTTGCCACATAAAGAACAGTTTCCAAATGGTACAGAAAAAGTAAATAAATATTCTTTTTTGCAGGACTTGAGCTGCCTCTTCGAGCTATACTTGGAGCCCCTTCAAAAAGAAACCTTCCTTACTCAGGATGAGGTGAGGGAATATCTGAAAAAAAGATCCTTGTCATTCTTTAATGGGCTAAGACCTTGAGACTTGGATTTTTTATTGCTGAGAGTGTGACAGAAAAAGCAAATGACAAAGATGTCAATAGGAATGGCACCAGTCAGTGCCTTTCTCTCTGGTGTGTGCATCATTTCCTTCTCTTAAAGAGTAATTGTTCTTCTGAATTAACTGCCGAGAAACCTTCACTTTTTGCATGGATTTTTTATAAAACCTGTTTGAAAAGTATCAACAAATACATTATTAGCCCTTTGTGTGTTACATCTCCTTAGTCCAGTGTTTTCAAAAGACCTTTTAGGTCCATGGAGTGCTGTACTTCATGGCCTGATGTTTTCCACAGATGGAGTCCTTGTTCGGCAGCCTGCCAGAAATGCTGGATTTTCAGAAGGTGTTTTTGGAGACCCTTGAGGATGGAATATCTTCTTCCTCAGATTTTAATACATTGGAAACACCATCACAGTTCCGGGTAAATATTTCATAATTTCATATTTTGTAGTGTGCCTGCAAATGTTTGTGAAAATCAGGCTTTGAAATGTTTCTGGCTCTTAGAAGTTTCATAGGGTTGCTTTTATGTTTGAAGCTTTACTTTGGATTACAGAGTTGTATTCAGCAATGAAAGACAAGTGCTATTTTTCATGGTCTTCTCTTCCTCCCCATGGCAAAAGCTGCAACATGGGAAAAGACAGAGTAGACTTGGAGTACAGGATAAACTGGCAGTGTTTGTAAGGCAGAACTCCTTTGTCGAGAGTTTATTGTCACTGTGCTGAATTCTGCCCTGCCTGTGCTTCTCTGCGCTGTGCCCAAATAACCCCCAGCACACTGGGAGCTTTTCTTGTTTAATGCCACATGAGTTTCCCATGGCGTGAGGTCCAAGAAGCAGGCCTGTGAAGTGTAAATGGCTGTAGCACTACCCAGTACCTGCCCTGACTGAAGGAAGTGGATTCCCTGGCAATGGAGTCACTGGCTCTGGACTGGGCATGATGGCCGGCAGGTCTTCTGAAAAATTGCTGCATTTTGTGGAGCAAACATTGATTAAAAGGGGAGAGAGCTGCTTTCCTCCTCCCTCACTACTCCTCTTTCTTACATTTGCTTTGGGAGGCATTTTTTCTAAAACCTCTCTCTTGTGATTCAGTCCCTCCCACATCTTCCCAACTTCCCCTTCATCCAAGAACATCAGAGGTGTCCTATAATTACCACCTGCCTGAAAAAGGGAAAACAGTTGGAAAGCAATCCTGTATTTGTTTTACTCTGTCCCTTCTGGCTTTGGCACTTTTATGCCTTACTTCCTATGGCTCACGTTTTTTTTTCCCAGCACAACATAGTTTTATGTGTGCTGATTTTTGTTGCTGTGCTGCCTGAAATATAAAGTAAAACAGAATACCTGCTCAGGAAGAAAGGAGAAAATTGCAGGCTGACCTCTACACTCAGCGAAATACAAAAATATCATCAAGTTACTACCAGTAGTATATTCATGTTTTATATATATATATATATATATATATATATATATATAATATATGTATAGAAAGACAGCAGATAATCCACCATTGAGTTTGCTTGTTGTATGCCTGAATATTTATTTAGGATTCTAGTACTGAACTAATATTTTGATTGTGTTGATTTCAGAAATTGCTGTTTTCCCTTGGTGGCTCCTTTCTGTATTATGCTGACCACTTCAAACTGTACAGTGGCTTTTGTGCAAACCACATCAAAGTTCAAAAAGTTCTTGAGAGAGGTAATTTATTGTCTTCATTATTGTAATTCACTTACAAGAATTCAAACTGCAGCGAACTACTGTAACAAATCTTGTCAACTTGCAGAGAATATTGGATAAAATCAAGGAATAAATATTGATGTAAAACAAGGACTAATCAGGTATCTTTCAACAGGAAGATCTAAGATCACAGGTTCTGCTGAAGTATGGTACATACCTGAAGAACAAGATTCCTTTTGTAAACTACAGGCAGTAGCCTGGAGAGTTGTAGAAACACCTTCCACAACTTAGTGTTGTCTGCAGGCCCAGACTGTAGAAAAGCAGTAACAAATGGCAGAATAAATCAGGAATTAATTCCTTTGCCATTCACTGCAATGCAGTGGAAAAATCAGAGTAATAATCTCATGTTCATAAAATTCTCTCTCAGCCCTTTCGAATGTTATTTGATGCAAGAAATTATTATGAAATGAATAGTATATGCTACTTTGTAAATCATTCATTGAAAAGGGCAGGAGTTTTGGTGCTGGGTTCAAATTGCCATTCCATGTTTTTCAATAATGGTAGCTTCCATGATTTTCATGTTCAACTGATCAAAATTTTATTTATTTTTTTTTAAATCTAGCCAAAACAGATAGTGCCTTTAAGACCTTTCTGGATGCTCGAAATCCCACAAAGCAACATTCTTCTACACTGGAGTCATATCTCATAAAGCCTGTTCAGAGAGTGCTGAAATATCCTCTGCTTTTAAAAGAGCTGGTGTCTCTGACTGACAATGAGAGTGAGGAGCATTATCATTTGACAGGTAACTTCTTTTCTTCTACAGAAATGAATGAGTTAAGTTTTATTTCCTGCCAATTCTGCAGATACGGGTAGGCATTCTGGTAGATAGCGCAGAACCTGTCAAAACCTAGAGATAATTCCCTCCCTCTCCTAAAAAGTAGTAAGTATTTTTTTTGTTCCTTTAGCTAAAAGTCCTACTTGCTATGTCCAAGTCCCTTTGAGAAGTAGGTATGTCCAGGATTTGCCATGGCAAGTAGGACTGGGATCTTAAACCTCATGCACAGGAGCATGTCTGGTCAGTGTTGCCTTTTGGGGTTTTTTTAACCCAACTGAGAAACACTGACCAAGGCTCCATCTTGTGGTTATTATTTAGTTCTTGAAATATGTCAAAGTTTAAGAGCACCACAGAAGGAAATATATGTTATTAGAGGTCCTTCTGTGACTCTTGCTTGTGTAGAAGAGATCTTTGTCAAACGTTTGCAGTCGTCCCATGTGGAGAGACTTATCTGACATGCATTAGAGTTGATTGCTTTTCTAGGCTCACATGCCTGGGACTTCACCATGGCAAATTCCACTTCAGGTCTGTCAGCACCTGGTGGATGAAAATCAAGAGATGTATTTTATGGATTGACTGTCATTTTCACAAAATTGATGTAGGCAAAATACAGTGTCAGTAAAAGCTCATGACAATCTTACTGACTTCAAAAGGAATTTCCAATATTGTTCCCTTCCCCAAACAAGCTGGGGCTGGGAACATATTTGCAGGTCAGGATAGCTGCCAAACTTAAAATTAAGAATCAATGAAACAACTGCGCCATTAAGAATTGATGAAACAAAGGATTCCTGTCTAATTTCATTCTGAATTAATACAAAAATCTAATGGAATCTAGTGACATTCTTGTTTGGAAAACAGAATTTAAATAAAACCTTGCTAACAGCATTTCACGTGTACAGCATATGAGGAACTTGTACAGTCTCACACTCTATTTTTTGTCCATTCTAGGATAAGACAAATGCAATTTGTTTCTCTTAAAGATCATTAGATAACTTATTCTAGGATGAGCGTAGATTACTCCAGAGGACCTAGTGGCCCTATATCCACAAGATGCAAAATTTAACCATGGTACTATCATACTGCTAACTTTGGGGGCTTGTCACTGTCACTTATTGCACCCTTTTCAGCCACTTAAGACACCACATGAGTGTTTTTCACTTACTCTGACCAGGAAGTTTTTCTTCTACTGTTGCTATGAGAAAGTATCGATACAGAGCTAGAATTCATCTCGCCAAACCTTTGGAAGGCAACATCATTTTACATGCCTCAAGGGAATTAAAATTACCATATTTAGAAAATAAAAATGAATTACATAGCTGTGTATGAAATTTTAAACCTTACAGAAGCACTGAAGGCAATGGAAAAAGTAGCAAGTCACATAAATGAGATGCAGAAGATATATGAAGATTATGGCACTGTATTTGACCAACTGGTTGCAGAACAAAGTGGAACAGAGAAAGAGGTAAGAGAAGAAACAGCACATTACATTGACTCTTGAAGCATTATCCAGCTTGCTGTAGGGGCTTCTTCTCTTCCTGAGGTAATCTGGGGAATTTACTTGCGCTGGGCTTGCTCCGTTCTCCTTTAATATTTTGACTTCTGTTTTGTATCTGCCTGTCAAATTTCTTTCTGTCAGTAGGTTATGGTAAAGTTTTCAGACAGCTGCCAGAGCTGCATTCTGGACTGACAGGAATTGCAAGCCGGAGTAGAAAGAGTTCTCAGTAGGAAAAACCTTCTTGTCAAAACATTGCAGAGATTATCCATGCCCCAAGGCATTCAGATTTTATGCTATTGAGTTCTTAAGTTCTTAACATATTTTTTTCATCCATATAAATGAAAATGGCAATTTGAGGGATTTCACATTGAGGTCTGTTATTCTCATTCTCTGCACTTCCAGTGCTGAGGCATCCATGGTATTGTCAGAGCAAAACCCATTAGTTATACAGACTGTGTGCAGTCATCTCCCAGAACTGGGGCAGCAAGGTCTCAACTTAGCCATTTACATCAAACAATTACTAAGCAGATCAGATCTGTAAAGTTGGATATCAGATATGAGACATGTCATCTCAATTGTTTCATTTCCTGCTAGTAAAAGTCAAATTGTCCCTGTTGACTACCTGGTTTCTTATCATTTATGGGGAAACAAAACATGACAGCCTTGGATATTCTTCAGCATTATGTTGTGTCCCACAGAAGAAAGGAGCCTCAGAGTACAAGACCTCAATTAATTCTGCCATTGGTAGTGTCATTAATACTAATTACTCTATAGAAATTAAAGATACTTACAGGTAATAAATCAGGCAGTTCATAACTGGCTAGATGGAAGTGTAAGATTATCAGATCAGCTTAGTATTCTTCTAAGTTATTAATAATAAGAACTTCTACCCAGCTTTCATAACTTAGGGCCTATTACTTTGTATATTTGTATAAAAAAGGGATTACTCACACTTTTCCTGCTGTAGAGAAGATCTCTTTCTATACATAAATACAGAAAACATAGATCCTTAAAGTTATTGATGTGTACTAAAATGCAGCACTGATGCAAATATTTATCCTGTTTATTTATGTTACCTACTGTTATAATTTAATACAGGTGACAGAGCTTTCAATGGGAGAACTTCTGATGCATTCCACAGTTACCTGGCTGAATCCTTTCCCATCGCTGGGCAAAGCAAGGAAAGACCTTGAACTTACAGTGTTTGGTAAGTGTCTTCCTTAAGGACTCTGTGCTTTCAAATCTGAAGATGGCCATGGTCACATTAGATCTTCTCACAGGATAAAAGCCCCAAACTCCCATCCCTGTGGTCATGTGATATGTAGGGTGGACTTACAGGTGAAAAAATACATAGTTGTATTTTCCTAACATGAAAAAAGTTTCTATTTATTTGTTTGCTGGTACTGTTTACTCTGTGAGCCACCCTCAGCTGCTGTCTTGCCTATATTTAACTATGGAAGATTTTCAAGAGGCAATATTAGAGTATTTAGAACAATCTGTTAAATGAGGCTTTCAAAGGAGACTTGTGGGAAATTCATGATTTATTCTACTCTTATGAATTCAGACTAACTTCTGCTTTACAGCTACTGCATTGAAATCCCCATCCAGACTATTTTAACCTGAAGCTTGATGTGGAAATGAGAGCATACAAACAAGAGTCCATTTCTTAAAAAAAAAAATATTATTTTAATATTTCAGTGGATAAACACCTTCAGAAGAAATCTAGGTTGATGTCAAACAGGTTTCTCTTTCTCAGAGCACTCCTTCCCTGGGAAGCATGGTTAGGGGAGGGGATGGTCCAAACAGAAGAACAAACTGTTGAACTACAGGAAGAACAGACTGTCCTTCACGGCACTCTCCTGCTATAGGCGCTTCACTCCACTTGAAAATGTCCACTGTCTACAGAAAGAAAATTTTTACATCTCACTTACATCTTCTGTATTTGTTTATATGAAGACTTAGAGAAGATAGATAGGTGGTGGTTTCAGAATAAATGTACAGTATGGCTTAATCCTAAACATTCAGAACAGAATCTGAGGGAAAAATACTGCCATTGCATGAAAGTGCAGAATGAAAAATCCAGTTGTCATCTCAGCACAGGGCAAATGCTTTTCAATGTTTGCTTATCTCATCCTTCACGTTCTCATGACTATAATAATCAGCTTCTCCAAGATAGTATTTTCACTGAATATTGTAATATTATGCTTATAATTAACAGTTTTCCTTTTTTTTCTTTTTCTTTTCAGTTTTTAAGAGGGCTGTAATACTGGTGTATAAGGAGAACTACAAACTGAAAAAGAAAATGGTAAGTCTGGTATCAGTGGAGATGGTGGGTGTTCAGGATATTACTGCAATGTGAGATGGACCATAACAGTGCTAGAGAGGGAGTGACTGAGGTGAAACACCACTTTCCCTTTCTAGGCTGGAGTTCTGGCTATACTGCTGAAACAAATGCTCAGTATCTGTGTAGCAATAAATATTTTTTGTTATTTAGTAAGCCGCATCATCTTCTATGTTAATTTTATCAAGTTGAAGATGAAACATTGCTATGCAGAAATCACTAATTCTTCCAGATAGCTTTTATGATGGCATACCTTACCACAGGGTGCAGGTGAAACACCTTTGTTTTATGGACCCTTGATTACCCTGGAAGGAAAGGAAAAGGGACATTATAGACATAACCTTCTCTGCACCTACTTACAGGCCTGAAATGTGGAAGCCAGGTAGCAAATTGTACGTTCCAAGTACCAGTGGTGATATACTGCACCATGCGCATTGTAACAGATGGAGGAGCTCTAAAAGTAGCAGCAGCAGCTACATGATTAATGTATTCTGCTAATCAACAGTCTGTATGTTCTTTCACAGAAAACTTCTTCCCTGGTAGTACTTATAGGCAAAGTTTTATTTTTATCAGTTAAAATCAAATGTCTTTTAAAAGTTGAAGCAATTATGAATTCCAAAGGTTGTGTCTATCACCATTTCAACTACATTTACAAGTTCATTTTAAGGTAGTGAAGGAAAGTTTAATCAATTTAGTTTTTCTTCAAAGGCAGATCTTTTAAAAGTAGTACAAAACACCACCACTTCTTCTACTTCTTAGAAATATCCTTTGTTTTCTTTTTACAGCCTACTAATGTTCGTGCTGTACATAATTATGGTGACTTGGATCCATTTAAATTTCGTTGGCTGATTCCTTTATCTGCTCTTCAAGTTCGACTGGGGAACACAGCAGGTAACTCTCATGCAGTAAATACTTTAGGACTGAATGCTTCTCTGGGATTTTGTAATACTGCTTCTTTCAGATGTCTTTCTGAGCCTCTGGAAACAAGCAGGTGTACAGAAAGTATTATCTATCCACCGTTGCCTCTGCACTCAGGGGGCACAGGCTTGATACATTTACAGACTTTCTTCATTTGGTATGCTGACTTCTGTGCATTAAGGGAGATGTGACATGATGTGAAGGAATGACAGAATGGAAATTTCCAATAAAAAAGCAGGTGGTTTACTGTAGTTGACATCCTGATGACACACTGGTGCTGTGTATGTGCTGATCCTCCTGTTTTTTCTAACAGCAGAAAGGTGGCTGTAGTTTGTGGTAGTAAAGGGCTGTGGGTTTATTTTCAAGCTGATCTTTATAGTCTTATCCGCTTCTGTATGTTCTATAAAGTGTCACAAAGTCTTCAGAGCACACCTGGGTCAAGCCCTGTTAAGGCTGGAAGACGCAGAGAAGCAGCAAGAATGGGGGAAAGCAACTCTCCAAGAGAGAAATTATCAAAGGCAGTGCTAGGCTGCCACAAGAAGAGAGCTCAGGGGACTTTCTCTTGGGCTCCATCTTAGCTGAGATCTTCTATAACTCCACACGTGGCTGAGTTAACACTGCCTTCTGGAGAGTGGAGGAGCTCTACTGGGGTCTTTTCTAATGCCAAAGTTTTTGTGGAGTGTATGCAAAAGTAATGTTTCCTTCCATGCACAGGAACAGAGAACAGCTGTATCTGGGAACTGATTCACACCAAGTCAGAACTAGAAGGCAGGCCAGAAACAATTTTTCAGTTGTGCAGCAGGTAAGCTTTGCATGGAGAATGTATTTCACAAATAACATTAATGGAACTGAAAAAAAAGGAAAATATTTCCCCCATGTAACCTTTCCATTAGCAGTTTCAAAGTGGCACTCTTTATTTGAAGCTAGGTCTTTAACTGAATAAAGTATAACAAATTCAAATGGGTGAATTAAGTGTAGTGATCCAATGTCAGAAATCTGACATTGCTCCAGTATGGTATGGGCAAAGTAACTGATTTTATCACTCTCCACTGGTTAACAGAGATTACTTTCTCATAAAGTGGTGATTCCCTCATACAGATGTTACCTTTCAAGTAGTTTTCTAAGAGGAAGCAACTAAGATCTCAAAACATAACGTGTGTGAAGTGTCTAGCACTGTTAATATCTCCCTGCCCATGGCACATGGGTTGGAACTTGATGATCTTTAATGTCCCTTCCCGCCCAGAACATTCTATGATCTTATGATAGCTGTAAACCCACTACTAAAGCAAGTTTTTGAAAAAAAAAACCACTGCACTAAAGCCCATCAGCAGAAAGGAAGTGGGAACATTTTATTCAAGTGTCCTACTTCAGCAAGGAAATTAAGATCTGTGTTTCCTTAAACTTGCAGTGATTCTGAGAACAAGACTAACATTGTGAAGGTCATCCGTTCTATTCTGCGGGAGAATTTCAGACGTCACATAAAATGTGAGCTACCACTGGAGAAAAAAAGTAAAGATCGCCTGATCCCACTTAAGAATCGTGTACCTGCAACAGCCAAACTGGGTAAGAAACACCTTCTGAAGTGAAAACGAAAGCGTCCACACTCTGTTGCTGGTAGGGCGTTCACAATTATCACCATGACCATAGAGTGTCACGTGTCAGACTCACAAATCCCATTTCTTTTTTTTTTGGACTGGAGCAGGAGTAGTTTCTCTACCCCTCAGTGTGTGACAAGAGCTAGAGGAGAAAAGCAGACTTCCCCACACTGCGATGTGTCCTTATCTCTCTTCAGAGAAGACTTAATAAGGCCCACATTAATTTTGCTGGGAAGGAACAGACACCCTTTGCTATAGAGTATTAGCATTCTTTCCTCTGGGTTCCCTTTAGTAACTCAGCCCTAATAACATTTTCAGCTAGAACAACATAGAAAAAGGCAGGGGGTCTTGCTTCTTTCAATGCACTAAATCTGCATCCCAGCTGATACTGTAATTAAGTACAGGCTTCAGACATTTTAGTTAAATGAGTAGTTACTAGTATTTCAAGTTCTCTATCAGATCAGTCCTCTGTAAAATCCCCTTAACATCAGAGGATCTGGAAGAGTTCAGCTGCTGCCTACACCTGGGCCCTTGCGTGTTTGAGGTGCCCAAGTCAATCTTTCTTTCTGCAGAAGTGTGTGTATGACTACACTTTTTTGGAGGATTTGATATATATTACACATAAGGAAAGTACAGAGCCCTAGGATAGGTGTAATAAAACTGTGACATTGGGAGCACACTGTCAGTATCAGAGTGCTAACACATCTGACTTGGAATGACTATGTCCATCATAATTATAAGTGGGGTATTAAGATAAAAGGTATAACCAATTTTTTTACTGAAAAAAATAAACCTGCATTTTTACTCTGCACAGCTTCCACAAGATCCTTGAAGGTACTGAAGAAGTCATCCAGCAGCGAGTGGAACGGTGACCAGGGCAAAGGCACCTTCCAGGACTCTGATGAGTGCAGCCTAAGCAGCAGCACTCAGAGCAGCAGCTGCCACACTTCTGACAGCATCCAGGAGCCCAAAAATTTATCTCCCGATAAACATGCAGAGAGCACTGCGTCTGACTTTTCTAATGTTCTTGTCAAAGAATCCGATATTCTCAGTGATGATGATGATGAGGAGGACTATCGGAGCCTGAAAAAAGGCAGCCCTACAAAAGACATTGAAATACAGTTCCAGCGGCTGAAGATTTCAGAGGAACCCAGTGCTGACTCTGAACAGGATCAGGCTGCTGAAAATGAGGAAGAAGATGGCTTTCAGATAGCACAGCATCCAAAGCTTGTGCGGGGCCATTTCTGCCCAGTGAAGAGAAAAGTAAACAGCACAAAGCGCAGCAGAGGAACTCTAATGGCAATGCAAGAACGTCACCAATCCCTTGACAGTCACTCTGACACTGCAAACCTGGATCTGAACTCTATTTTAGAGAGAGAATTTAGTGTCCAGAGTTTAACATCTGTAGTTAATGAGGACTGTTTCTATGAAGCTGTGGAGAGGCATGGAAAATCCTAGCTTAATATTGAAACATTAATTTGAAGTCCACATAAAATTCAACAAACATTTTGCTTTAAAACTAGTAAATTCATGGAAGCTGCAGGAAAACTACTATCTGATTTTATGCACTAATACATTTTTGCTCAAAAACAGCTGTAAAGGATTCTTAAGTTATTTTAATTTATTGTGGATCAAAAATAGATTAAGTTGGCCCAGGTTTATAAATTAGTTCATCCTTCAAGCATTTATTAAGACGATGTAGTGTTCTTGGGGATGGCCTCATTAATATTTTAAGTAATGTGGAAAAGGTGCTAGTGAGTGGCAGAAGGGTTTACAATGGAAAGTAGCATTGCAAACTGAAATTTTCAGTACCTTGGGCATTTTATTTCTTTGGTTTTCATGGTTGCTTTATTTAAAGCACAATTAAGTTATTTTAATGTGTTTTAGTGCACAACAGTGCAGAAGTTTCATTTTTGTATGTTTCAATGCTGTTTATACTTTATACATATGTGTAAATACAAAAACAAAGCTTGGCCTGTAATCTTTTATTTGACTGTATTTTTTATTTTCACTATGAGCCTGTACAGTAAAAGACAAATAAGTATTGTACTTAGCCATGTTTTCTACTTTTTATTGTGCTGCTTTTCTGTAGTTGAAACTTTAAATCCCAAATTCCTTGCTTCTGCATAAATGAGAAGAGTATTAGCAGACCTTGAGGCAATTGGTGCACTTTATCCTCCTGTAAGCCAGTCACTTGAGTGTATTTATAAGAGTCTTGCCTTCTGTTTTTTAAATTACTCTGCACAGGAGGATGTTCCAGGATAAAAAAGCACAAAAACCCAAACACCATCTTATGTGGTGATGTCTGAAAAGTATTTTTCTTCAATTTCAGTGAAGCACTTGCATTCATACAAAATTCAATTATATCAGAAGTATTGCAACTTAATTTCCTTTCTCACAACGTACCTTGTTTCTTGGTATGTGTTCTAGCCATTCCCCTGAAGTAAAAAGAACCTGGATTGCCTTTTCCCTTGTCTGCCGCTGAATGGAATAGAGAGATGCCCTCTCTCTCTACCACTTTCTCAAAAGTAGGTCTTTCATAGCTGCATAAATGTGGGACCATCTAAACCTTCTTTTACTGGGTCAAACACCTGTAGATCAAGGAGTTAAAACTAATAAAAAAAAATCAGACTTGTGCTGTTACAGCTGATTTTCCTCTTCAGTCTGTTCAGGTTGACCAGTACTTCCAAGTAAACTTCTTGTCATCTTCTTTTGCCGTAGTTCTTCTCTATAGTTGAACACAAAAAGGCTTGGGTCTTCATCACACATTTTCCTGTATGCATTGCACAAGTTTCTAAACTGTGACATAGAGAGCTGAAAAGGACGAAGAGTTGGATCAACATTTGCTGTCATCATCAGCTGTTCTGTTCTTTTCAAGCGCCCATTTTCAGGAAACAAGGTCCTAAAAGATATAGGGTGAAGAATAATTTCAGCAATTCAGACAGACAATTACATTTTCCTTAAGAGTAATGTGGAATTAAATACTAAACCTATATTAATTATGTCACTATTTTAGCTCTGGCACTTTTAACATACCTCATTATCTGAGCAATGGAAGCATATAAGGGTCCTTTTTCTGCAAATGTAAATTATGATACCATAGGAAAGCACATACATACATTATAGACTAAAAACATGCATGTAAGTTCATGTTTGCTAACATTAAAATGAGCTTTGGGTATGATTACAAGCACAGAGCCTTCTTAGAATTACACTCTTATTTAGAAAGTAACAACATATTAAATTGTGCAAAACAGATCAGATTCAAACAAATAGGACTTTCTTTCAGACTGTTTCATTCCAATAGAGAAGACAGTATCACTTGTCATTAATACCCTAATTCTAATATCAGAAAAAAAGCCAAGAAAGAGGAAAGGAGCAATTAAATATGGCAATTAAATAACTGCCATTCATTTTTTATTATTTAGAATGTGGGAGAATGTGGCAGGAGTCCTAGATTTTGTTTTCAGCTTTGTTCACAGAAAGGCATATAAGTACGTTTATTCTAGGGCTAGATGCATTACCACCTCTCTCTCAGAAGTTCTCCAAATTTGAATGAAGCGTATTAGGTAAGTGATTTTTAATGTCACACAAAAATACATACTACACAGTGCAAACTACTGAAAGGACCAGCTCTTATTAGCAGTAGTTCTCAGTCTAAAATAGGCTGGAAAGGCAAAAAATCTGCACATGACTCATGGGCATTTCTCAATTTTCAAATTCTATCTGTATTATATACATAATACCTAAAAATATTATGCATCTAATATAATAACATGCCCCCCTCCCCCACATCCACCAGATGTGTTTGGCAGGTTGGCTGGACAAACTAGTCCAAAGGTTTTGTGCAAGAAATTATCGTTGGTAACAAAATTAAGAAGGGGTTTAAAATTACAAATGAAAAATGAAACTTCTAGGAAACCTGTCTGAAGCATATGCTACTTCAGGCCTTTGTCAAAATGTTCCTATTAGTTCAGCATCTAGGTCAGCAATGGGTCAATTTTTATTTCAATATCCCTCTTTGATTCCGTAGCTAAAAAACATACCTGGAGCAAAGTGTACCTAGTCTATTTTTACAGACTATGAACCATCCTATAAGTATCATGAACCACAACTCAAACTACAATATGCACTTCATAGCACAATCTTATATTTCACATCTAAAAGCCCAGAATTCATACACAAGTATAAAGTGATTCTATTGCCTTGTTTTTATACAGTCTGTGTGACAGAGAACCTTATAATGAACTTAACAGCTTTTTTATAGACCAAAATTTGCTATTTTTTCCAGGTCAGCTAAAGAATAAGAGGATTGTGTGTTTTAGCTGCACACTAGGGCTAAGGTATGATAAGCTGCTAGGGGAATACGTGACGTCCAAAAGTTCAGTTTCCCCTTCCTTGCCTCAAAAGAATGTAAAGCAGTTATTAGCAATTTGAGATTACACAGAAGTTGGGAAAGTTTTTTTTAAACTTTGGTAACGATATTGTACACAACATATATATGCTGATTGCATGTGCTTTTTGCTTACATTGTCAAGAGAAACCATTCCTTCACAGCAGAAAAAAAGAAAGAAAACTACCACCACCTCGTATGTGAAAAACAAACCAGTCTAGAGTTTGGACACCACATTTTCTAAACACTTTGAAATGCATACTCAAACTTTAACACAAAGTAGTCTATACTCATTTTAGATCCAATGTCTGCATCCTACATATCAATGGCATTCACAACCTCAAGGAAAGAGAACCCAACAACACAAAACTAGATGCAAAATTCTTTGCTCACCTTTAAGACATAGAAGGCTTGTAGTACAGTAGGGTAGTATCCACCCTAGTACAGTAGGGTATCTACCCTAGTTCTAGACTGCATCAGGGCCAAAACTATGCCCAGCAAAATTCAGGGAGCCCAGGCTGCAGGAAATGCCTCTAGAAATAACAGCAACTCTATCACACGTTCTACAGAGCTGAATGCTGGGGGTTGCCCATAGTAAGTCAAACACATGGCAGTGCTGGAGTTTAAACAGGATCCTTGGAAAAAAGACTGCAGGTTTGTCACATCAGAGAACCTAATAAATTCCCTCTGTAAGATAGTGAGATTTTTAAAGAGCCAATAAGAACTCCATAATTTGACCTTTTGACATCCCAAAATAAGTAAAATTTCCTACAGATTACATACTCCTCACACTGCCATCTTTGGTTCTGGATTTTGATACTTTCATTTTTTAACTCAGTCATTCTGTAGTTTTTGTGGTTGGGTGTGGGTTTTCTCATTTCTGAGACAGACAAACTATTGAAAAGATGACCACTTTATCCTAATGATTTTTAACAATTTCAACTGCACTAAGAAAAATGCACAAGTAATTACTACATAATTACTTTAGATATTAATCTCACACTTTTGTGTCCAGAAACCATTCTGAAATCGAAAGATCTGATGAACTATGATGACAAATTTAAAATTGGAAGAACAAAATCAAACACATAGCTGATTTAGTAGCTGATGCATTTACAAAACTATTACCTAGGAAGTTTTCATTAAAAATACTTACTCAATTCCACGGAAGCAGTATTTTCTTCTAAACTGAAAAACACTTTGAACCACCTTTTCTACCAGCTCAAATGGCTGCTGTATCTTTGGTTGCACCAATGGAGTGAAATGCACCACAGCCACATCCACCTATATGGAAAAGAAAGATAAATTTAGGTAGACATTACTTCTAAGTAGACATCAGCAAACAGGCACAATACAGGAAGGCATTCTTGCAGCAGGTAAGCCAGCTGTGCAGTGACTAATGGCATGGTATGGAATAGATAGATTTTCCTTAGCTTTCCACGACCCAACAGAATTTTAGTCTTAGTTATCTACATATTTCCAATTAGTTCACATGCCATCAGTACTCAGTACTTTTTACTCCCATGGCACTTTGTCCATCTAGAGCAACTTTCATGTAATCTGTAAAGTAATTAGCACTTCTGTCTTCAGATCCTTCCACAAGATAATTCTGACATTACACACAAATTAGATAATATTTGATATGCAGGCTGAAGGGCAGCTGGAGAAAATTGGTATTATAATTAGAAATCAAATCCATTCCCTATATGTTTTCTGTTGCTCCAGGGCTTTTCTAAAATGTAAGCCAAGGAATTGCTTTTCAATGTATTGAGACTTCTAGTCTATTTAAAGGAATGGTAGGTAGAAATAAGTGCACTCAGTTTAAGTGAACACACAACTCTGTGTATCACAGTTCACATCCAAAATTATGTTTGAATAGTTCCACGAAGAAAAGCTTGTATATATATTCTTTTGTAGTTTTCAAATCAGACTGGTTCACAGAATAGTCACTTGCCCTGTGTCTGAGAGCAGAATGAAATAACATGTACACACTTTATGTTTTTTTGTATTTGTGTGTGTGTGTGTGTATATATATATATATGTATGTGTGCCATGAAATTATAGAGGCACTGTATTATATAGAAACTTTCTGAATTCAGACTTCTGTATTAAAAATTAGGAGCTGGAATAAAACTCCAGTTCTACACAACAATGAATAAAGCAGCTCATCTTTCAAACTAAATATTAATAATATGAAAAAGGAAAAATTTCTGTGGAGGAGCACATCAAAAATTTGTAAAATGTGTACAAATACTGTACAAATTTTTAACTGCCAGATTAAAAAAAATATTTAGTCTCTTATTAAAAAGAGTCTGCTAAAATGATAGGCGATTACTGATTTTTTAAAAAAGATCTGACAGTCAATACTGGCACTCGGAGAACATGAATTTATCATCACATGTGCTAGTTCTGACAGAAAAAAAAGACACAATCAGACCAAAGAACAGCTGCTGCTTGAACGACAGTCTCAGTGTACCAATTGTTTGAGATAACCCAGAGCATCAGAGTACTTCAAAAAAGAAAGTGTTCCTCCTACTGCTTCAACCAAAACTGATCACAGCACCCTCTGATGTGGACATAATCTGACACAAAGGTAACATCCATCCATTCTGCTCTTTCTGTGGGAGCAGCTCAGCTGTTAAGCACATCTATCCAGTACAAATGCTTCTATAACACAAATTTCAAAGGAGCTGTAAAATCCAAACAATGTAAGTTTTTTATGTAGACAGAACTTACAAAGCTGAGCAAAAATACTGGCTAGAGAAAGGAAAGAAAATACCAATTAATGGTGCTGATGAAGAAAAAACCCACAGCAAGCTTCCAGTTTTAGCACTGCTGATCCCAAGTATATACTACTGGAGTATTTTTCATTAGTTGTCCACCTTCTCTGAAAACTAGAGTTAAAAATACAACAGAAAAAATACTTAAAATTACTGAAATGTGAAGCACAAGAAGTTATTTAAAAATCAGGTGACAAAAAAACTTCACAGATGGAATCTGCAGTGAAACACACATAAATTATTTCCCAAAGCAGATTTTTAATTTTTCAAGTTTTCAGAGCATCTGCCTTTGCCATGGGTTGCTCCTATCAGGAAGATCACAGGGATACAGAAAAAAAACCTGGTGCTCACATTGAGCATAAGAAAAGTTAATTTTTTAAATACATACTTCACATGTCCAATCAGCTCCTTGAACAGAAATACTAAGGGCACATGCATAGGTTTATCTACGATTTGGTCAGGAAATATAACAAGGTATTACCCCACAAAATTAGGGGTAAGAAAACAACCAGCGTTCATGTGGCATCACCTAGTCACCTCAATTTTGCAGAAATGCTCATAAGTGAGAAATAAGGGCTCTTTGGGAGTTAGAGCCACATCTTGAACAAAAATTTCAGAAGGAAAAAAGCACCTAATCTAGATACAGTGTACAGCTCAATTTGCAATCTCAAGGCCAGTAGGCAATAATTTCTGCTTCTGAAACAAAACACAGCACTTCTCAGTTCCATTACAGACACTGTTTTCTTTGGACCCCAGGAAAGCTGCTTGGTTACTATAGCAACAAATACAGGAGAAAGCTTTTCATTTGTAAATGGCCACTCCTTTAAAACCATATATGCTATTTTCCCCATACCTTTTAATATGCATCAAATAGAGAGTAGAATTATGAAAGCCAACAGAGTACATAAGAGCACTTAAAATACACATATTGATTTGATAATTTTACTGGTAACACTTTTCACCCAACCAAGTATTTTAGAAATATTTACAAAATCACACTCAAGTCTTACAAAATAACGAATACAAAAATCATTCAACTGATACATCCCAAATTGTCAATAGTACAGCAATTATTCACCCCTTACTGTTTTAGTATAATTGTACAATGAAGGTATGTTCTGGTAAGGTAGGAGGAACACATAACAGAGTACAATTTAATTCACACAAGTCTGCTGCCTTGCTAATGAAATCAACACACTAAATCAGAATAAGCTTAAATGAGACGATTTTTACAAATTGTTGACAACAAAGGTCTCATAATGGGCAATACATGTACCTTGCAACAGGGCTGTATTAAAAGCAAACCCACACAACCTTTCCTCAAGATGTAATTTGCTCACGAGGAACTAAAACCGAAGAAGAATATATTACAATTCCATTAAAACAGACTGCTTGACATCCTACTGAGATAGTTCTAAGCCAGCACTTTCACAATCCAAGTATTCAGTACTATTTTATCTGTCTACTACAAACAAATGTTAGGTCTAACACCAGATATGTGCAACTTGTTCTCATGAGTTTGCTTTTGGCTCACTTCCAGCAGAAGGTAACTATGCCTCTACAGTAATAAAAATTATTTCTGTGTAAGAAGAGCTCTGCAGTAACTCCATTCACACCAGGCTCACAAACAGAATCACAAGAGACCCAAAGTCAGGTACAGAAACTGTGGGTATATCACTGCTGCAATGAGCAAGACCTTTCTCCCAGCTTCTTGATTTCTCACACCAACTTGTCAAGGCCACTCTCTAATGTGCTGCATTTACCATGGAAGGTTTACCAGCAGCTTTATTCCCTTATTCTTTTATACAGCCTTATACAAAGGTAACAAGTTAGAGGATAACCTATGGAAGGCTAAAAAGCTATCAAGAACAGATAAACAAAGCCTGCAGTTGAATAGAAGTGTCCTGCTGTTCCAATTACAAATTAAAATAAATTGCACAGTTCTTTTCTAGGAAAATTAAACTCTTAATAAGATTATCTGTGATGGAAAAAACAACAACTGACAAACACGAAAACTCTCTGGCTCTCAGTGCAACATAAATGATTCTCCCCCTAGTCTGTAAATTTACAGTTTCTGGATTCTCAAGATTTTACTCCATTTTATCACTGCTCACACTTTCCATCACAGAACCTGGATATCATTATGTATTTAGAACTAAGGGCTGCCGTCTGTTTTATTCCATAATCTCTTTGCTTTCCCTTACTGAGTGTTTTTCAAACAAAACTCATTAAACAAAGTACTCCTTTATTCTCGGGTAGATGGAACTAAGAGAGGGAACAAACAGCAGTAATGCACTTGCTGTGGAGAACAGAAAAAAAACAACATTCCAAGAAATTTTGTTAATACATGCCAATGCAGTTTTATATGAGAAGGGATAGTTGCATTCAAGAAAAACTGCATTTACCAGGACACCTACAGCGAAGAAAACATCTCAGACCTCACAACAAGCAGTAAGTCCTACACAAACAGAAATGAAGCATAACTGTATTTTTAATTACAACTGTAGTGCTTATACTTAAATTTATCATGCCTTTAAATTGGTTCACCACATTAAATGTAATGTATGGCTACCATTTGCAATGTTTTTTGTTTATGCTTGTGTGTTTTTATATACTGATATTTTAAAAAGGAAGCAATAAAAAAGGCTGATTCAGAGTACTAATTAGCTTTTTCAGAATATGAATGAGAATACAAATGAGTTTTTGAATGCATTTTGAGCTACCCAGACCTGTCAGTTCCTTCTGTAAAAGGAAGTTAAGCCATCTTTGCCATGGGCCTGTACAGCAAATAATATGTATCTGCCAGAACATCTCTTCCCAGCCTGAACAAACTGAAGGGATTTGGAAATAGGCAGGTCTTTGCAATAAGGTTTTAGCAATGAGTAGCTGCTAATATTTTCACCTTAACTTTAAGCATTTTTAATATATATGTGCTGGACAGATTTAGCACATCCTTGAACTATTACCTGAAATAAATACACTATGAAAATATTAGAGTATAAGTATAAAAATTATATAGAGAGAATATAAAGAATTATACTATACATTATATAGAGGATAACAGCATTATACTTATAAAGGATAAATACATAAATTAGTTCAGAAATGCCACTAAAGACTGACAGAATACATATTGATCAAAACTTTGTTGTATTATGCTAATGAACTGAAACAAGAGTACAATGCTACAGACATTTTATATTCCCCTTATTTTAATTTTATGCCTTATTATTATGGCTTTTGAAAAAAAGTTCTAATGCTGAAGAACAATTTTAATATCATTGCATATGTTTAGATAAAAAGTCTGGATCATGCTTTCTAAGACAGAAGCCTGCCCTTTGTCTGCCACTGATAAAAGACAAAACCTGCCAATTATCCAGCCCCAGGAAAAAGGCAAAGCAGGGTACCACTTTCTAATCCTCCTCTCAGAGGTCTCAATCCACTGTTCTGCATCTGCAATCCCAACAGTCCAGCTGAGGTGACAGCAACAGTTCTGTCTTCCCAGCTGCACAGTTATCACTGTGTGCCCAAAATGTCCTCATCTGTCAAACAGAACTGGACTCTTTATAAAAAAATAGCAAGGAGGTTTTTAAATTTTTTTTTAACTGCCACTTCTGGCAGTTTTGCCAAATGGCAAATTTGCAAATTATTTCAGACAGGTGACTGATTCAAAAAAAGGCACTTCCACAAATGAGATGTTTCATACAAGCATTAAAAACATTTTAGAAGCAGAAGAAGATAATATTTACTCTTATGACTTCCTAAATACTGCTGCTCTAAGACAAGGAACAGAAATAACTGAAAATAAAAAACTGGTAAGTTTAAATAAAAATGAAATAAAAGATTGATTTAGAAAAGTCATGTGACTAATTGTGAAAATGCAAAAACTAAATTCCATTTTATTCTCCTCCAAAGCTATTTTGTAATACTTATTAAAAATATGAACAGGTAATATTTTAAAAACAGAAATATGGAGTTACCTTTAATCATAACTTAAATAAGAGATAGTACAACAGTGCCCATTGTTATAAAAAAGTCAACAGGAGCTGACTACAGCTATCAACACACTTAAACAAGGTACCTGAAGAGTACAATATATTTTCTACCAGGTTGTTTTCCTACCACAATGACTCCTAATCTGCAAGTTTCTAGTGTTCCATTTACAATGTGTATTTGTCTAGTAAGCCTGAAATTTGTATGCTATTACCAAAACCAACTGCAGTAAAATACATTTTGCTTGATGGCTTGCAATCATGTATGAAAGGGCAGCAGCTCTTTTTTACAAGTAATTCTAAAGCACTGTCCATTTGCCATCATCTCTGTTCAAGTACCTTGTGTACAGCAGCTCAGCTGCTGCAGGGTCATATTCAGATATTCATTCAGATAGCTCTAATTTTAAATGCAAGCTTTTTTTGTTTGCTGATTTCTTTTCCTTTCCCCCTCGAACTTCTCCTCCCCCCCTTTCCTCCCTGTTGCACAGACGGCCACAGCTTGGCTACGAAGCTCCCAGTTACTCAATTCCACTAGAGAAAAGGCAGACAAAAGGTGACAGAAGATAACCATCATGGCATCAGCAAGCCTGCAGTTCTTTGCTTTTATTCTGGCTTTGTTTGGTGCTTTTGGAGATATCGCAGCCACCTTGCTACCAAACTGGAAGGTAAATGCAGACGTTGGCTCAAATATCATAACAGCTATAACACAGATGCAAGGACTTTGGATGGACTGCACATGGTACAGCACGGGGATGTTCAGCTGCACCCTGAAATACTCCATTCTCTCTCTCCCCGTCTACATCCAGGCTGCACGGACCACCATGGTACTGTCGTGCATCCTGTCAGCCTTTGGGATCTGCATCACTACAGTCGGAATGAAATGCACAAGGCTGGGAGGCGACACTGACAGCAAAAATAACGCTTGTTTTGCTGGAGGAATCTGCTTCATTCTTGCGGGAATCTTTGGATTAGTACCAACGTGCTGGTACACAAGAGAAATTATTTCAAATTTCCTGGACCAGACCATTCCAGAGAGTAGTAAACATGAACCGGGAGGAGCAGTTTATACTGGATTCATCTCAGCAGGGTTTCTGCTTATCGCAGGTGTGATCTTCTGCTCTTCCTGTTTTAAAAGGCAGCAAGGAGCATGGATTTACCCTCCAAAGCAGCACCATTTTCCATCCACAGAGCAGGAGAGCAATGCAGGTTACAGCCTGAAGGACTATGTATAAATAGTTATTTCTATCCATTGAAGTATTTCTATTCATTCAAGGGGGCTTTTTGTGTGTTAAGTGTAGTTTGGTTATTTCAACGAATGTATAACATAGCACTTAATCTTTCCTGTATGTGGGTTGCAGTTATGCTTATGCAAGGTATTTCATTTACAGGGGCATCCACAAAAAGGAAGGAGTAGGAAAAGATACTTGTCTGCTACAAGAGTACTTTATTTTGTTGATTTTTCAAACCCTTCTTTCTGACTTCCCAAGTTACACTTATTGAAGAACAAGAAACTATTTTAAAAACATAACTGACTGTACAGTTTATGCATCGATGTCTTGTTACAGCAAAGATGATTAAAAACTAACTCTTTCTGTTTAGTGAATCAGACTTTCAATAACATATGACATTTTATAGTCTATTTTACATTTTTATCTTGATTTTATTTATGATGCAAGGAAAAAAACTCAGAAACTATTTGTCTAAGAAGCCCAATTCAAAGATTTTAAAAAAGCGGACACATCTGCCTTTCATTTTCAATTCTAAATTGCCGTGGTAACTAGATTTTGTTAAAAAAATAAAAAAATACAAAAAAATCAACCAACCAAAACAAATCCACAACAAAAGCTCAAGGCTCCAAACCTTAGCTGCACTGTATACTCTGCATATCAGGCTGAAGGATCAGCAGTACCATTCAGCTCTTGCCAAACCCAGCTCTCCTGCCCCAAACTGCCACCTGCTGTGGGTTTCATTTATTATTGTTAAAGGAAAGTATGCTGGACAGTCACCAACTGCTACTAATCTATCACTACACAGTGAATGTCAGAGATGAGGAGCAATACAACAAGAGAAATGTAATTGTGAAAACACCTGCAAACTGTAACAGGATAGAAACCAAATTATCTATGTTCAAGAATCTTCTGTAAACATTCTGGCTTACACTTGCTAAAGGCAGTTATTAACAGCTCAAATAACACAGTAACTACTTACTGCCTTCTACATTTTGACCTTCTGAAAGAACCTTTCAAGTTATTATAATTATTCCTGTAGGATCTGTTCCAGGCCCACTCCCAGGTATTCGATTACTGTAAAATGTACTATACAACTGTGATAAAGAGACAGCTTCTTTATTTTAACTGCCTTATTTTGAATAATTACCTTAAATCCTTTCACCTTTTCTTTCACCACTCAGATTTTGTTTTGGTCATTGGCAAAGTATGTTCTACTTAAATACTTTCCTAAGTGAGAACCAAATCAAGAATGAAAATGGGTATGGCATAGGCATTTAAATTTGGGAATATGATGCTGGATGAGACTCTCAATAAAATCAACTGCTGTTTATTCTGCATATTTATACACAACTTTCATTTCCCACAGTACTAGTCTGAAATTTGTTAAAAGACCATGAAGGAGCCTAAACATAAAATGTTTGGTATGTTGGAAAAAGATGTTTTATTACAGCATTTGGTAAAGTGGACTGTTTTATGGACTTAATATGTAGGTAGTCTTTATTCATAGAGAGTCTTCATTTTTCATACACAGAATCGCATTACATCTTGTTTTTATTCTACTGTTACATACCTATTTTGAGTTTTCTATGTTTTAATCAAGGACCTTCACTTTTCCCATTTCTAATGCAACTATCAACAGCTATTAGGTATTGCAGAGACTTCATTATAACAAAAAATCCAATTTATTTTTTTTGTAGACACTATGCTGTGCAGCACCATTCCATTAACCAAGAATCTTTTATGTATCAACACTCACAGAAATGCTGAAATAATATTCATGCATTGAAATAATATTCCTTCTCACAAACAAGCATCTCCACCTTTACAAAGGGGTTTGACATGACACTAAGCCGTGATCACTACCATGTACGTCAGTAAAATCTGTTTGCAAAAAATTATAATCAAGAGGCATTTTTACAGGAGGGTGTAAGAAAAAGGTAATAATGGCATACCATGAGCACAACAAGAAGTTCACTGATTACCCATACTGCAAACTTTTCTTCCTGAAACTTTTTATATAAACTACCTGTACTTCATTTAGCTATGAAACAACAATCAAGGACGGAGGCATTTAATTCACAGTATGCTGCAAGAGCTTTCCAATAAAACAAATTCTATGAGAAAAGGTAACATCTAAAACCATGTCAGTCTACAGGTAAAAGAAAAAGGACAAAACACGAGATTGATCTACAACAGGTGTGTGAAGGAAACAAAATAATAGTGAAAACAGGTGCCAGTCCTGTCCGAAAGGATTCTACTTTCTGCTTTTGCAATATAAGCAATACTTGTTTTAACTCAAAAAATACATGAAATAAAAATACGCCTGTCTTTATGTACTGCTTTTTTTATTCAACAGAGCACCAACTGACTCTAGGATGTGTTTATACTAAGATATTTGCACTCTGTGTGTTACCTCTCTTGGTCAACTACGGCCTTTTTAGTACAGGAAAATGGAAATATCAGTCAGAGCTTCCCAATTCTGCGACACAGTCTGCACAAGACTTTTAAATGCACTAGCTTTATTAGCACTCAAGTTGTACCCACCACTGAGAAATCCTCACCATAAAACTGGAATTTTAGCCTTACTAAACTATTTCACATATTTGACAGTAAGAGTGCATCCTGAAATTATTTTCCATCCAGCTAGGAAGCAGGGGAAAAAAGCCTAAGCCAAAAGCTCAAAGCAAAAAATAAGATTTCTTAAGCATGGTCATTTTATTTCACAACAGATTGCTGTAATTTAACATGCTTGAACAATTACTTTCTCAAAAAATACTTGCTCATCAAATTATCATCAAAATACATCCAGATAGAGGCCTTAAAATTCACTGTGCTAAACAAGAAAATAACCTCCCACAGGCTCTCAAGAGATATGCCAGAAAAGTAAAAAGGACCAAGAGAGAGAGAGTGATAAAGGAGAAGGGAGATGTACTGAAGAGCTGAGCCAACCAATTAAAGAGAAACTTTCAGAAGCTGCAAGTTCACTTCTGAAACAGACAGACAGCTTGATAGGGCAAGTAGTAAGGGTTTTAAACTCCCAGAGGGTTAATTTAAATTAGATATAAGGAAAAAGCTTTTTACAATGAGGCTGGTAAAACACAGACATGTTGCCCAGAGAGATGGTGGATGCCTCATCCCTGGAAACATTCAAGATCACATTGGATAGAGCTCTGAGCAACCTCATGTAGATGAAGATGTTCCTGCCCATTGCATGGGAATGGTACTAAATGACATTCCTTCCAACCCGAATATTTCTGTAAGCCTAGGATTTCCACATGCATTCAGGGACACAGACATGACTTAAAGTCAGGCACAAATTTTTACAAAAAAATTCAAACCAAAACAAAACAAGCGTCTTGTCCAAAATACCGCATTATTTCCTAATTTTTGATTCCTGTACTCATAATGGCCATTAATAAAAACCAGTGGCAGTAGATAAGAGGACAAAGAGATTGTTCTCTACTCACTCAAGGACATGTAAGAGGGAGAAAAGATTGTTACTTTTTTAAACAATCAGTGGGATAGAGCTGACAAAGTGCTGTAGCAAATAGGAGGGAGTAAAATATGCTAAAGATGACTGGGGTGAAACAAAGATTATAGAAATGGTAAAATTAGAGAAGTTTGACAAAGGTGACAAATGAAAAGCTTTTCTTACCACAGTCTTTCAAAAGACCCATCAAATTCTTAAGGCACAATTCCCAAACTGTTTATAAATGCCAACGGTAAAATAGCAGGCTTTTGAAAAATACTCCAATCCTAGCAGACTATCCTGACATTAAATCCAATCTCCCCCTCCAGAACACCCAAAGAAGTATGCTGACCTCGCAGATAGGTTTGAAGGTGAAAGCCAAGTTCTGAGGAACAAAAGACAAAAAAAAAAAGAAGTACTTTCTCAGAATAAGCATGTTTCATTTACAGGAATTTCACATCACTCAACTTCGTAATATGGAGATGTTCAAATAGAGCAGCCAGCAACGCTCCTTAGTGAAAATAAGATGCATTGCTTGACTGACATATTAACAAAAACCACAAAAACCACAGGAAAACCTACCTCTGGCTTTGGAACAAAGGCTTGACCTGGAATTATGAAACAGTTTTCCACAGTGCAGAGATGCTGAGCCATGATGGACAGTCTGCTGCGTTGGTTACTTCCTGGATTAGCTGTAAGTCTCTATGGGAAAATCAAAACATGAACATCAGTGATACTGAACTGACCAAGTAACCAGTTGTATTAAAGCTTGATTTTCTGTATAATCAAATTTAAGAAAAAGACACCAGTTAATCATTAAAAACTTGCATCAAATTGTATGCCCAGTTAATCTAAAATTTTCTTTTTCAATACAGCAGCATTTCACTAAGATACCACCCTGATTTTCAATCTCAGTCCTGCAATCAAATGCACATGAAAAGGAACTCTTAGAAATTCTGCAGATCTAAATGAATGTCAAAAGAATTTTGCATGGATACAAGAGAAAACTAAAACTATTCTGATTGCAGGATTCAAAACAAACCTAACACCAGCTGACAGCACTCTAACAATCCTTTCCTTCCACTGTTTCTGTATAAAATATTACTGCTTATTTTTCTTCTTCAAGATGAAAAAAAGCTTCATAAACTCAAGACAGGCTAGAAACCAAAAGTTCTTCATAATTAATTGGTCTATGCTTACAATATTTGCAAGGAAGCTGGGTCTACTTTACATAAATTTAGAATGCCTAACAGTGAGAGCATTTAATACTTAAAACTCAATTTAAGTATTCTCTGATTTTCCCATGATTTTTTTTTTCAAAATAGTAGCCTGGACAGAGATTTCCTACACTTTTGTGTCCTGGCAAGAAATATTTTCTTGTTTTGGTTGCACAAACAAAATTTAAACATATAAAGCATCTTGTAAAACAAGACTCAAATTACAGAAGTCATTTCACTAATACATGCAAAAACAGAATCATGATTATTCATGTTCTTATTTACCACCACCTCAATAAAAAATAAAAACTAAACCCCAATATGCATATCTGGTAATATCTGCACAGCATGTAATTCCATATGAAAAGCCTACCCATGAAGTGCTGCCATGCTTATTACATTTATGCCTGAAAATGAAAAGTTAAACCAGTTGCTAAAGTTTCACATGTTTTCAAAGAACTCTTCCTAAAAGCAATTCAGCATGGAGCAAATAAATACTTTTCAACGACTTTTTGGAAAGAATGCTCAGTAATTCTTTTTGCCTATGCCAGCATTAAAAGCTACCTTCATTGTTGTGTCAGAGGAAATTATTATTCTCTAAAAAAAACCCAGACTGCAAAGTCTAACAATGCAATCTGACACGCACTTCCTTAACCTCTGCAGTGGAAATGAAACTGACCTAATGGCAACACTTGTAGCAATACTCCCAGTGCCAATTCAAACAAACCCATCTTTACTTCTCCCAGAAACCAACTAGCACTAAGCTCCTGCTTCTCAATTACAGAAGGGATAACTTAACATCTGGATAGCAACATCTTAAACCACTTCAACCAGCAGCAGGAGCATACTTGTGTACGGCACCCACGCACAGACAAAGCCCCAGCCATGGCAGGGACATGCGCAGCTTGGTCAGCTTGCTCAGAGACCTGCCCTGCCTGACCTTGAAGGTTTCCAGGGACAGGGCATCCACCCCACCTCTTGGCAACCTGCTGCAGTGTTTTACTACCCTCACTGTAAAAAACTACTTCCTTATATCTAAATCAACCTTCTTTTAGCTTAAAACCATTACTCCTTGTTCTATAGCAACAGGCCCTGTTAGAGGATCAATTTTAGAGAAAGTGGGCTGGAAGACCTTGGCCTAGGATGACAGATTCAAGATGAAGCACTGAAGAATTTGGGACAAAGCAAATGTTGTTATCCACAAAGTGAATAGCAATTTTACAAATTTAAACTACGAAGAAAAAAAAAATTATCTGCTTGACACCCAAAAGTGCTATTTTTACTGATGTGGGTATTTGGCCTTGTCCTCCTTAACAGTCCTCAGATTCAGCATATAAAATACCTGCTGGTTCTCATCAGCTTTAATCAATTTATTTATACCATATCAGAACAGAGTGGGCTGCAGTTGTAGGTGTCTAGTGACATAACTCACACCAACATTGCTGTGCAACAAGGAGACAGAAAAGCAAGAAAATACCAGCAAGAAAGGCAAAGGTATCTACTACTCTGTTATACTGGCAAAACGAAGTCTGGACCATAAATAAAAGAGTACACTGCTTCACTTTCTTACTGTTAACATCAAGTTATCCTAACTAATTACAAAGCATGTCACTCCATTCCATGATGCATCTAATGCTTTTGCTGAGCTTATGACATATACACAGGCTTTCTTTGATATTCAGGCTCTTAGCTTGGAAATATCCAGGGAGGATACCAAATTTCCTTATCAGGACTATAAATCCAGAGATACACAAAATATCAGTAGCAGCTCATTATGATCTGCATTACACTGTTCTCTCTTTCCTCATGCTGACTATGCCTGTACACACCAATTAACAGTGGATACCTTAAGCAACTCCAGAGGGTCAGGAGAAAAGACACAGAGCCTAATTATTGCTCTTTCTCCTAATCATAAAATAAAATAGTATCTTTAAAACAATTTATTTTCATAGTATCAAACCAATAATGGAAATGCAAACCAAAAACCATGAACAAGTTTGTCTTTGAGGAAGACCTGTGTTGAACAAGAATCAAGAGATCTCAGACTGTAAACTCAACAATTAATTCTGTTTCACTGCATGACCTTGAACAACATCCTCCATTTCTTAGTGTTTCTAACTCCTCAGTGTTTTAAGTACAAGAGATTAAGTATGCAGGGTATTTTGCACCTAATTGAGCTATGCCGGGTGCAGAAGTGTAAACTGCATGTCACCAATTACATATGCAGCTGGGTACAGAAATATAAAGGACAAAGTGCTCTCACACAGTGTTAGGTGAATTTTTCTGTCACAAAACTATGCATCTTACCTATCATCACTCTGCATTTTACATCACAGTCTATTAGCCATATTTTGCAACAAGGCCTAATCTCACATGACTCGAAGTCCTTCTGGGAAACAGACCTGGATTCTGTAATGCCTGAAACCAAATGAGCCCAGAACTGAATTAAGAAAGATTTGATATGAAATAAACCAGATTTCTTAATATACCTTTGTCCCCAGTGTTCTCTAGAGCCACCTACTGGAAATACTTCTTCAATGTTGATTGCAAGGCTAGGGCAATGATGACACAATATGGTTTTCTTTGATCCAAAAGAATTTTGGGTCACTAATTTTCACAGTGGAAAAAAACCAGCAAAATTTACCTATTCGAATTTTTATTTTGAAGAATTAAAATTAAAACAACATACACATTGAGGCGGCACAGAGAAAACACAGCACTTACAAACACTGGAGTAATAAGATGGAAATTCAGTTTTCAGGCTGATGTGCAACTCCTTTTTTTCATTACAAATGCAAGTGAGATGCTTGTTGAAAGCCAGACTGCTTCCACAACTGCAAAGCAAAAAAGCTTTCCACTCTCTATGCTTTATATGTTTCATGCAATGTCAATAGAAATGAACTGTTAAGTCTGAAAGCACTGTGGAGTAGCCAACCTAATATCAACTGATCTGACATTAACGCTACTATACTGCCGATCAGTCTGGCCTTCCTTGAGAAACTAACTATTAATACAAAGTAAAAGATCAATTTGCTCTTGGACTTGTGGTGACTGAAGTAAATTAAGGCCTTTTCACACACAAGAATGGCAGAATACATTAATAATTCTGATATCAAGTCTCATTCAGGAAAGTCAATGCCAATTTCCATGGTCTTGGCAAACACCCCCTGAACTTTAAGTGCTTAATCACAAGTGGAAATAATGCTAACCTTCAATTTTTCCTTATTTTAAGGAAGGAGTTTCTTAAAAATTATTTTAATACAGAGGACAAACAAAAATATGTGTATTTCTTGAGATGAATGAAAGGTAAGGAAAAACTGATGACACGCTGCACAAATGACTGTGAGAGAATAAACGTATTTGAAAACAGAAGAGTGTTGTGCAATCTATTAATGTTAAACAAATCAGACTACTAAAAAGAACAGAAGAGTATCTTAATGAAATATAACCCTGCATAAGACATTAAAAAAATACATTCTTGTGCAAGGATCAGAGTAGATAATTAACACATCAAAATTCACAATTTGTAATCACACAAACTAAAAACTGAACTAACCTTTTACTCTCTTTTCAAAGTCAATTAAGACCGAGGTTGTAGTCTTAAACAAAAGATTGCATATTAATAATATGCAAAATTGAAAAAATGCCAAAACTTTACCTCCCCAACTTCCTTTTGAAAAGTCAGCGTCATCTGTGTCCTGCCATAAATAAAAGGTCCATCCCTTTTCGAAACATTCTCAAGCCATTTGACGATTAGAGGAGTTGAAACACTGAAGGGCAGATTCCCAATGATATGTATATCGGGTGGTTCTGTTGACATTTGACAGAAGAAAAAACAGCTGTGAAAAAGCTTTGAGTAAGATTTTGGCAAGAAATAAAATACAAGAAGGATACATGCCTATCAACCTAGACTTAAAATATGGACACTATTTTTTATCATGTCACACCAAAATGATGCCTGTCCATTTATACTCATCTTACACTGACAAAATTGTGTTACTATTCTCAGTATTTACTTGGAAAAAAGGGGTTAGGTCTGGTTCTCATTTACATTTGAATAAATCAGTAGCTTTCAGATGATTTTCAGCTGATGAGTAATGTGATGGGCCATGGTCTTTCATGTCCTAAGTCAGAAAGCACTTTACTGCTCTTCAGGCATTGCAAAGAATGACTTTACCTTATATTAGTAAATTTGGAAAAGGGGACTGTGAGGTTATATCTGATTTATCTAATAGTAATACATGTTTTGAAAGGAAAATTAAATAGTACCCTATTGCAACCTCAGGTTTAAAAAAAAAGCAAAAAAATTACAATCCTGATGAGATGCTACTTTTCCCAAAGATACCCAGCTGAAACCAAAGCAATGAAAAAAACTAAATTTTTGAACGCAAATTTTCCAAAAGTTTCAAAGCAAGTTACAGAAATTTCTTCAGTGGAACAGCAGCAGTGGTGATTTCTGACTTTTTCAAAAAAAGGAAGAAGCCAGGAAGTGCACCATTTGATCTCCTTTTATGCTTTCCAGAAGCCATTCCTGTACATTCAAGACACTCTAAGGTTAATAACTGCAAAGCTCCTCAGTTTAAACTAAGGTCAATGTCACACAAATTCCACTGTTTTGTATAGGAAAAGGAAGAGAGTTCTCTGTTTTCTCTAGGGAAAAAAAACCTAACAGCTGTCTCTTTACCTTCAACATGTACCAGAAGAGAGTAACAGCTAACCTGAGTGAACTTCAATTTTATCACTACAAACCAAATGCAAATACTAACCATCCTCCCAGTCCTTTTTTAAGTGCTTTGGAAAAGCCTTCTCCATCTTATAGGTCAGGATATCTCCATGAACGATGCGCACTTTTCCTGGAGCTGCTTCAGATAGCATCTGTTTGTAAAGAAGCAAGCAGTGAGTGTTAAACAAACTGATTTCCAGTTTCAGTCACTGCAGGAATTAAACCATTGCTATATATTTATCTTCAATATACAACAAAGCACAGTAGGAGTTCAAACTGAAAACACTATTAGCAAGTATTTACTTTCAAAAAGCAGACACTAGATATAGATTAATGTGTGATTCTATAAACACTTAACAAGTCACAAATGTATAATTCTTAACAGAGAATTCAAATTTGAAAAGACTGCTAAGAGTCTCTTCAACAACAACAATTAACAACTCCCAGGTCACTAGCAGGACCTCACCTGATTTAAGTAATAATGCAAGCAGGAAGTTTTCAAAGGTTTTTAGATCAATTACCTAGGAAAACAAGAGCTCATGTTATTTATTCTGTTTCCCCCACAGCCTTAGGGCCTATTATCCAATTTCAGCCATACGTGATACAAGGCTGCAGAAATACTAGTTTTTCCTTTTACATGAAAAATGTGGAAGATATTCTCTTAATATTCCCTGTAATTGCCTACACTTGTACCATTAAAAAACAAGGAATCCACTTAAAAGATGGAATGAGTACCCAGCAGGAGAAAAGTTCTCAACAATTTCTATCTTCGTAGACATTACAAAATCATCTCCACTGTCAGCTTCTGCAGTGCACTAGCACAACTTATCTAGTATTTAATAAAGGCCGATATGCAAACTCAGTTCTAGCTGTAGTTTGACAACCAATTCTTTCATTTCTGGTGTCAGTTCCCATAATCAAAATTAGTTAAGCTTTTTTGCTGTTGTACTAATCTTTTCTTTTACACTATTAAACTATGCAAAAACAGCACAACTCAAAAGCAGTGGAGACTTTTTCAAAGATGACATTTGGGGATATTTATTGATCCTATAAGACAACAATGAGAAATGGCTTAAAGAAGAAATTTGCTTTTGCACAGAAATCCAAATCCATGAAGAGTTAAGTGCCAGTGGCCTAACTGCCAAAATAAACTGATCATCATTGTTACTACCATTTTCAATCTGAATGATGTCTATATGCTCAGGGACACAAAGAGCTTTCACAATTCTCATAGCCAAAGGAAAATACTGCTTTCTCCTACTGTTCATACAATGTTGTAATGAAATTTTTTTCAGTAAAAGTTTAGGGTTTTTAATTATCAAAAAAGCTAAGTTTTATGTACAGCAATAAAAGCTTAACAAAAAACTAAGTGTTCCTACATGTTTTAAATGCAATTATTTCCAAACAGAAAAAATAAAACTAATTTCAACTCCAAACCACTTAATGGACTTTTCAGCATTACACTAGCAATTATATGACATACAAATTCACTAATCTGCCATGATTTATCAAACCTTTCTTTGAAGCTGTTATAAATGCTCTAGCAGGATTATACTGAAAGATAACATAAGATTAATAAAGTTAGAAAATAGTGTCATTTGCTAATAACAGTTTTCTTATCAAGATTGAGTATAGGGACTGCTGAGTAACACACTTTACATAACTGAGAATTGCATTGAATTTGTGAACAGAAAATCATTGTCTTATATTTCTAATTTGAAATAAAGACTTGGAAACCCAGCGAAGCTTTTTTTACTTGAAGGGAAAATGTGTGCAGCTAACACAGCTCCAGGAGCTGCTGTGCATCAAGGACACCAGCCAAGAGTGTTCCATCATACAGATACTCTCCTTCTTCACAAACAAAAGGGCACAAAGGAAGCATAAGGGGCATAGTTTAAAACATGAAATGGTGTTCCTGGAATAATTTTATATTAAACACATTCTCTTGTTCCCTTTCTCTCTTTATCAATCTTTCCAGCCTAAAAACTATTAGGGCATATGGCATAGAGAGGTTGGGATTCTTCAAGACTGAGACAGAACTGACAGATGCTCAGCTGGTGTAAACTTTAACTCAGTACACATATGTTCTTCACTAAATTTCAGCTCTGCAGTAAACAATATCCCCACTTCAGTTTTGTGAGAGACCACAGCTTGAAAAACAGTTAATGAAAAATGCTGTATGTTTTACATCAGTAATTTTAAAAGTATCTAGTAATAGTCCCCAGTTGTTATTTTTCATCTCTGACATCTCCCTTTATTCAAATCTCAACCATTTTATAAGCATGGGTTTTGACAGTTTGCTTTGGAAACCAGAAAAATTATTACAACCCATATTATTAGAAAAGAAAGATTCACTGTTATGTATCTTGTTTGTATGGAAAAAAAGCAATACCAAATTGAACACTAATGGCTGCAACACATTTCTTGCTCATTCACATCCGCTGTTACTGAGTTATACCACCTCTGTGTTCAATAACCTCATTCAGACATTCGCTTCTACTCTGAGGAGATTGGCAATTAAAAATAATGACTAGCATTATGTCACTTGAACAGTAAAGATAATTACATACCAAAAGCTCATTTTAGATGCTGAGAAGTATACTTTTATTCAGATAAAATTGTTGCAGAGGACACATTTTGGAAGATCAGAAAAAAAAACATCCAAGTACTTAAAAAGCTCTCTTAACTAAAACAAGTGCCATTTAACCTCAAATTCTCTCCAGTCCCAAACCAGTTCTCAAAAATCTAAAACATAGATTGCCCCCACTCAAGTAAAAGCATGGTTTCACATTTCATAAGATGAATATGGCATATTATACGTTATTAATGGCTAACCCCACAAAGACATAATTACATGAACATTCAGTTTCAGGGTATGAGCAGTTTCATTCATACCTTACATTATTTTTATCATATAAAGAAACAGTAGCAGTTCTCAAGTGAACTACTTACATATTTTCACTGCTGATTTACTGAAAAAGACACACAATTTAATGAAAGCCCTTTGAATTGCTTTGAGATTATACTGACATAAGAAAACAGTTAAATTTTAAGATTTTTGGATTATATTTTTCTTGCTGGATTTATACAGCCAAATTCCATAAACATCCAGCAACACAAGTAGATAGCATTTGAAAATGGCACAATGACTCGTGAACTTATACCAATTTTAAAAGAAAGGAAAAAAAACTTAAGAGTGGTTTTTTTAAAATGTAAAATAGATGCTTGCTTTATTCTTCTCTACCTGGATGTTAACCCACATTGACTGTATTAACTGGAGATATGCCTTTCCAATTTTATAAAGCATAATTATTAGGATTAAAATGAAGACCATACATAAGAACATTACATTCAGCCTTCAAATTACGATTTCACCAGCATGATGAATGCACCTGAAATGTCTCAGCCTGAAAAAAACCCCATAAAACCAACAAGCCTTGGCAGTAACTCATTTACAGGATAAGGTCCTAAAGGGCCTAAGAGAATGCAGGAACAATGAATTGACATACTGTGTATCTTCAGGCAAATTATAGGTCTGGTTTCTGCCACAGAACCAAACCTATTTTCAGTGCTGAGATTCCAACAAGACACTTGGAATCTCTCTAAGTTCTCAGAATGTTCCTATTCAATGTTGTGGTTATATGTATACAAATTATTCTCCAGTTGGTACCTGCAATCCTGGAATAAATCGAGCATCTTTTTCAATTAAAAGGAGTTGTTCAACACCAGCACTGAGAATGGATCGGGTAATTCCTCCTGGCCCAGGGCCCACCTCACAAACATGGGCATTCTTCAGCTCACCAGCCTGTTTCACTATCTTGTCTGCAAGACACAAAGAACATACTAAGCCTTTATTTTCCAGGAGATTCAGCTCACCCAGATAACCTCATTGTTTACTGTTTCACAAGCACAAGCATGCTTATCTCAGAACAGACACAAACAGTGACACATCCCAGTTAAATCATCACGCGCCCGCCAGACTGCACAGAATTCAGATCTGTTCCATACTACAAGATATACTGAGCTATTAAAAAAAAAGCTACTTTTAGTTTTATGTCTTTAGTATTTATTGTGCTCATTACGGAATCAAATAAAAAGAGAATATTACTCATCTGTACACTAGTAGTGCTATTGTGCTGCAAGCAAGCACTTGTGTCCAACATCCTAAAGTCTCACTACTTGTCCTTATAAAGGTATTCCAGTACAGCACCTCTATTTCAAGGCAATTTAAGAAAGATACAGTAAATCTTTGAAGATCATATTATATACAGAGCAATTTTATGAGGGAGAAACTGGACTAAATGAAGAGCTGGAACACAGGCAACTGGTAGCTACAGAAAACAGGGCAGTTAAAGGGTGAGGAAGGAATACCCATATGTAAGTTAAACGATACAACATTAGGAAGTATTATAGACATGAAAGAAGACAGATTAAGGACTAGAAAATTTAGCTAATGAAATGAAGGGATCCTTAAGAAGCACAGAGAGAAGACACTGACAGAAATGATCTGCTCACTCCATGATCTCTTATGTTGCAATACAAAATATCCGAAGACTTGTCTACCTGTAAAGTTTTACTAACGGCATGCAGACATCTTTACTCCAGGGTAGGAGGCTGGTTATTCAGGAAGTGGAACTGAGTTTCATGTTCTGAATTTTTATCAGTCTGAATCGTCAAAATCACATCATTAACTACATGAAACTGCACTGCATTTCTAAATGCAACATCTAGCCACCAGTGTGCCAGTGAAGACACCCACTCCTGACTGACAGAACAGTGCCAGCTTTGTCACCCACTGCTGACACAAAGCTGGAAAAAAATCAATTGCTCAGAACAATACAACTGCTTCAAACCAGCTACACTTCTGATCAACTGAGACAAATGACTCTCCTACCCACAGGACAAAGAAAACTCTAAAGTGCCCGATGTGTCACATAATTTCTACAATAGAGAATAATCTGAAGAAAATGCTAATTTTTAAGTCAAACTTATAAACCAAAATAGTACCCAAATGATACAAGTACTACTTTGGTATAGATTTTTTGCATTTCAGTCAATAACCCATATTTTATACAGGAATATCGTTTCTATATAAGAAAAATTGCACTTCAATTTATTAAGAAACCTATTTTTGAGAAGTAAAAGCAATTAACCTAACCTAAAACTACTGTTAAGAGATCCTTATTATTTACAATTGAGCTGGCATTACTCTGACAAATGCTATTATGCAAACATGATCTCCTTAGCTATAGTCTGGATTCTGACAAAAACTGGGATACATGTCCTATGTTAGCCAAAAATATTAGAATAAAATATTTAACCTGTCAATCGCAAATCCAGTAGAAAGTTCTGGGAAAGCTGTTTCAGTGCTTTAAGGCGAAAGAGTTTAATAATCTCTCCAATAGTTGGCAGGGGAGGCAGACGGAAAGCTGCCACCTTTCCTGGAGCAGCCATAAGACAAAACTCTCATTCCTTCCTCCTAGGGAGACACCAAAAATATTATTCTATTACAGACAACGAATTAAAATTAATACCACAAATACTACTAAGCTTATAAACCAAGGCGCGATCTACAAATCCCTATAGGAGCACCAAACCCCAAAACATCACTACTTTGACTTCTGGGTGCAGTGTTTACGCTAGGCACGAATTCGGGTGTTTGGGCAAGTCCATTCTGCAGAACTGCCAAAGCCTCAGGTAAAACCAAGCCCTCTCATAAACACTCGACCCCAGTATTTCATTACTTTAGAGTCAGTAAGCAGAATGACCTCACTGCACCATGTAAACACAGCACGCGTTTAATCCACGCGTCCCTACGGAAGGCGGGAACAGCTCCTCCCGCCGCCCGACTGCGCAGGCGCACACGCGGTCAGCGCGGCTGGGGCGGGCCCCGCGCAGGGGCGGGGCAGCGCGCGCTGCCGCCGCTCGCAGCGGGCTGGGCCAGGCCGGGAGCGCCCCGCCGCCGCGGCCGGACGCGCCTTCTCTCTCCCCGGCTCTCCCGGCGGAAAGGGACGCTCGGAGCGCTGTCCCGGCAGCGCCGCGGCTCCTCACGGGGCGCAGCGGGCGCCAACCCGGAAGGGAAAGGGGCGCGGCGCTGCGCATGCGGCTTACCTGATGTGCGCGGGCGAGGCGGGGCCGCTCCTGCCGCGCGTATGCGCGGTGGGAGCCGAGGGCGGGTCGGCGCTGAGGGGGAATGGGAAATTAGCAGTGGAGAAGTGTATTTAATAATAGTGTTCGTATGCGTAATTATATTATGTAAGTGCGTGTGCTTGCATGTATTTGCAGGTGTATTTATATCTAGAGATGTATTCAGGCGTTTTCTTGTTTCGTTCGGGCTGAGATGCACTGGTGCCACCAAAAGCCATTTCGGCAGAGCATTTCTGCTCTATATTCTCTCACAGTGGGTTAAGGAAGGGGCCTTCTCCACAGCACTTTTAAACGAGTATTTGATTTCAAGGTTCTTTTTTCAATTTTGCCCGTAATATTCCGTGTTATTAGGACTCCAGCAATGTTAAGAAGGTGTTTCCTGGAAGCTAGACTCTGACTAAAAAGCCAGAGACAATAAAGGATATTACTAGGTAGTTGCAAAGAAATAAGGACGTTAAAAGATTTGCGAAAAATAATTTCTCACTCAGGAGAAATAATGGGAGTAATTATAAATAGTTTTCTACATTAGGCATAGCTTCTGCCACCAAGAGCCTGCTCCAGTTAAATAATAAAAGGAGATGCTGTAATGCATATTACTGCTGTCCTGTGAAGAAGCAAATGGAAGAAGGCTGATACAGAACATTTGCACCAACATCTCTTTACAGTTATGTGTTCAGCCTTGAGATCAATAAACTTTATTACATTTGAAACCTGTGTGTGTGAGATAAACAGTATGTGTATGAAGAACTGGGAAAAGGTGGTGTCAATAGGAGAGAGACTATAATAGAAGGAACCGTGTTTACAGAGAAGTGAAAATGGATCTAATTACTCAGTCATTAAAAATATAGGGAACTTTGCAACTGGCATCAGTAAGAAAAGGACTTGGCCTAGGGTTTACTTACATACAGTGGAATATTGAAATAAACTCATGGTCCTAGTCTTATCTGAAACGCTGAAGTTTTGAGTCTGTGAGGTATAAAGTATCATTTTTAATATATATTATTTGAATTTAAAGTCATTATAAATGAAATATAAAATGTAAGCTCCACCTGTTGGTGAAAATGTGGGATTTCAAATTATACTTGCTACTAGCTCTATGATAGTAGCTCAGTTCCATAAGGGCTTTACAAGAAATTGATATAGTGATGATTTTTCTGCTTAAAATCTGGGGAAATATGAAGGAATATGGGCTGCATCTAAGGAGAAGCAAGTATGAAAATGGCATGGGATCAATCAGCTTTATGACCAGCTGAGGCATCCTGTTTTAGCTCTCAAGCAAAAAAAAGACGCCAATTTAAGTTTCTCTCTATGTAAAAAATGTCACATCAGAACATTGTTTTAATAATGCATTTCGTAATTGATTGTCACCAAGGCTGAACTTTTTCATCTCACAGCCTCAAATCTCCTCAGTCTTTGTATGCAAGTGTTTTTCTCACACAGTTAAAAGTATATGCTTTTTCTTGATTAGATGCACTTGCATTAAAGTTTCTAGGTTATTTCATGTGGTTGTAACTCTTACTGTAATAACAAAGTGTAATAGATGTAGTTGAATTAAATCCAATCGTCTTTGCTAATACTTTCACCTGAACAAACTTTTTGGTAGAAAAATTGTTTGCTAAAATGACAATTGCAGTTTACAGCTGAAATGTTTTCACACCGTGTTGCTGGTCCATCGTAACATTGGATCGGTCAGACTTCTGCAAGGAATTTTTTGTGTGCAATCATCCTATTTTATATGCTGTTGTTATTAGTATTATTGCTGTTATGGTTTGTTTTCCATATTTAATTGCTGGTTTTCCAGTAAATTATTATCTCAAAACATAATCTCTGGCCTTTGTCCCTTTCTTATTTGAGGAGGGCGGGGGCAATGGAAATGGCTGATTGGAACTTAATTTTTTGGCTGGTTTTAAACCACAACAACTGGTCATTTCTAGAAGGCGTCTCCAACTACGTCTTGCATATCATGCAAGAGGAAAAGTGAGCCTTCCAAGCTTTCATCTCGTTATTCTCCTTTTTCCAGCCCTTTCATGCAAGTTGGAAGAGAACTTCCTTCTTATGGTCCTAACAAAGTTCACAAAAGAGATGTGAGAGAAAGAAGCTGGAAGGAATTTGTCCATTCCTGTGAATGCCTGCTATCCACCCTGGGACTCTCCAGTCTCTTTGTCCTTTCATGTGCTGGAGTTGTCCCCCGAAAATATTTCTGATTACTTACCACAAAGGTGCTAATGTAACAACAAGGGATTATGAGCACCACAATCAAGGCAGTCCTTAAATATGCAGAGGATGGAATACGGAGAGCACTTGTATAAATAGCAATAATAAAACATTAATGACCTCCCAGACTTTGGACAACTCCATTTTTATACTGGAACCTGGCCCAACAATCTACTAGAGAAGTTCTTAATCTATTTTCTTTCATTCCTCCAGGGGTATAACAGTTGGAAAAAAAATCATAAACAAAATAATGCAGAATTTTGGAGTGCTGGAAAAATGTTTTATTTTGGGAATGGCAGTGATCCACCATCTGCTTATTTCATCATTTGATTGTGTCTTAACCTTACATGCAGAGCCTGTAATTTTGAAGCCAATGAAACATTCAGCACATATTCCACGGATCAGGTGGATGCCAGAGAAAGCTAAACTGAGCATCTGAGGAAGCTCAGGGTTGGGTTCTGAGATCAGTTTTGCAGAGACATCATCATGGGATCAATTGGAGTTCTTCTCTTGGCTACAGCTTCAGTTCAGGTTCACCTGCCAGCATTGCAAGGGTTGAAACCAATGTTGTGTCTATAATGATGAAAAAGCATGTTCACCAGTGGGAAGTTAATTTTACAGACTTGCTGAGCTCATTCATAGATGCTAATTATTTACTGGTCCTATGTTCAAGTTTTTAAAATAACTCCAATTGAAAGGAAGTGCAGTCTTACTGAGCTAAATGTTTTGTTGCTTGGGAATATGGTTAGTAGTTTTACATTATGGCACCTTGTTGTGAAAATCAGGATCCACACCACGCTCTTGAAATGCTACACTCCACTCAATTCTGAGACAGAAAAATCTATTTGACAATTATTTCACATCAAGTTAAGGTAAATAAGATAACAAGATGTAAATGCCCAGATTATATTGTAAAATGATAAGGAAATGTAGCACCCAAAAGGGGTTAGAGGCACAAAATCTTGTCTTTTTCAGTCTGGTGGAAGTATTTTCATACCACAAGGCCTCTATTCTTCAGCTGGCTCTCAAAGACACTGTTTTCTATTGTTTGTTAAAATAAAATGTTTATTTTTTCTGTTGCACTACCTCATAAGGATCCTAAATAGATGATAGGAGCCCATTGCACCAGGCACTGTACAAACAAATACAGTGACTGCACTCTCTCAGCAAGGCTTTTGTGACCAAATAAAATAGTGAAGAAAATAAATTAGCAAATGGGAAGAAGTTTAGGGAATGTAACAGCAGAGAGATGTACGTTTGTGTAATCACAGTAATTTTAGAAGCCATGAGCTGCAAGAAAGTACAAAACTGTTATGAAACCTCTTCAGTAGTAACTCTATACAGGCTCTGTAACATGTTTTCTTGCTCTTTGACAGTGGAGACAATACATTTTAGAGTCCCTGGTTTGAGGTAAATGTTTTGCTCACTTCAATATTTATACTCAGTGTAAAATAAATCTGAATATTACTTCAGCTATTTTTTCTGGTAGAGCCAAGTAATTCAGTTGTAGGGGAAATCTTCCTACGTCCTACTTCAGTTGTAGGGGAAATCTTCCTACTTATGTCAGTCTACCACTGTGGGTTTGTCAGGCCACATTTTGACCAGGAACAGTGGGTTTTTTTGTTACCATTTCAATAATGTTGTGTAGCAAAAGCTAAACACTCAGAATAAAGACTTCCCATTAACAAAAAATCTGGCAGAAATTTCTGTCCAGACTGCTGAGTTCTTTCCCAGCATAACTCAGGAAGTACAAAGATCCACGGCTTTCTGTACTGTGATAGCAGATGGCTAAAAATCATTATATTTATTTAAAAGTATTAGAATTTATTTTACTGCTCAGTTCTTCTGATGTGCCTTTTTATTTTTGAGCCACTTAACTCAGATCACATTGTAAAGCTCTAGCTGTAGCCATCCACACTAGAAAGTTTATTTCTACTTGACAATTTTGACTTTCACTTGATCATGCCCTTTTAGGTGGTAGGGCATTTATAAGAAATACCAGTTAATGCAAATTTTGGGTTAAAATTTGGGGAATGTCAGGAATGATGAGAATCAAGACTGGTCTCATTTACATTATCTGCTGACTTCTGTAGAAATGGGGTTTTTCACCCTTGCAAGTAGGACTTAAAAACAGAACGACAGACAGTACTGCCAGCAGCTGCACTTTTCATCCATTTATCATTGGGAATTTTAAAGCATTGTGAAACATTGGTATTTCAGTGAGCTTGGTCTTGTTCACCCAATATCCAAGTGTCTGTGTTGGAGAATGGTCCGTTGAGGATAATAGTTGTTTGAATCCTAATTAGATGCTCTGAAATTCCAGTTTTAAGCATTAAGTATCCCCAAGTTAAAAATATGGAAAGCATTGTCACTTGCAACAGCTCCCATGAAGATATTCATTAAAATCACAACATACCACTTCAACTGGAACCCAGACTTTTGTACTCTGATCATAGAAAATAAGTACAAAATTACCTAAATCTTTGAGGAGCACACAGGTTACACCCAAAGATCACACCATTTTTTCCAGCTGTGCCTCCTTTGCAATAGTTAATTTATGGTCTTCTTAAACCCACCCATGGACTAGGAGTGGTACAGAGCCTTGTATGTCCCCTACGAGGGGAGATCATAAAACAGACTATGTCCCTGGGTTTGCCTTTCCTGCTGCCACTGGTGTTTTGCAGGACAGTTTAAAAACATATGTTTACCTCACTTGGACCACTGAACAATGTGTTAGAATTAGATGGGGTCCTTGAACTCCTCATCTTCCTTGCATGTGTCAGGCAAGTCATCTGCTGCCTGATTCCTCAGAAATAAGCAATACCCTTTATAAGTGCCTTATAGCTGTGGTGGATTGTTTATGGTCCCAGAAAATATGACATGAAAAAAGATGACAGAGAGGAAACTTTCCTTTTAGCCTCAGTTCTCTAGTTTCTGTCTTTCAAGTCCAGAGGTGGGATTTGGATCTGGGAGCTCGAGCATGAAAGGATTTCTGTCTTCAGTTTGTGGGAAAGGGATTTATAAAATGCAGAAGGCAGAAACTTCGGGACATGAATGTTGGACCATGCTCTGTGACCACTGGGTGCCACTCTTGTTCCATGGCGAGTGAGCTGCTGTGTCTTTAACAAGGACCAAAAAGTTTACTGACTCGGCTGAATGTCCTTATGTCGAGTCAGGCTGCCAGAATACGAATGCCATGTATTCTGCCTAGAAGAAATAAAAAGCAGAAGGTCAATGATAGACGCTTACAGTAAGCAAGAAAGGAAGATTCAGTAAGCAAAATCCAAGCAATAAAACCTGGAAGTTCAGGTCTGCTGAATGTACCACTTGTAAGGGTAGGTTGTTAATCATAGTTGTGAGCTCCTAAGAAGTCAATGTCAGAATTTGTATATTCCTAAGAAAAGGGTGAAGAAACTGATTTTAAAATCTCTTTTCAAAATAAAACAATTAACAGATTTTAAGTCAGCTTTTTGCATCTAACACAGCTGGCAAAATAAAACATAGTACCTCTGTTTGAACCATAACCTATTTCTATCATTAGGGTGCTGTAACAACAGCATTCTGATCATGCTTTTCTACAGGTACAGTCAGCCACCACTGCTGTAGTACTGAGTATGGAAGGGTAAAGCTAACTGCAATGATTTCTCTGTCCAGACTACGAGAAGTGCTAAACAGAAATTAAAAAATCATCCGCAAGACATTGCTCCCCTAATCAACAGTTTGAGGTTTTTAAATAAATATGTTTTTTCTGAGGCTTTACTTGGCATAAATTGCTACAGTTCTCTTAAAGTTGTGGTGACAGCACTGATTCCTAAAAGGTGTGAATACTTTAATTCTTTTATGTCTTGTTAGTTTGATTTGATTTTAAACCAAAAGACTCTAATGTCTTCAAAAATGCAGTGGTGAACTGCTCACTTCCAGATACATCCTGTCATACTGTGATCTGAAAATGGAGGTGGATTGAGATGGATTTCTTTCTGGCTCTTCACTTGTGAAATTCTTGTTTGAAATTTATTTGGAGCCACAGCTCCTCTTGGACTGCTAATGAATGTATATGTTTAGCCCTGTGTATTAAATACAGACTATTCAATGTTGTATGCAAATCTTAGAATGGATTTTTTGTACTGTAGTTACACTCAAAGGCCCCCAGCTGAACTCTAGCACATCAGAAATTGTACTAGCACAGCAGAAGATGTGACCTCTGTTAGGGAGACCTTGCCATGTGAGTCCAAAAGAATAGGTGGGAGTGGATGCTGACAGATTAAGAGAATAATAAGGTATGGAGTTAGCACTGGTCAGCATGACAAGTTGTGGTCTCAGGAAGGCAGCTTTTTTCCTATAGAATCACAAAAGAAGGGTACAGTGACAGAACTCTGATGATGTTTACAGGGAGGGCAGAGGGGAAGAAACATCAAGGTGCTTCTTTGAAACATGGGCTGCTCTCATGAACCATGGCCTCTCATAATAACTAAGTTTACAGGGGGTAGCCTCAGAAATGTTTGTACAGAGGCAAGTGAATGTGAGTTTGTGGCATATGTTGCAATATAAAAGGTGAAGCAGTGGAAGATGTAAAGAGGAGGGATTAGACCAAAGCAAGAGGGAGGGAGGTATGTCTTGAAGGATGGATATGACAAGTGGTGCAAATAGGCATTTATAAAAGCCAAAGGGAAGATTGTTTAATTTCACAAAATATGAAGAGTTGAGAATTGGATTAACTGTATTCGTGAAAAAATAACTTAGAGATTTTGTGGAGACAGATGAGCAAAACAAAGGTTGGAGATGAGGCCCGATAAGATGTCCAAGGTGATAATGATAATCTGATTATATGAGTAGATGGAAGCACAGTGATCAGAAAAAACATATTGCTAAGAGAAAAAAAATTAAGGAGGTTTTTGTCCAGGCCATAGCATTCCAGGCCTAGTTCTGAGCACAGAGGTTCCACACACTGGAAGCTTCAGCTCTTGCTCCCCCATCTGCTAAGAGTAAAGTGAATCGAGATTGGAAAACACTTGCAAAAGACCCCATATATTTGATAGCAGAAAGAATTTGGAAAGTATTTGAAGGAAAAGAGGAGTTTACTAGAACTGAAGCTGTAAAACGAGGAGCATATAAAAGCTTGTATCTGGCTGTGATTTAGAAGGACAGCTGAGTATTGGAGAAGATCCAGCCAAGACTGAAGGTTTATTGCTCTAAGTACCTTGGAAACTTTGGTTTCTGTTGTCAAATAGAAGACCTTAAACAGGAATTAAAATCAGCAGGAGCCCGGGACATGGTTTTACCTGTGTAAGTAGCTCACTGACTTGTAACATCACAGCAGTGAACCAAGACATCATAAGAAGAGTGGAAGTTGGGCATCAGGAGACTTTGGGGTGAAGATAAGTGGCTTATATTTGGTATGAGAGAAATGGAAACTACTTGTGATTAAACCCACAGTAACTAGGCTGCACAGGGTCTAAATACCTTTGTAGATATTACTGAAGCCTGCAGTCAATTAGGTGACAGTGCTGGGAAAGAAGTCCTTAGAGACTTGAGGAGATCTCTGTGCAAGGACTCAGTTTGTGAGGTGGTGTATCAAGATATATGTCTGAATGTCAATAATATCAAAGTACCTCATCTGCAAGTTCCATCTAGTCATAGCAGCAGGATGTGAAACAGATGCAGCTGATATAGGGGCTAGAAAGGCATTTAATGTAACTTTTATTTTTCAGGAATAATAGAGCTTGCCAATATCCATTCATTAACTCCAGGCTGATTTTTTTTAATGACTATTCTCCATGTCTCTTGCATTTTATGAGTCCAAGTATCAGAGTGGGTCAAATTTAGCTACTTCTTTTTTTATTACCCTTTTAATAATCAGTACAAAATGCAGATACTACAAGCTAAAACAATTGGTACTTTTCAAATATCTTGAATAAGCTATATTCTGCAACTGTTTCTTGGTTGTCTTTGATAACTACCTCACAAAGCCTTTTCTTACTCTAAGGCAGTGTGTATATTAATTATTTCATATAGTTAGAAAGGCACTCAGCTGACATGGTTACAAGCACATCTGACAATGTCTTATCCTTAGCCAGTCATTTCCTCTTTGAGAGGAGGTACACAAGCTTCCTCTTTGAGATCTATAATAGGTTTTCTCTGAGGAGTCATGTAGGTCTTCTGCCAAGACCCATATTTGAATGGCTAAAGTTAGTTTGAACAGCACAACCTTGAATTTAACACATCTTCCTTGTTTTCCAAAGTTACTGTAGTTTATCATGGCCCCAGTCCCCCACTAAATAAATGACATTTCCAGCTTATACAGTGACCTTGGTATCTCAAATGAGACATGACAATTACTGACTCTAGAGTGTTGTTTTTCATCAGAGAGCAAAAATCTTATTTTTGGTAAGTAGCTCAACACTGAATTACATCACCATTGAGAATACTGTGTGGGATGGAGGTTATTGGCAAAGGCTCCAGCTCTGTGTAACTTCTCCATCAGACTAAGTATAAATCAGATTACATTTTTACTTTTGGTCCCTGTTTTTTTCTCTGCAGGTACCATATTCCCTAGTGCTACTTCATGTATAATAATGAAAAGGCAGAAACTCACATAAATGTCCCTGAGACTTGTAAAATTGCAAACAGGAAATACGGCAATGTCTTTATAGTATCACAGAATCATTTAGGTTGGAAGGAAGCTGTTGAGATAATCTAGACCTGTGTTTCAGTTTGTGTCCTTTTCCTCTTGCCCTGACACTAGGAACTGCTGAGAAGAGTCTGGATCTCGTTTTCTTCATTTTCTCTCACCAGGTACTAAAGACACTGATAAGATCCCTCTGAGCCTTTTCTTCTCCAGGCTCTTTTGGCCTGTTCTCTCATGCTGCAGATCAATAATTATTTTAGTGGTCCTGTGCTGGATTCAGTGTGGTAAGTCTGTATCTGCCCCATTCTGGGTAGTGCAGCCCTGGACCCACCACTCCAGATGTGTCTCTGCTGGAGTAGAGGGGAAGGATCACCTCCCTCAACCTGCTCTTCTGAATGCTGCCCCAGAGGCTATTGAAATTGAATGGTCATGTTTTAATTGAATCAAGACCTGGTGTTGGGAAGTTCTGATCACTTCATTCTGTGCTATTCTCAGGACTTCTGCCTTTTACTGGGATTCCTATAGGGAATAAACTGGCATCTTCTTTGCGGGTCATCTGTAGAGTGAACTAAGCAATGTGAACTAACCTCTTGGAATTTTGCCTGCCCCAGAAACACAGGTGGTTTCCAAGCCAACCTGAAGAGACTTCCTTCTGGACTTGATTCTCATTGTTTTGAACTGGTAGGAGGAAAGTACATTTTTTTTCTAGGCAGCTGCACAAGTGCACATAACTTGATTATTGATCCATAACACACAGGCTCTAGGTAGATTTTCTCAAGTCTAAGCCTACATGCAGTAGGGTCACAGCTGTTATCACCATCACTTTATCTGGCTTCAGTATCAGTGGCTCTTTGGCCACATGGTGGGATCCACAGCTGCATCCCATAAACCTGCCTTGGATCTGTTGCTCAGCTTTGGGAGTTCTGACTTGTCTGCTACCTGTGTACTTTCACTGTAGTTATAGAAGCTCTCCATCAGCCTTTGAGATACAGTTACTGGTGATCAACATGAGGATCCATAGACATTAGTTTTTGACTGCTCACAGCAAAATCAGTTAAGGACCTCTCCCTTCTGCCAAGGTGGTCACCTCTCCTAAATCACTTCTGTTATCTACCATGATTCCCAGTGTGTACGGACAGAGAAAACTAGATCCAGCTCAGAAGGAGGGGCAGCCTAGAAGTTCAAGAGGAGTTGACAAACTGAAGAGCTCAAGACCTTAGCCTTTTGACTCCTTTGGTTGTTTTGAAGCCCAACTCAAAATTCCTATCAGTTTTCTACATGTTATGCAAATTTTCCAGAACTAAAGACATTGTCAGAAGCAAAACTTTCCTTTGTGTGACGCCAGACAGAAAGCTATTTCAAAATCAAGATTCATCAGGGGAACACATTTCTGAGTGAGCTGTATAAACTCCTGAGCTGCAGTGATGATGTTGTCCTGAGTATGAGTCCAAAAAGAGTGTTCCCTGCTTAAATTACCAGTAGACATCTGCAATCACTTTTCTGCAGCCAGGCATGGCACCTCTATGCCCTGTGCTGTGCAAAAAAACAACTCATTCACATCTGGGACATTTATGAGCCTCAGAGATCACTCTGAAACATCTGTAAAAGAGCTGCTGCCATGTTAATAGTCCCTCTCTTTGTGTGACATAACTGAAAAAGAATTATTGCTAGGGCCTCCACCCACTTTACAGCCTCTTGCAGCTCATGTTGCCCTATCACCCATTCTGCCACTGAGCAAGGCCTTGTTGTCCATGTTTGCTCCACTAAGGGACTGATCTTCATCTCTTCTGATTATGACAGAGGATTGCCAAAGCCATGCTGGTTTGAATCTCTTAAACTGGCTCAGTTTGCATGTCACAACAAATGCAAACACCAGGAAGCAGACAATAATCCCTCAAGGCAGCCTGAGTAAGACTTCCAGCTACTCCTGGTAGAAGGAAGAACTATGCTTCAATGAACATTGGTCTCTAGAAATGCTGTGCCCTCTCTTGCACTTCCTCTGTCTCTCCCTTTCATTTGACATCTTCCCAATTACAGTGTGCTGGTTACCAATGCTGCAAAAGCCATCATGCCTTTGACATGGCTTAGTATTGAAAATACAAATCTATATATGTCACATATTTATGTCACGTGGATGCCTGCATTGTATTGAAAGTCAATGTGATTTAGTCTCTTAACTCAATTCCTTTTGAAATGTTGCCTTTGATGATCCCATGCATTTGATGAAAAATCCAGTTCTAAATATAATTTTGATGTAGTTGATAACCTAGACAACTAAATGTTATGATTTTCAGCAGCTGTAGTATCATTTAGAGACATTAGCAGATGTGGGGTTTACAGCCATATTCATCTGATCATCTTCTCCCAGCCTAAACACACACTGAAATCTTACTCTTGTCTATTTCACAAAGTGAAGTATCCAAACAAGAGCATCGAGGAATGCAAACGAAACATAAAGGCTTGTGAAAGCACTGTCATGGACAATGTACCGAGTTAAAGTCATTTTGCTAAATGTGAAAATATCTTGCAAATACTGTAGATTCATAGTTGTCTTAAGAATGGTCTATGCTTTTTCCTACTCCTGAGGTGAAGGGGTCTGCCTAGTCTAGCCTTGGTTTTTATTTTCATATTTTCATATTTATATTTTTCCAGAAATCTGCACACAAAAATTATTCTGCTTTAAAAAATGGCATAGTTCACACTCTCAGTGCTGTTGTTGGACTTTGATACTTGGATATTCGAGTCCTTTACTGAAGCAGCTACGTAAGACTGAGCTGACAAAAATACCTTTTCTAGATCTTCTAAACAGGGATGTACAAGGAGTAACTCTGTGAAGATAATTAAAGGATGTTTTTTACAGAACGCATTTTTGCAATAAAAAGTCATTCTGTATTTAAATATCTTAGGTAATGCCTGGGTTTAGGGAGATTTTTACTTTAATTGTTCATTTTTTCCCTTCCCATATCACAGTTTAATCATGTGCTCCATCCTTTTAAAGTGACTGGGTGGAATTTTAAGTGGCAGCATACTAAAAAAGTAATTCAGCTGTGGAGCTGCTATAATTCTGATGGTTTGGGTTCAACCCTACATGCAAGCATTAATTAGCTTCAGTTCATGAAGCAGGCTTTCAATGACTGAATTTCTAGATTGATATTGTCTTTTAGAATAGTTTTCATTCCTCATCTTAACAGTATGCTCCAGTGCTTTGTGTTGCTGGCAGCTAGCCGGGTTGAACTTACTATGTAAGGTATGAATGACATTTCCTCCCCTCAAATTTATTTTATTAAAAGCAAATTTTGAAAATGCATAGATCCCTTTCCTCTGATGAGTTTTGGATCTTTGTATGCTAGTTAACACCAATCAAAAGAAATAGGATAAAGTCAGCATAATAAAATGCCTTATGTTCTGTTCTTCCCATCACAACTGCAAACATTGATAAATGTTTTCTGATTACTTCTGCAGAGGGTGAAGTGTTCTAAATCCTTCATTCCCTAGCATTAATATAATAGAAAATACTAGAGAATAGAATAAGAAGGAATTAATTTACACTTGTAAATAGTATTATTGCAGACACAGCTTTAATATACCTTTAAGTTGGGCAATAACCAAATACATTGGTCTGGGTGACTATGGAGCCAATAAGTGAAGTGATAAAGAGTCACGATGAAGACTTCATATCTGCTTATAATTTATTTTAAGCTGTTAATAGAGGATTTCCATAAGAAATAACTAGGTACCCCTTTGCAATCTTAGAAGTACAGGTAAGGTGACAGAAATCAGAAAACAAGCAAATGTGGTGTTGCCTCAAAATGGTCATAAAGACAATGAGTGCATCCCAGGAAGCTGAATCAGAATGTTGCTTATTTACCTAGCTTTATTATTTTTATTGTATACTCTTGACAAGAGTTGTTTAAAGAGGAGGTTTAATAGTTGAAAATTTTCTGATCTGCCCTACCTGAAAATCTTGGCTTTCCTGACAGTACAGTGCTGTGCTGTCTGATATTTAGTTGGATCCTGTTCTGGGAGGCAACAAGAATTTTCCTGTGTTCTTTGCTCAGAAGTAGGATCAGGCTTGAGTCCAGCACCAAAATCTATGTTCAGATATTTAATAATATTTCTTAGTCATAACCCCAGACCTTGTTTCTTTTCTGATAAATATTTTTTTAAATTTGTTTTAGATCTCCTATTTTAACACAGAAATTGTTCATTGTCTGCCAGAGGATCTACTTTTCAAGTGCATGCTTTATATCATAGATGGAATTCTACGAGTAAGCAAGTATGAATCATACTGGTCCTGAGAATCAAAACACTTACCTTTCAAACCATGCTGCTCAAATAACAATAGAACACAAAATCATTCAAATCAGTTTTGTGTTCATTCAGAAAGCTCGCAGATATTTTTAAGGGTCATGTCAAATATATGTAATTCAGTCTATAGGAGAGGGAGATTGCTGTAACAGTTCAAGCTATGGTCTTTGTCCTGAAAGCCTGTTTAATCCTTGTCCTGACATTCTTTTGAGAGCTTGAGGCAAACCACTTAGCATTTCTGTGAGTCAGTTCCTCAGCTAATACTGGAAGTAATACATTTTCCACCTGGCAATGACATTGTGAGAAAACATACATTCAAAGCATTTTGAACTCCACTTAGACTTTATTCATGGCTATCTATATGTATAGCAATACAACAACCAGCATGTAACAAAGCAATGGCTATTTCATTATAAAAAAGTCAGACAGTTTAGAATTAATTTTTTTTTCTTTGAATATTTGCAGTATATCATTCAGCACTGGTATTGACTAACATCCAAATTCTACTGTCCTCATTTTGGCAAAAACTATGGTTAATTTTGTTGTCTGGACTCCAAAGTTTTGATTCTGCATAATGCTGAGCAGATACAGTTTGTTTTAGTTTTGGTAAAAGCTCTTTCAGTTCAGCACCTCCCAGCAGCAGACATTTTTAAAGCGTTTTCAGGCTCCTTTATGAAAGCACAATGTTGTAGAAAGATGATGGACTTGCTTAGATAGATGTTGGGTGGCCAGCATTTGTTATTATGCTTGATATTTCTTACTATAGATACATCTTTGTAATGCCAAACACATAATAAAATGGTTGATGTACATGCCTGTCAGAGAAATTGTACTTGGGCGCATGTTTGTATTACACAAAGTCCAGTTCAGTCAAATCTATCTGTTCTCCCCATGATTCGTATTTGAAGTAACTTCAGTGTTGACCAGTATCACAGCATACATTTGTTTGTTTAGTCCTCAAACCTTTGATATTAAATTCAAAGTTGTCCAACTGTGCCTCTTAACTGTCTTCCTCTTGCCAGTGTGGTAAGGAATCTAAAAAAGTGATCTTTAATGGCTAACTCTGCATTGGTATGCATTCTGCATAGCCCTCTGAATTTTCTTAGCAGCACAAAACCTCAGAAAATTATATGGATATTTTACTAATATTAATGAGAAAATAGTGGGCATTCTTCAATCTAAACATTTTTATCTAAATGTAATGTAATTGTATGGTAATGTATAATTAATGAGTGTGATATGTGCCTGAGACCTTTTGAATTTGTCTTTCATTTTTTTAACCTTGATGAATTCCTAGAAACATGAGAACAAATACATTGTGCTTGTTACAGTAAGAGGGAATTGTGTGTGTGATATCTAAAGCAGATAGGTATCTGCAAATTTCCTGTGTGCATCCACGCTGCAACTACTGTGTGTTAGCTCAGGCTTGTGCACACATCCTTATCTTTGCCCACAAAGTCCCATTTAGTTCAGTTTTTTGACAGTAATGATTTCTGTGAAGGATTTTGCAGCCTTAGACAGGAGCAAGAGGAAAAATGTTGCTTTTGTTCAAAGAGCCTGTCTCAAGCAAGGGTACAGGAGGTTCAGCGTTTGAGGGGAATGGTCAGCAGTACGCTGAAGACCAGGACTTTTGTCTCAGAGGACAGGCTCTTATTTGCCCTCTCTCCTCCTTATTTGCATATATCCACAGAATAAAATGTTCAGATGTGCATATTCATCGTTTGGCCAAAATAAAGGAAGATAAAAAGCTCTCTCCCCAAGCCCACTTTTTTATTTTTTTTTTCTCAGTAAAAGCTGCAAGACCATTAAAAACTAGGTCTTTTATTAGAGTGTGTAAGTGCAATCTTATCTGTGTACCTTAAGGCGAGCGTGATTGTAAGTTATCTTTCATATTCAGAATTACTGTACCAGAGAATTGGTCTCTAGACAAGTATCAAGACAGTCTGGTAGTGCAATAGCTGAATAATGGAGATCAACCTTCAGGACCCAGCCTTGAGCCTGACATCAGTCCTCTGTGCATGAGCTTCAAAGAAAACCATATTTAGTCCTCTAGGATAGTAAAAAGATTGTTTGAAGTTAGTAAAGCACATGTGTAAGTATTGGCAGGCTCAGGGCTTTTATCCTCAATGAATACAAATGTCTTACCATGTTAGAAGTCATTATTGTTTAGAGATAATAGATGCAAATATTTGAAGCAGATAGCCTTTGAAAAAATATGCTGGTTTGAGTGGTTCGTTATACTATACAACTTTTGTTTCCTTCTGTGTATTCTGAAAGGATGCTAATATATCTTTTAAAGAGTTTAAGCTTTTTTTGTCCTTTCTTGCTTTTGAGAAAAAGTGTGTTTCCATGTCAACTAACACATTTGTTCCCATATATTAAGACCCATTGTGTTATTGAGATTTTTTTTCACTGCATGATATGACTTGTTGAAGGACAAGTAGACTCCTATTAAATAGACCTAACTGGTTAGATTTTTAAATTAGATTTGCAAATCATCAGCCCACTCTCATTTGAACATATTCAGTAACATGTAAGTAGACATTCTTGAAAAATATGGCTGCAGCTTTAATGAAATGAACACCCAGTTTTAGTCTGCAGAAATGCAGAATTTCTCACACAATTAAGTGATCACAGAGGAGGAATCAGAGTTGCTGCTGCAGAATAGAGGATCTGACTGAGGTGGGAAAGCCTCAAATCAGCCAGGTTACAGCACTAGGAAGGGTTAGGAGAGCCAGTCCTTGATAAGGTGTCCTGCACCTTGTTTGTGGTCACCAATGTGACTTCATGCGTGGTATGCAATTGCCTGAGAAGTGTCAGGAGACACAATGAAGTATTGCACCTTCCAGCCCATCCATCACCTCTATGCTGCTTTGGCCCTCAAAGGTTTGCATTCCTCATTACTTGGTTGACTATGCATGTTTCATTTAAGCTTTTTGTGTTTATAGAGCGAGCTGGGTGGAAGCATTGTCACTTTTTTCTTTTTCTTTTCTCTGTTGCTGAAGAAATTCAGGTAATTTTCCATCAAGAAAAGAAAAATCACTGAAATTGTTAACCAGTTGAGATTATAAATCTACCATATAATTTAGTTTATTACTTTTCTGAAGGCAACTAAGCTGCCTTTAAGGCAGTTCTTATAAAATCTCCTGCTAATCAGAAGCACTCAAACCTTTGAAAAGTTTGTCACTTTTTTGCAGTTAACAGTATTTCCACTAAGCCATTTGATTATACCTAAAAGCAGGAAAGAAGCAGGAGAGTCCTTGTAATAGTGTTGATATGGCACAGACATCCTATGATGGATTTTCTGTTAAGAGTGGCAGTTTCTCTTCAATATTTTAGTGTAAACTATGGAACAAATTGACTAAAATAGTTTCTACTGCATACAACTTAGGAGAAGGGGGAGAGGGGGGAAAACCAGAACATATAAGCCCATGGATTTCAATTTACGATTCCTAGTGAATAAACTTAAATTACCATAACAAAACTTCAATCATTATAATAGCACTCTTTTTATTGTAAGAGCCAAAGTAATTAATCTGTATATTTATGATCCTTGTCTATGATTAGTTTTCTGTCACAGGATGTGGTGAGTCTGTGCTGTTATGACTATATTTTATTTAATAATATTTTCCTACACAGTGCTGAACACTTCCTGCTGAAGCAGTTGAATGGACAAATCCATGAAGATATCTTTCATTTTCCCTGACAGTGAATGATGTTTCCATATATAAACATAATAATAGAGTCGTTACATATGCACTCACATTATCATAGCTGCTGTGTGCTCAGTGTTATTCAAAACAAGGCAGGAAGCCAAATTTTCCTAGTTCCCATTTTGATTCAAATTGTATTTGTAATAAAGGGATTTTCATTCAACCTAAATGCAGTTTCATCCTCGTCCAACAAACCTCCCCACTTTTTTTTTAAAATTATTATTATTTTTCCTTTATTCTAGGTCACTCAGTCTTGATGCAAGAGAAATTCTCCTCTGGTGGTGATAACAGCAGTGCTACTCAATGAACTATAACAAGGGCTCTAAATGCATCTCCTGTAGCATACCACAGTGATTTGCAAAAGTGGGAATAAATCAAAGCAGTGAAGAGATGCCATGTTGAGCCAGAAGCTAAATGTTACATCTTGTTGCATGAGGCTGGGGGGAGAACAGATCCTGTTTTTCTGGCAGCACAATATCTTTGTGCTTGTTACCTCCGATCCAACCCCATTAAGACAATCATTCAGAATCTGCAGGAAATTGTCACCTCTTTCTTTCATGCAATGGCAGCTGGTATTGGTGCCTACACACATTTCTCATTTCCTTCAAGATTTTCAACACACATAAAAAAAAAAGCTTAATTTATATTAGAAAATGTGTCAGCTTACCCTGAGGCTCAGCATGGGCACCAGGGGAAAAAATAAAAGATAAATGCCTCTAGGTGAACTGGCAGAGGCTCTAATTCTCTCCTCACTCTACTGCTAACACAGTATGCTCTGCATTAATCATTTCACATAGGCAGGCATTTAAAAAAACTTCAACTATTTTAAAACAAAGATGCGTTGCCCTAAACTTAACAGTAATAGAGCTGTATATTGAGGAACAATTCCAGTTCACACATACCATATCCCCTAGTAGAAGACGTATAAAACAATATTGGAGTCTCCTCTGTCATAATTTTTATTGTTCTGGTTTTTTGTTCATACATTTACGTCCCCTCGAGTGGGCATTTTTTTGTCTGTGGGTAAGGATACATATATCATTTTGTCATCTGTTTGTCATTCAAATGCTGACATACACAGGATGTTTCCTATCTCCCATTTTTATCATGTGGCTGGATAAATGCATTATGTGATCCTAATGAAATGTTACACCTCAGTCCAACTCAAATATGGAGTGTTTTTACTCTCTGTGTTGGGATAGAGGGAAATATTTTTCTCCATTTTGTAGCTTATGGGAATGTTGTGTGATGGCAAGGGAGTGGATGACCAACAATCAAATGAGGAGGTGGTGGACTGGAGCAAAAAATAAAGTGTACAGGATGATGTGAACAGGAGAGATGTCACAACCAGGAAAGCCAAAGCCCATTGGGAGTTAAATCTGGTGAGGGAAGTGAAGGGCAAGAAGAAGAGCTGCTGTGCATTTATCAGTAGCAAAATGAAGGCCAGGAAAATGTTGCTTTGCTGCTGAACGGGGTGGGGAACTTGACTCCCAAGGCCATGGAGAAATGTAGAGGTACTCAATTCATGTTTTGCTTCAGTCTTTACAGATAAGGCTGACATTCAGAGAGATCCCTGTCTTCTCAGGCAAACGGGAAGATCTGAAAAAAATTCATTCTTACCCTCAGTGAAGGAAAATCAGGTTAGGAATATTTTAAGCTAGTCTATGGAAACTGATGGGATGCATCCACAAGTGCTGAGGGAACTTGCCATTCTTTATTTTTGAATAGTCATGGTGATGGGAGAAGGTTCCTGAGGAATGGAAGAATGCTGATGTCTCTCCTCTCTTCACAGAACCAGCTCTGAGCAAGAGGTTTGGAGCAGAAGCAAGGGGTGCCTTCCTACCTCATTCATTCTGTCATGAAACATTTTTTCCACAGTTTCAGTTGCATGTCTCACGAGATCCATTTGCTGAGTGCAAAAAATTTCTGGAGTTTCCTTAGCCTATTAAACCTAAGTACCTATTAGTCCATGGGATACACAGACACCATTCCCATGGAAATGTAAGGTCTAAATGGCATGCAGCTTGGTGGGGCAAAACAAATTTACTCCTTTGGAATTTGACAGGGTGTATAGAAATGATGTTGCTGTGGTAAAAATGTAATGTGGATATGGATGTGTGTGCAGTGGGAGTGTAAAATCAGAAAACCAGGAAGGAAATGCTTTCAATGGGCATGACTTAAACAGCAGGAATGTATTGTCTGCAATCATACACAACAGCAAAGTACATCTCTGAATATCCATTTTACTCATGCCTTTTTCTTCAAAGGTTAGGGTTTGTGTGTGTTTTCACACAGGTAGAGGGATTCACAGCATTATTCAGTAAGCAAAGAAAAGGCTAAGGAGGGGGTGCAAATCTTTAGCTGCCATAGGATGGCATTTTCTACTGAAGTCAGTACATCTATTTCAATTTGCAACTCTTAGTATTCGACCTGAATGCTGCAGAATGAGTAGAGGATGGGAAAAGATGGGAAAAAAAATACACAGTCTGGTAATATTTATTGTACAGTTAAGAAGTACAGCCTAGAAACTTTCTTTGTTATAGTGAAACTGAACTCCTCTTGGATCAACAGACGAGTATGAGTTGCATGTCTTCTGCAGGATCTTAGAGAGAGCCTTGGGTCCACAGAAGAATACACCAATGCTGTTGCTGGAATCACAATAACAACGACAAACATGAGAGTAGCAGGGGAAATGGATACACTTTACTTTTTGGCTGCCTTCAGCTTTGCTTCTTTTCAAATGGCTTTTTGAGAAATACATTTGAAAAATTTTGTGCCACTGTACACTTTGTGTTATGTACTGTATAATTAGTGTTGCTGTGTTAGAGTATAATAATTTTAATACTTTCATGTTTATTATGTCTCATTACATTATTTATTAGATTGCTATATTAGAGGTCACAAAATGTTTTGAATGGTAACTCTTTGGTTTTGGTCTTCATAGTTTTTTCAATCAGAGAGACAAACTGCTTGCACTGAAAATTTTAAGTGCTTTCTCCAGCTGAGTTAATTTTTTCATAAAATATATGCAAAATGCTCATTTACTTCTGAGTTTTCTTATCCTGTCCTCCCAACCTCCCCCACCCCCCTGCCACCTAGTCTAACACTTTTCTGCCCACAGACAATTTAAAAATGGATGATTTAATAACAACATTTGTAAATAGGTACTTCTTATAAAATAAAAACATGACAAATGTAACAAAAAATTGTGTTCATATGTGCACGAGCACATAGGGAGCTGGTAACCTGGCTGCCTGCTAGAAACTGCCTAAAGTGTTTGCCTCCAGGTACACTACACATATTGCTTTAAAACATGTATGCAGACACAGATTCACACATGTGCTGTGCTGCTGGGGAAAGCTCAATGTGCAGAAATGCAGAGGAAGTGACAAGTGATGGAATGAGCTTAAAAAGATTTGCTCTTGTAAAGGAGGGGCTGTGGATATGATTGGTGCCCAAGCCATAGGCCCCAGAAGTCGTGCCCAAATTGCTCTGGTGTTCAATTGCACCAGGTTTGACCTGAAGTGATGAATTCCTGCTAATCTGCTCAAAGACACTGTTGCAGCCAGGGGGAACTCTGTCAAACTAGGCATAGGGACGCAAAATTTAGTCAGATCCTAAAAGCTGATTGTTTCATCACACAGTTTGACTATTGCATCTTCTCTAACTAAGAGCAAAAAAACCCAGGGTATTCTTTTCTCATAAGGAATCCTTATTTCAGGCAAGGTTTTCTTTAAAAGGTCCAACATTGACCATAAACATGGGTATCTAGGCTCACAAAAAAAAAAAAAAAAAATTGAGATTTTTCTCTCAGTTTAGGACTGGCTTTCTATGGAACTTTCTCAAGATCCAGTAGAGAAAGCTAATGCCCATATCGCCCTTGAGCAGCAGAAAAACATTTTTATCTAATCTGTACTTGCAGTTGCAGAAGTAACTAATGTTAAAAAGTAATGTTTCAACTATAACTTTAAAAGCTCTGTTTATATAGTAGAATCCCTATGAATGGTCTTTCAAAAGTCATATTTCCTATTCTTGGCCTTTTTATGCTTTTAATCTTTCATATTTCCTGATTGTATTTATTTTGACCTCCATCAAGTGAATTCTCTATTACTGTTATTTTTGCAATTTTATGGTATTCTTGTAGCTTACTGTATTTTCTTTGATCTCCTCCCTTTCAGCTTTTTCTTGGGTCTTTTTCATCTTTTAAAAGAAGTTTTCTCCTTTTTCTTTTTGTATCTCTGTCTTCCAAGTGCAAGCCTTTATTTTGCATTAGCAGGTAAATGTTTGGAAATCAGAAAGTCACAAAGATTCTGGAATTTGCTACTGCTGAACACAAAATATTTCAAATTCTTGCTTCAAAGGCTTTCAGGAACAAAGAAGCTTTTCTCAGACCACTAGCAAATCCACCAAGTTCAAATGAACTGTCTTTGCCAGCAGAGATGAACTAATAACAGAACAGCATAGTCTTGCAAGAGTGGCCAAATATGTTAGGGGAACAAACATATCCTTGACATCATAAGAAAAAAATCACAGTTTATCTCTTTAATAACCATCTTCAAGGGAAATTAATGCTACTTTGTCCTTTGTGCAGAACAGTAATTGGATTGTGTGTTTCAATTATATCTGGACAAAGGCCAGGATATTGAAATACTTCTAAATATTAGATTTTCTTGTCCAAAAATTAGATTTTATTGGCATTCTCTTTCCGAGATTTCTTCATTAAAATCTTCATTAAGCATAAATCTTCTTTCCACACAGCAAAAAAGAAGAAATTGTTTTAAAAGGGTCATTTGGAAAGGTTTGCTCTCCCCTCCCCCCACTGTTTATGCTGAGAGAAGGGTTACCTAACAAGGTTAGAAACCAGCCTGCCTTACCTAGGATGGTTTTCAGCTAGTTTCTTGAACTCATTGTCCCAGTTTGGCCTTCCATAACAGGTTTTCTGTCTCAAACCAGTAATTACATCCATCTTGTCATCACAATGTAGGGCTATGTGAGTAGCCTAAAGGCAAATTTACAAGATAATAATTTTAGAGTTAAAAACATATATTCCAAGTAAGAGTCAAAAGCAATAATTCTTCTTTGCTGGGAAAGATGGAATGAGGGAAAAGAAACTGGGCAATTATCAAATGGGAGTAGAGGAGGGGAGAGGGAGAGGGAGAAGGAGAGGGAGAGGGAGAGGGAGAGGGAGAGGGAGAGGGAGAGGGAGAGGGAGAGGGAGAGGGAGAGGGAGAGGAGAGGGAAAGGGAGAGAGAAGGAGATGGGAGAGTTCACTATTATTCACTAGTATTTGAGAGTTCACAATATTACTAGAATTGTAAAAAACATTTCCAAAAGTACCTAAGAGCCAAGTCCAGAGCATTCTGGTGCTGAGGGAAAACACAGTGGATATACCAGGTCAGAAGGGGTAAAAACAGGGGTCCAGTGGAGGACCACAAAGATGATGAGGGGTCTGGAACACCTCTTGTATGAGAAGAGACTGTGGGAGCTGGGCCTGTTTAGCCAGGAGAAGACTGAGAGGGGATCTCATTAATGCATGTAAATATCTCAAAGGCAGCTGTCAGGAGGATGGTGCCAGACTATTTTTGGTGGTGTCCAGTGGCAGGATGAGGAGCAATGACCATAAACTAAAACCCATGAAGTTTCACCTCAACATGAGGAAGAACTTATTTACACTGAGGGCAGCAGAGCACTGGAAAAGTCTGCCCAGAGAAGGTGTGGAGTCTCTTTCTGGAGGCATTCAAAACCCACCTGGGCAAGTCCCTGTGTAACCTGCTCTAGGTGACCCTGCCTTGGCAGGGGAGGTTGGACTGGAGGATCTCCAGAGGTCTCTTCCATCCCTGACTATTCTGTGACTCTGTGTAAAACCCTCACTATTTTGAATTTTCTCCTCAGGTAGAGGCAGGTGCAGAAAGTGGATCACCTCAGGTGAAGCACTGAACCAAGTGAGCTTCTCAGCTCCCAAGTGCCAGGAAAAAAATCTTTATTTTCGTGGGCATTCACTGTCCTTCAGCTCCTGTACTGCACCCATTACTGTGCTATCTGGGTACTTCCCAGGTGCATTTAAAAACAAAACCCACCGTCACTCCTAACTGTACTGCTCTTGTGTAGGAGTAATATGCTTGTTTCCCCTATGGACTGTCATCACTGCTGTCACTATCAAGAAATTAACAGAGGAAGGTAAGTTTAAAATGGACTTTGCATTTAGTCCAGGGCCTAGCATGAACTAAGCATCATAATCATCTTTTGCAGAAGTGGTTGCTGAAATTTAGATCCATTTCATAGGAATGCTGTATATTTCTTCTAATGAGTCTTCCATGTTCCTTACAGACACAATTATTCTTGTCAAGCAAAGTTGTCACAAGAGATTGTGTTTCTAAAAGCTTCTTCTTGTTAGTTTGAGCCACTGTCATGAAGGATTTGGAATAGTCTAAGAAAGAACTTAAAGTGTTTGGTAAGAGTGGGAGGTAAAAAATTGCGGAATTTTTTAGTTGTTTGCAGCAAAATTGTCCCATTGAGAAGATGAGCTGTTCTCATTAATGTTCTCATTAAATGGAAGTTTTCCAGGAGTTTTGATATTAGCCTTTGCAATAGCTCAGAGTGCTAAGGTTGCCTAGGAGTCCCAGGGGTATTGCAGGGAGCTCGGCCAAGCAGAGGCAGACCATGTGCCTTGTCTGCTTGACCATCTGTGGACAACATGGAATCTGCAAAGAGCTCAAAGCATTGAACAAACCTGTCTGAGGAGCAGACATGTGTCAGTGAAGGAGGGTGTACTAGAAGGTTTAAAATGCCCATCCTCCTTGGGTTCAACTTCACTTGACTACTGGTTATCTCTATGGTGAGACAGAGAGAGAACATTGAGAATATTGTTTTGTTTTTTGCTAGGGGAGAAGTAAAATATCATTTCAATATTAGTGGTGCAGAAGCTCAAATTTTGAGGAGTGATGAACAGGATTTTACTAAAAATAAAGGCCTATAAGATTAGGAAGCTTTTTGTGTATCTGAAGAAGATGATGTTACTGAGCACAGTGCCCAGGTCAGAGTGGGAGAAATAGCCACTGAAGAACCTTCCTCTTACGGGAATCGAGAGAGATTATGGGTTTGAAGAGAGGAAGAAGTCCCTTCAGAAAAGTGCAGGGCACACAAGTGAAGAGCGACAGACGCCCACCATTGTCAAGAACCATTGTCACCCTACCTGACTTCTGGCATGATGTTTGCCCAAGAGGGAAGTGAGGTAATAGTTGAAAGATGAGGGCAGCTTTGTGGTTTTTAGGTTCCCCAATAGCTTCTTTAACAGCAGGTTTTAGGTAATACCCTGTGATATTGCTAATGCAGAGCAGTAGTTTCTATAACTGCCATATACTTCACAATGGGAGTAGATTTTTCTGAATACAGCTATATGCACATACCTCATTATTTGACAGAAACTCTGAGGAAAGCAGAAAGAAACAATGGGGGTTTTGTATCAGCAGAGGCAGAAATGGAAAAGCTCTATGCAATCTGTATTTTTTGCATCTCTACTAGGCAGTCCTTCATTCAACAGAGACAGCAGGAAATAAAACAGTAGAGCAAAGACTTCCCTGTTAGAGTTTTTCTGGCAGGTGCCTGACTTGTCACTGCATGATCTGAGTGATCCATTAAAAAGGGAAGAGAGAGAGAGAGAGAGAGAGAGAAAATCACCACAGTTGTGTTTAGGTAAAGACTAAAGAGGTTGAAAAATATTGACCCAGTCTAAGAATTAAGTGCCTGAGGTGGTATGATCCAATGAAATTATGAGATGGCAAATTTAAAGTCAATCAGAGAAAATGTCTTTTTGAACAATGTGAATTAGACCGTGGAGTTTGTTGCCAAAATTTTCCAAGTGCAGTACTTATAAAAAATGCACTGGGTATATATATGTGTGTATGTATGTATATATATATATATATATATATACATACATATATATATTAATTACTGCAACAGAAGTTGTATTAAATAATAAGAGCAAATGAAGCCTACATTTTTTTAGGCAGTCCTCAACATTTCAGCACAAAAATGACAGAATCTAATGAAAGACTGTTTCTAAGACATAGACAAAATATCCCTTTATGAGATCCTGGAAGCTCTATGCACTTTTCTGTGAGACACCTGGTAACCATCTTCGCCCAAGACAAGATGCAGGATTGGAGGAATCACTGGCTTGATTTCTCCATTCCTGTTTTCCTAAATGTGAGATGTAAACAGATATCTTAGGATCTTTATATTTACAGTTCTTTGTCTCTCTGCTTCATCCATCATTTATTCAGCTGTTCCTGTTCCATATGTTACCATGCTGGAAAAGCAAGGTACATTAACTCTGACTTCTAACAGTTTCATTATTACCTGACTTTCATCCCAGCCGGTAAGAAATATATGATAGCTTAGAAAATCATTTTTCCATTTTTCAGCCATTTTTGTTTCCAAATGGAACAAAAGATCAGCAAACCATTCAAATGCTGATGGGTCTCGACAAATCCAGTAAAAATAAACCTGTCAAATAAAGTAAAGAGATTTAACAAAAAGCAAACTTTGAATAAAACTTCCTAATTACTGGCTCAACTCATTAACCATATAGTATGTGATTCTTCTCCACACTAAATTATATAAACATAATTGAACATAATTTTGACATTTTAAACTTCTGATTGTCATCTTAAACAATGAGTGAATATATTAATGTGCTACTGAAAGTAGGCAATGGTCAAGCTTCCCATAAAGCCTTGCCAGTGCATCTCTGCTTTGACTTGTAATACCTAGCCTTTCATTTCTTGCAAATGATTTGATGATTATTTGAAATTTTGGATTTATTTAATTTCAGTTTTATTCAGCATTGAAGCAAGGAGTTCCTTGTTTCTCAAGACCTTATGTCATAGGCTAACTTTTGATGTTGCCAAAAGGTACTTATGCTCTTCAAGTCTTATGCCCTGTATAAAACAGGTGAGAAATAGTCCATATTCCTTTTTAAAAATGTGTTTCATGTTTAATTTGCAACTTCTATTTCTTAGAGAAATCTGAAACTAAATTTACAATTGCCAAAGGGGTAAAATGAACTGCTGTCCCATGATCAGTTTTTTATTGTTTGAAACCCTCCTTTCTATCAAAATTTGACACAATTTCTCTCATCCAGATTTCACTAGTTTCACTTTTTATCTTTTTGCTTTGTTGTCTATGGGGTTGGAGAGCCTGTTATCGAAGTTTCATTCTACAGGTAGAAATTAGAGGATGATCTCAAGTCATCCTATAATTGTGTCTATGGCAAACCAAATCTTCCTAGAATCACTGCCACTGAGAGGCACCCTTTAATCATTTCTATGGCTTATTTTTCCTACTCTATTATAGTAAATCAAAAACATATCAGAGTTTGTTGGGTTTTTTTGGTTTTTTTTTAAAGAAAGAAGCTAATTTATTAATATCTCGGCATAAGGTAATGCTTGCATAGGAGAAAAATCTTTCAAACAAGACTGTTAGTCATTGTCCATATGATGATGAGTTTCTATTTCAAGAGTCCTTCCTCTGGCATCTTCAGCTGGAGCAGTGGGAGTCCACAAGAACGTTTTTCTGCCCAGTTTTTGTAGCCAGCTGGCCCCAGGATCATTGTGACCACTCCTGCATGTGCATGATCTATTGTGATCTGTTGTCTTAACTGTGTAGAAAGCATCTTCTAACTAATTAGCTATTTCTAGAAGGCTGTCCTATGTGACCACTTCTGCAGGAATGGTTTCTGGTGACCATTTGCAAATGTCTTGCCTGTGTACAAGTTAATAAAGTTTGCAATAGGAACTGCCTTAAAACTGATGAAATTCCCTTGTCAGGATCCTATCAGTGCACTGAAACTCAGTCACTCCTAGGCCCGTCAGGAACTACCTTAGGGAGTCTTCAGCACCATCATGATTTCCCAGTTGGAAATCTCCTCTAACAATGCTGTGCTGTGTAGAGGATTGGGACCAGTCCATGCCCTGGTTTCAGCTCAGTGCCTTGTATGAAGCCAATAAAGGTGTGGAGACAAGTCACCTGTGAGTTCCTGTATTACCCAGAGGATGAATGTCTGAAATTCACAGGCTATCTGTCCAGTAACTACCCTGGTGGCAATCTGAAGCACAATTACAAGATAAATCTGATTGCAATTCTTATTATTCAAATTCTGTAGCTCTTGCCACACACTCTACCATTACTTTGACCACATGTGCCGAACCTCAAATGGGCCTCTGCAGGCTGTGTATTTTCATAATTTATCCAAAGAAGAAATTCACAAACATGGAAGAAGTCTAAAAAGACACAGTTTCAGATGTGAAAGGAACAGCAGGAAGGACAATGTATAAGTTTATAAAAACTGAATGACTGGAACTTATTTTATTGTGACTGGGATTTTTATTTTGTTGCAAAATCCTTTAGCTTTCTCCAACCCATCTCCTTCTCTGCTCACCAGCCCCTCTGTCTTTTATTGTACTGCAATATCAAAGGTGATCTGGAAGGTATGTTCCCAAGGCAATGATTAAGTCTTTTCCACTGGATCAATGAGGTAAAAATGTGTATTGGACACTTCTGAAATGAAAAACCAGAGAAAGAAACCAGAAAGCTATAAAAAGATTTCCCAAAGATCTAATATACTAGGTTGTCAGACTTCTGGTAAGGTGGTGGGAGAAAAATGTGGTAATACCATGCTTCAGTGGAGATTTGGTGAAAGACACTAACAGTAATTTGAGATGTTTCCTAGATCTGAGTGTACTGTAAGAGACCATCTGTGGTTTATGTAAGAAATATAAATGATGTATGATCCCAGAAACAGAGATAAGGCATTCAGGGTTAAGTAGGGTATTTTTACAGCCCAAGAATAAGACTGTCTGTGGAACTTTAGTACTAACCATCTTGGCTGTTTGCTTTTTCCCCTTCTGTCTCAATATTTTGCCTTAAATATGACCTTATTGCTGCTCTATGGAGGGGGGTTGCTGCTGATTTACCCTGGCATAGGTTATGAGGAAAAAGCAAGTCCACTGATGTTATAGAATTTCATATTTGTGGCCAACAACAACATTATTTTAAATTACCAAAACTAGGCAAGGTTTATAGCCTTAACCTGTATGTAGCTTTTTTGTGTCTGAGTCCTAAAGTCCTCCCCACTTGTTCTATATACTCAGCACCTCAAAAATCAGCCCACTGCGTGCTGTCAGTCTGTATCACACCATAGCTGTTGATTTGTAGTGAGAAATTTCTTCCCCCAGACTCTACTTGATCATCTTATTTCTCAAGTTTTTTCAGCAGTTCATTTTATGGAAATGTATATTTAGTACATGTGTGTGGAGACAAGATATTGTGTGTTTCTAAATGAGTAAAGAAATGTTCATGGGGTAGCAACTGGGAGCATGTGGGCAGGACTGGGAGATAAGCACATTCAGGGAAGGAGGAAGACAAGCTAGCCAATGAGTTGAGACAATACAGTCTTCAAACTGGGGAACTGGTTTCCAGAACAGCAGACTATGCATCTTGAAGGAATGCTTTTAGCTGTCACAGGAACAGCCAGTCCAACTGATTGGAACAAGCCACCTCTGGCACACTCCTCTAAGGAAAGGATGAAGCTTTCTGAAGCTGCAAAAATTCCTTAAGCTCATCCCGCGGCACCCATTGCATTGCCTCTGATTTTCACGTTAAGAGGTGGCAGGCATTTGGTGATGAAGAAAGACTGTCATTATTAGAAGAAGTATTTTTGGCTGCGATTATAATCTTAGAAAGAAAAGAGATAGTGAAGAAGTATGGCCTATGGGTAAAAGGAATTAGTTTCCCTTAGATCAAAGAGGACTTCTAGTCTAATATGTTAAAATAAATGGTGTTTACAAAGAAGTCTTCCTTTCTTTACACTGGCTGCCCATAGCATAGCACAACATATTACATATATAATTAAAATACAATAAAAGCACAAAAAATTAATCCTTATTAAAACAGTAGAATAAAGTAGCTCCAGTGCATTTATATAATTAAAAATTATTTTGAATCCTGTTTTTTTTTTCTTGTAAGCCTCATACTATTAACTGACTGCAATTATTTAGGACCCTTAAAAATCTGGTTTAGATTTATGTTTCATTAGTCTCCACCCACCCTACTGCCATCAATTCCATTTATCAGCTTGATGGCTTTCCCAAGTAAACTGTCTTAAATTTTCCAAGTGCTCTTTTTGCAAATTGAGTTAGATACGGTATTGCTATTAATCAGATGAAAGCAGGGGTTTGAATAGTTGCTTATTTCGGTAATGCTCTTGCAATTCATGGATATTTATCCTTCAGTTTCCCAACATCCTATTTTGTACAACGGACTAGAGCAAGAGCTGTGTTACCTCTTTCCTGTAAGGTGAAAGAACATTCTTTGTAAATCAGTTTCCATTACAAGGAAAGTCATTAATAATTATCTGTTGATGAGCATCCATCTGTTTCTCCCTGCTCCCTGAGGGCAGAGTTGGAGCTGCAGCTCTGGGCAAAGCCAGCTTTTCACTAAAGGGGTGTCCAAGGAGGACACCCCTCTTCCCTGACTCTTGCCACTCTCTCCTGGGCATGAATATCCCTGCAAAAACCTCTTACACCTGCAGGTGAGCACCTCCCTGCAAGCCTCCAGTCATTCATGCTCTTGGGTATACTCCATTACCTGGGGGCTGTCGCATACAAAAACAAACAAACTAACAGACAAAAATCAGAGGTCATGCAAGAGGTGGTGATTTGGCAGCCTACAGGAGGGACTGACTTAGGGTGGCAGCAAACAGCCTTTCCCATAAATGCATGACAAGGTTCAAAACCATATTCCTAAATTTGAAGCAAAAAGCTTAAACTGTTATCAAAAAAAATTAGAAACATGGTTGCATTTGACAGAAGAAAGAACCTAGGTTTTTAGGTCTTCAAGACAAAATTTTTGTGTGGGACTGGAGGCTGGGGCAGATATTTTCCTCAGGTGTGGAAGTCAGTCCCAAAGCAAATGGAAAAAGCTGAAAAGGCTCTCAGGATGTAGCTGAACTGCCACAACGTGCTATGGTTGTTTAAGATATACATGGATTCAAAAAACAATTAGACCACTTTGTGGAAGAAAAAGCCACAAAGGGATATTAAAGACAGAAGTACAGCTCTTGTATCAAGGGGTTGCTCAGCTATGAGTCACTCAATGGTGAGAAAGTGTCCTGTAAAAACCAATCACCTTCTGATTTTTCTGGTCTGTATACTTTTCTCTAGGTGTTCCTGAAGAGCCACCATTGGAGACAGGATATGGGGCTACAAGAATATTTGGTGTTACTCAGAAGAACCTTTCTTATGTCTTTTGTAGGGAAGAGAAAGTGAATGTTTGCTAACACTAGAATCTGATGGATCACTCCATTTTTATCAATTTCAGTAGCAATTTATCTGAAAAATGAGACCACTAATGTGAAAAAAAAAATTGTATTATGCATAACTAAAGCCAGTAGAAACTTTCCAGCCATGCCTGGTAGTACATGCGAAAAATGATGGGGAAATGAGGGCTCTAAGGCTATTTAATTGTGAAGAATCAATTAGATAAATATATATTCTTTTTGATTTGTTGGCTTTTTTAAATTATACAGCTGCAGACATTACGGAAACTATGAGTATTTATATCTCAACCATATGTGGGCAACACTAAGAAATATTAGTTCAATAACTGTAATGATAGCTGTACTCAAATCAAAATGAACTTGTTAAAAAAAAGAAAAACCTCTTATTTATTTCCTTAATAGACATTTCTATGGTACTCATCATGGCAAAAAGAGAGTGCTGAATACTTTGAGGAAGATTAAATTATTTGTAATTATACCACAAGTGGAAGCTTTTAACCAATGGAAAAAAAAAAAAAGTGGATCTACCCTGAGATTAATCGCTCTCACTGAAATGACTGCTAAATTTTTCTCAGTAATGCTGTGAACTTCCCCATGACCTTTCATCCACACTTTCAAAATATTTTACAAGCACTGATGAAATTAAGCCTCATAACACCTGTGAAAAATAAACATCACTATTCCCACTGCACCAATAAGGAAGCAAAGATACAAAGAAAAGACAAGTAGAAATCCTGATAATTTTGTATTTCACAAGAATTCAGAAAAACTATAGAAAACTGTAGAAAAAAAATTTCCATAGCAGAAAACTGTGGCAGAATGCACGATGCATTTATCTTTGCAGGCACACTTAGCCAAAATTCTCCCTAATTCTCCCTATGAATGAACATCCTCAAGTGTTCTATTGATGCATAGTTAAATTCTGTTCTTTTCCCCTTAAGACAGCAGCAGTGACAATAATAACAACAACACTTTTACTTGTATACATGTAGAATATACATAATCCACATATATAAAGTTTGTATGCATATGCGTAGTTCTCCTTCCAGTGAAAAAGATCATCCCGGTACAATCGCAGTGTTTGCAAATACACTTCTTTTCTCAAATAGCATGTATTTCCATTTTTATTTCCCTCCCTTCTCAGTGCTTTTTCTGCCTCAAAGATCCCCCCTGGCAATTTGAACCTGTCCTCGACTCCTCAGTTTCTAAAAATCCCAGATGCTTTTTCAGTGGCAGCTCGTCATTAAGATGCCAGTTTTAACACTCTCTCATTTAAAAAGATCAGCCCCTTGGTCCTGCAATCAGCTCCATATGTATTGACCCTTTCAGAGATCTGTCCCTTCCAATGCAATTTCAACATTTGTCCTTAAATGTGAAATGTTGAACAGTTCCTGATTCAGCTTTTAAACTGGAAAATGGCCTAAAAGCTATAAGGTCCACAAGCTACCACTTGCCATGATGGATGTGGGAGAGAATGTTTAATGCTGATTTTTTTTTCGATGCTACCTTCTTGCCCTCACCCCACTTCACCTAGTATCTCTTCTTCACCTATAGTCCCCAGTGCAGCCTCACATGCCATTAGCAGAAGGTATATAACAGGTTAGAAAATTAAGAGTATGTTAATTAATTTTGTGCCATCTTTACCTTATAGATCTGAACATATTTTTCCAACAAAATAATTAAAGTGGTTTGAGGGAGTAATATGCATCTTGATATATGCATCTCATCTGGAGCTTAAATGCCTTTTATATTCCTTCTGTGCTGGTTAATAACCCAACTTTGCAATGTGAGAAAAGCAGCAAATGGTTGCTGAACGCAGCCTTCTGGACCGGGACGTGCTGCTGAAGGACCCTCGTGAAACTTGCACCTGGACAAAGAGCAAGTGCTGCCCTTCGCTTCTGATTGAGATGACATTGCAGGATTTATTTCTCATAAAAAAGAGGCTAAGTTTCTCTTGTAGCTCCCTAATTATCTGTCTAGCTGCAAAAAACGTTCCACAGTTATCTCCATTTTGCTATTGAAAATCTGATCCTTCAAATTTTACTAAAAACTTTGCAGCTTGGGCTACCTTCTTTCTTGGGGAATGACAGTGAGTTCAGGAGACTTCACCCCACAACAGTTCCTAAGGCAACTGGAAAGGGAGTGACTACTTCTCAGAGCAAGTTAAAGAGGCTCACTCAAGTGAGACTCTAGCTTTGAATTGCCTCTCTCCCCTGGCAAAGTAGGCTTACTTGTGGAACTTTTTAATGAAGCAATAAACTTTTCCACCTACCTTCTGCAGTGCCAGTACTGTGTTAGGGTTGCGGCATTTGTACCAAATGGATTTTAAAATAGAGGCAAATGGTGTGACTCCAATTCCTGCTGCAATGCACACACTGACTCGGTAGTGGAAGATGTCTGTGGTTGCAGATCCATATGGTCCATCCACAGCCAGTCTACAGCAAAAAATCATTTAGTCAGGAGTCAACAACGCATAAAGTGGCAGAAAGGTTAACATTTGTTGGGTTACACATTGTCAAAACGGAGTTTCTGTTAAAATGAAAGAGAAAATACATGTCTAAGGCAGCACATAAATTGCCCATACAAATACATTTAATTTTCAGTGAGTGCCACTTAATAGCAAAGCAACTGGCTTTTCTGAAATGAGAGAACAAGAGCACCCATGTGGATTTGGGGCCTGGCCATCTATTTAAGCATGCAATTGCAATTTTCTGGCTTTCTAAAATGTGATTAGTCATATAATTACATGTCCAAATTTAGCTGTGGAATTTGCATATTTAATTATGAATTACTGAAAAGCATCCTGTTTTAGAGCTTTATTTGTTATATTGTACACATCAAAGTAAAGAGGAACAGATTATATTAATCATTTTTAGAAGTTCTGTATTTGAGTTAAAGTAATAAAAGAGAAGGCAAGAAAAAGGTCATCATGTGCAAGGGAACTACTATTTTCTCAGCTCTTTCTGAAAAAGCATAATACATTTCAGGAATACATTTTTGGCATAATACTGTACTTAGTATCTGATGTAAAGGCAAAAATGTGTAAGGAGACATGTTTGTTGATATTACTGCCTCCTGTAGTCAATGTTGTTGATGCCAAGAAATTAATTTTGGTCAAAATTAGAGATGAAAAAGATTGTTGAATAATCAGATTCATTCCTTTAGCTACATGAAACATAAATACACACAGTACTTTGGAGTGCTCTTTCCAGCCCTATCTTTATACAACATGCATGCTGGGAAGATGGTTTCACCAACACCCAGTCCTTAGGAAAAAACAAAATTTTTTTCTTCCTTTTAGATTTTCTGTTGTTTTGTGCTCTTTACTGCATTAATCTTCCTTAAAATTTATCCTTAAATAGTACAAACAAATAGGCACAGATAATTAAAATGAAGTGTCTTAACAGGAAGAGAAAGGGGGATTCACAAGCAATGTTACACGCAAATATAGGGACACATTGTATCTCAAACCCCATTGCTACTTTTTTAAAAGTCCTAACAAATATTCACCATTTTATTTCAATATTCAAAATGCCCTGCAAGTGCAGTAGCAAACAAAACAGCTAGTCTGGCATAGTTGCTAGAAATCTGACCCGAGACATAAAGATTTTTTAAAGTATGTACAATTATTTAGATTATTGTCCAGCCCAGTATTTTTGAGCACTCAAAAATTCCTGTAAAATATGGTTAATTTATGGTATATAACTACAGTGCCTAAGAGCAGCTTTCAGATAAGCCTTCTATGTAGTTCAATGTGAGGCTGGAAGCAATTCTCATTGTTGTCAGTAGATTGAGAAAAAATTGATCTGGAAGAAATTTCAAGGATTCTTTAGTCTGTTGCTGTGCTATAAGACAGGTTCAATTATTTCTGAATCATCCTTTGAAGAGATTTGTCTTGTCAGTCTGCTCCTAAATCCTCAGGTGACGAGATCCCATCATTGGTTTGAATGCTTTACTCAGCCACAGCTATACAGCTGAGCCAAATACAAAGCCTCGGAAAAGCGGGGAGGAGAAACAGGAGAAAGAGAAACTGAGCAATGCAACTCATTCATTTGATCTAGATAGAGTGGATGAAGGTAGGAAGACAGTAAACAAAGTGCCAAAAAAAAAATTACATTTGGCGAAGACATGTAGAAAATAGGACCATGGACTTTCTTGCTGTGGTTTGGATGGTCCATTTTCTTCCTATCCATTTCATTAGAAAAGAAATCAGATATATGGGGAAGGCAGGAGAAATATTTTGTTTTGAAAAAATATCATTAACAGATTCTGTGGTTATTTTTAGAATTTAAGCATTTGCTGATGATTGTGTAGTACTCCTGACTGTGAGAGCAGTTAGATTTTGGGGCAACATATTAAACCAGCAATTAAGTCAGCCAAAATCCTGAAGAGACATAACATAGAACTTAATTATTTTCACATTAATAATCTGTTCTATGGTTTTAGCTCCCAAATTTGTCAGAAATCACAACTGTCTTTGCTACCTATGTTCATATATATGTTCATATAATATGTATGAACATGTTATTTTAATCCTCTTTAAGTAATTAAAAACCACACATTTTATTCTTAACCCTACCTTATTATTCAGTTGCTATATCTTCTGTCTTCTGCACAGTTTCTGCTATATGTTATTTTTTAATGTAGTCACCAATTTGGTATATAACTTTAGATATGGAAAATGCGAAAAAGACCTGATTTTTGCTTTATTGCCAGTTTAACTATTGAAATATTCTTTTTAGTATATTGCAAGAAAAAACTGATGGATGTCATTAGGCACACTAATGAGATTAAAAAGAGGAGTGTTTATATACGACAGTACTGTTAATTTCAACCCTGCATTGTGGCAAGCAACGTTTGATAACTTTTTTTCTCTTCCTCATTTTTTGCACTTGCTGTCAATCACTTTGAACAATTTTTGCTCCAGTTCTGCTGAAGTGGCATACTCCTCATTCCATTTGACTTTAACAAAGGCACTGATTTAATTTCTAATTCTTATTAACTGATACAATGCAAGAACTGGACCAGATTTTCCTGTCTGCACCCAACCTCTAATAAAACTGCAGCTCAGTGGTGTCTGTGAGCTTTCCAGGGGGAAATCAGTCCCTGCAGTCCCAGGCCCTACACATTCCACTGGAATTTAAATGATCCTGTGCTGGGCTCTTTGCTGAAAGTCTCCCCTATTCCTGTAAGCAGTGCAGAGGTAGAGCTACGTGGTTGGAATCCATTCAGTATAGAGCCAGGTCCCTGGCTGGAGTAAGTCAGGATGGCTCCTTTGACTTCAGAGGAACCCTGCCTAACAGGGAACAGCAGACAAACAACTTTTTGCTTGTATTAAGCTGCCCAAAACACATAATTTGAACAAAAATAACCTTTATAAAGTGGAGCAGGGTTTAGAAAATAGAGATGAGGCTGTTGGAAAGAAGTAAGATTTAGGCAGATGTTTGAGGGACCACAAAATATCTAAACAGCTGAAAGGGAAAAACTGGAATTTTGGATATTAAGTGATGGTACCATCAGAGCATAAGCATAGAGGCACAAATCTAGCAGATATATTCCACTGTCATTTATTAAACAACCATCTTCCAAAATAGATATCTTTAGGTGTAGATGTAGGTGTTAGAGATCCAGATGGTAGCAACAGAGATAAGGAAATTGATATGGACTTTAAATCTTGGATTAGTCATCACATTCTCTTTGCAGCTTCTGGCCCCAGCTCATGGCTATTTGCTTGTGGTGTTTTTAGCATAATGTTGTATTTTTGAATCCAGAACTACAATCTAATAATGTATCATAAAAAAACACATGCAAAATTAATTAAAGTTAACATGTTAACATTTCTTTTTAAATGTAGAAATAACATTTTAAAATATACAGTCTCTATTCAAACCTCGGTAACATCCACAATTCCTTCAGAGCTTTTTCCTCAGCTCCAAAGGCCTTGAAAAGGGCTGCAGTCCAATCCCCAACGAGCCGTATGTGGACACTGAAGTAGTCCTCCTCAGGAGCTGAGGTGAGGGTGAAAGGGTGCCACTCCAGCTGTGACACTGATGGGCACTGTAGAAATATATATTGTCCAGCTCCCATTTTAAAGCCATGTTTCTTCATGTGGAGCTCAAGGACTCCAGAGGAATGCGTCACCACCTAAGGAATGATAAAGGGACAAATTTTATTTTTCATTCAGAAGGGTAAATGTTTGTTTTCATTAGGTCACAGATACCCTAACCTGCATGTTGCATTGTTGTTGCCCAATAGCTTGAGAACATGTACAGTATATATTGTGGGACAGCTAGACTTCTGAGTGCAAGATGCAGAGGAAAGGCTGTAACAATTCAACAATTTGTCAATTTTCTTGGTATAACCTGTGCAAAAGTATTTCTTAATTGATTAGAATAATTCCTTAATTCCTAGTTTTGCTGGCATGTAACACTGCTACCTCTGTGGGATTACAAAGAAAAAGGCACAGTGAGCTTAACTCTAATACATTTTATAAAGAGTTAATCTCAGTTAAGCAGCAGTTTTTTATGTCACCTGTTATATTCTGAGATTCTCAGATCACAGCCACTCTGTGAAATCAGCAGCAAGACTTATCTTGTTCCCCCCACACAAGGTACTCCTCATCCCTGCCTTGATACACGTGGACTCAGCTGCTTCAGTAGCAACATCCTCAATCTGTTCTAGTGTGATTTAAATAGTCCCTTGGGGAAATTGTTACAGTGGTATTAGTGGAGCTTTGACTATATATGCTAACTGATCATATAACCCTTTGTCTCCTTGGAAGACTCCAGATTTCAAAGTAAAAACTGTGTGCTGCTACTGAAGTCAAGGTAGTCTTTGGGATTAACTGCAATGGAACATGGTTTTAGTTCATTAAAAAGGAAGACCACAAACAGATGTTTGTGTTATGGTGGTGTGAGGTCTGGTACTTCATTAATCAAGCTTGGTCCCATATGGAATATTCTTATGGATTTGCTATTGGAATAAATGCAAAATGTAAAATCAATACTTGGCTGAAAACATGGTAATGATTGAGAAGTTGCTGAAGCTAGGAGTGAAAAATGAGGTCCCTAATATAGAGAGGTTACCTAAAAAAAATAAAAAACAATTGACATAATGGGAGTTTTTTTGCTGATATGCGAGCTATGTTACATACCTTTGTAATTATGACTTCCTGTCGAAATCTCCAAAACCTAACAATTCTTTCACAGATGTACAACACCATAGGACTTAAAACCCACTTCCAAGCCTGTAGAAAATTCCATATTAAAAAGCAATGTTTATTTGAATGTCTACGAAAATACTTTGCTTTTCTGGTTTAAATCAGCAGGTAGCCTAAAATTAAATTACTTGATTTTCTGTGATTTTTGGTTTGTCTTTCTCAAGAGAATATTTGTGTTGCTGTTGTAGCTGTTCTGGCTTTCTTGTGGAATAGACATATGGGACTCCCTCACAAATGCAGTCCAAAAGCAGTGCTAATATCTATCTGTACTCTGGCCAAGAAGAGTCCCTTAAAATGTTTTCCTATTAAAAGGAAAAGGATTAATCTATTTAGATTAATATTATGTATGATTAACATGTATATGTTGTTACATACAGTTGTCATTGGACCTGAAGCTGTATAGATGCATACAGTTATACAATATTACCCATAGACTTACCTTTATTTTTTTTTGCCCAAAGTCTAGAGTATTTCAAAGCAGGCAGATAGGAGTAGCTGTTATTGTCAGCTGTGAGTTTTCTGATGGTGCATGAGAAAACATTAAGTCCCAAATAATCAGAGAAATGGGATACATTTCCATTTAATCCATTAGTCAACTCTTTATCAATAAATGAGGGGTTTTTGATCTGGGATACTGAGTTGGTGATACTTTTAAGTATAGCAGATGATTGCTGTGCTTGTACTTGCTAATCCTATGTACTGATCACTGTAACAATCAGAGATACCTGGCTATTCAAGTACACGAGCTGATCATTTCACTGCATTCTGCTGATAGCTAAGATAATTACATATAATTGAATCTTCATGATTTAAAAAGAATGGGTTTTTTTCCCCAGGAAGAGATACTATTTTGTTTCCACTTTCATTAATTGTGTCTTCTTCTAGCAAACTGAATACTCCGGCAATCATGTGGCTTTTAAAATTGCCAGAGTAACTTTACTTGCTGAAACATTGACTTTGCTCCACAAGCTGTGTAGCGAGGGTTATAAAGTATCTTTTATGAGAAGCAAGCCATAAAATTATGTGACTTCCGTAGAAAGTGCTAAGAGGATGGAGTGGCAATTTCCCAAGGTTAATTCTTGAAAATTAAATTTTAAAAAAAAGCACAATTTAATAATGGGAAGAAACCAACATAAGCCAGAAGATTCTCAGCTAAAGCAGAAACTCAACACATCCGTTGTCCCTAAATACTACAGGTGTCTCTGCGCAGTGGGTAATCTCATGTCTTGAATACATTTGCATATATCAAGGCACAATAATGATGAGATCTGTTTTTCCTCCCTTTCATTTGTGCTACCTGTAAATAAAAGCATGTGACAGGAATGATAAGGTTGCAGGCTACCCTGTGCAAGAGCTCAGCTGGGATTTTAAATGTGCCATCGCTCCAGTGCAAAGGAGCATTCAATCCAAAATGTCTCTTGGCTGGGTTGGGACAACGGGGCATCCACCATGGGCTCCTAAGCTACACAGCTCCTGGCTGGCTAATCAGGACATCAGTTTCCTTGCCCAAGCAGTGTTTCCTCCTGTAATGAGAATGAACTGAGATGGGGCAGTGATGGCTCAGGCGAGGCTGTGAGGACAAAATGTGGATGCCTCAGGTGCAAGGGAAGTGCTCCATTGTCCTCAGTAGGAGCCAGGCTGGGCTGCTTCCTACCGGCTGAAATATGGGGCAGGGGAGCAGGTGTGACTGGGAGAGGGCTTCTGTTGTGGTAGCCTTCCCCAGGAGCCATAGCCAGCGTGGTGTGCCCTCTGGTCACTTCACAGCGTCCCAGCCATGCACAGGCTGTCCCCTCCCTGCTCCACCTGCACCAGCCCCTGCCAGTGCTGCACAAGCCTTGCCATGGCTTTTTAGCCTCTGAGTGAATCTGTGCTATCTTCTGTGGTGTCTAGCAGGTATCACACCATAGCACATTACACATCCAGCAAGGCACTGTTCATATAGATGATCTATATGCCATATGGTATTATCACAATTCATTTAAAGTAATGTGACTTTGCAAGTATGGCCCTGGGTAGGCAGGAAAGTGTGACAAAATAGGTTTAACACAGAGAAGTGGAAGTTCTTTCCAGTTAGTTTTATGATAATGAATGTCAAGACATGCTGTTGGAAGCAAGCTTGTGTCTGTATTCATGGTGCGTAGCCATGTATTGATTTTTATGGTGACATTGTAGCTGAAATTTTTAGAGGCATTCATTTTCTCATTAATATGCAGGTTGGATAGTGGCTAACAATAGTTTAGTTTAAGAAAAATCTATGTCAGCCATTAAAAGAGCTACCAGACACTGAATGCTAATTTTTCTCCTTTAGGATTTCCTTTGGTATGTTTTTTTCTTTTTGGAAGAAACAACAGAAACTTGCATATGAGCAACCTAAATCTTGAGCTGAAAATGTTAAATGATTTTGTTTGTATGCAAGACATCTGACATACTGTACAAGTCTGCTACTTAATTGCCCCCTGTGGATTTGCAATCTTGTTCTAGCAAAATCACCCTTCCGTGGGACATTTTTCCTGCCTTTTGCCTTTCCCTTTCATAATTCATTGTTTCAAATTCTCTCCTTTTTACCTAACTTAAGACATCAAGACTGGACAGTATGAACTGTGTACCCCAAAGCAAGGACATTATTTTCTTTCTACCTTATTCTCCCTTGGTATTTAAATTACCCATACTAGAGTACTGTTAGTTAAAATAATAATATTAATTTGCATCCCTAGCTTTACAGGTCTATTTTGTTTTCTGTATCTCTACCCTCGTACATTTTTCACTTGGAGGCTATCTTTGTGCAATGAGCACATCAAGGATATTAGTGACACTGAATTATTAAAAAAAAAATGTATACAACAAATCAGAGAGAGTACAATTTTGATATTCATTCAAAGAGAGTGTGTGTTAGTGTTTTCTAACAAAAGGATCTTCGAGAAATAAAAATTGCTGTTAATGACACAAAAATTATATACAATACACTTCACCTGCACATGTTTACTGATTTCAGAGGAGATTGGGAGCACTATCTTAATGCACAGGGAGAGATCCTGGAACAGGAATGTGAAACTACTCTTTAAACATAACAGTAAGTGCCAGTCACTGGCATACCAGCTCCAGCCCCCTGCTCCCTAAGATTTGGCCTCCCAAGAAAGGACAGTAAGTTAAAAGCAGAAGACAAGCATCACTCTTACCACAGGTTTGTTGCCAGAAAACTCTGGCAAAGGGCACTGAGTGGCGTTCTCCCATTCCCAGTAGTGATCTTTACAGTAGGTGACATTGTGAAGCAGCAGACTCTGGGGTGTCTGACCTCGGACAAGCTGACTTAAAACAAAAAGGTTCATCAATGATATGCTTCTTTCCAAGGTTTCTTTGTTTCTCTAGGTTTTGCAGTAGTAACAAAATGCCAGTTCTGAGATAAATGAAAGCTTGAGAACTGGCCATTTCATTTCAAACATATTCTGCTCTCATGTTCAAGTTATCTTTCCTTTAGTTTTGCAGTGAATTTTTGACCAAAGACAAGATGTGTGCTGCAGTATTGGTGCCTGTCAGTGCAGCTGAAATGGAGAGAGCCCTTGCATAGAAAATGTACATTTTACTGTATGTGGCAAAATTTGATTTTCAAGTTCTTTGGAGTAGGCTCTTTGACCTCCTCTGTATTTGAGCATCTGGTAGTGTTTAGTAAAGCGATAAAATTTAATAGTGACAGACCTTCTCTTTCCTTTACTGCTTTCTAAATGTAATTTTAAAAGCTATGAATAAAGTTGGAGGAGTGTAATTAGATGTATACTCTCTAAATATACTAAATTCTAGCTTCCTTATTTCTGGGAATGTTAATTATGTGAATTTTAAAAATATATCAATCCTGACTGTTCAGTTCAAATGTGTCCCACCTAGTGTTGATTATGGGCAGAGAAGGAAGATTTTTAATGGGGAAACGCTGTTTATTTCATGTTGTTTCTCTGAATTTTCCCTTCCACATTTAGTTTGGCTCTGCCACCTGTTCAGACAGAAAGAAAAGGAGTTAGTTTTGAGTGAGGTTTGTCTAGCCACCTGGGAAGGAGGAAGAAGTGGAAGGGGGTTGAAACCTTGGGGTTTGACTCTTTTTCAATAGCAGAGGTGTTCTGGAGCAGGAGGAAGCTCTGTTGCAGTGCACTCCCAGCCTGGAGAGAGCAGAATGCTCATTGAATGGTATTGACAGGGCTCTTCAGCCAGTGCCCCAGTTCTGGGGCAGTCTCTGGCTGAGTAGTGCTGGTCAGCTGGCTAGACAGAGGGAGCTTATAAAGCTGGAGGTTTTAAAGGGTTCATTATAGTTTGAATTTAGATTCTAAAAGTTTTGCCAGAGAGGGAAGGGGCATTTTAATCAGGCCAGGATAAAGTCAATAGTGTTTGCTTGCAATTCTGCCTCTGTAAAATGGGACTAATTAATTGGGCCAACTTCAGGAACACTCAAAGCCAAACTGGATGCAGCAACTCTCAAACCACAAGGAAAGAGGTGGGGGAAGTAACACACCACAAACCATTGTGCTGGTCTGTTCCCTTCCTCATGAAGAGGCATCCCTGTACCTCCAGAGAACAGGCACGTGCACACGCTGCTGTGGGCTAGGAAGTTCCACTGCCAAAGAATCGTGGTCTGTACATACTTTAGTGCTGGGCAATAGCATCTGAATATTTTATGAAATGGACATAAAAAGTGTATTATGATCACAAGGACAGGCTGATAGGGTTTTTAGCAACCTGGTCTGGTGGGAGGTGTCCCTTCCCATGGCAGGGGGGCTGGAACTAGATGGTCATTAATGTTTTTCCAACAAATACGATTCTGTGATTCCGTGAACACCAAATGACTGTCCTCGGATCTTAAAAGCTTAACTACAGCTTGTGGCCATGTGCACACAACCTAGCCAGTAGGAAAACATCTATAGAGCAAAGCAATCTTTGTTGAGGGCCCTTCACATGACATGACTGAGGGCTACCTAGGGCTTAGGACTGGGTCTGGCTTGGTCCTATAAATGGATCACTTGTTAGCTCTTGGAACACAGCAATGTGTTTCTGTGAGTGTATTTCCACCCCAAACACAGGGTTGTGCAGCCCAGGGACTGTACCATGGCATGAGCCAAATCCAAGGGGTAAGGAAGAAAGGAAGAGCATCAGATTTGCCTCAAAACTGCACTCCCTGAATTAAAATGTAGATTACCATGAATGCTATCACACAGAGATGAGAAAAGGAAGTGGAGGATAGCACACAAGGGAGAAGCAAATGATGCCAGTGGAGCTGGAAACAGAAGATGGAAATGTTTCCAGCTCTATAAGCACCTTGCTGCTCTCACTCTGCATTGACAGAAGATTTATTACTTCCTGAGCTTCTCAGGGAAGGTCCCATGCATCTTCTGTCCCTCACTGTAGGAACCAGAGTTCTCTACTAAGAGGACAGACCTTTCTTTTGTGCTGAGGAACAGGGAGAGAAACAGCAATCAGGCAGTCATCTCTGTCCATAATAGTCATCTGGCTGGGCTAGTCATAAGCCTGACTTTTTTGTTACTGTAGTCATTTAAACCTGGTTTGTAGTAAAGTACCTAGCACTGCTACACAGTATGTCTGTATAGTGAGGAAATTTGGGGTTCTGGTCCTTGCAGAGAAATGTCAAAATCACTTTTCATTTATGGCCACAGAGACACCTACCATAGGGTAGGCGACATGCTGAAAGCTTCTCAAGCTTCTACAAGGTCTCTTGAAAAATGCTTTACAAGAGCTATGAGCGTAAGGTCTATCCCTTACTAATTTGAAAACCACAAAGTTTTGATTCCTGATCTGTAATGTCCCCAGTTCCCAAGCATGAAAGTTCATTCATTGTTAAGGTGCAGGTTGTAAGTTGGTAGAAGAGTGGCTGAATAAACTGAATGATACTTTAATTCCTTAGAAAAGTGATGTATTTTAATTTCAGAATGTTTTCATTTTGTAATCTCACCAAAGATCCCAGCAGTTTGTTAGCAGAAAAGAATGGGATTGTAGATTTGGATGGTGTTTAATCTCAAACTGTGTACATATACCCCATGTAGTTTACACAAACACTTACCCCATACCATGGATTATTAAACCAGTGAAGAAAACCACAAAGAGGTGGTGGGTGTACCAGAAAACCTCATAGCATGACCTTCTGATGAGCTCTGTGGATGAAGTCATGATCAGAATTAAAGCCACAGTTATCACAACTCCAGTTATTCCAGCTACTGTGGTCAGTACTTGTCCTGTTGTGTTCTAGAATAAGAATACATTATTAGTATTAGTAGTTCTGTTCTGTTGTTATTGTTGTAGTTCTGTTATTTTTATTAATATTTCTGTTACTTTTATTATTGTTACTGTTTCTGCTATTATACATGAAGCCAAAATCTTCAGCATAGGAACCAAACCAGAACAAGACATGGAGGCAAGGCAATCCTTCATTTTACCACAGAATGGCATTGAAAGTCTTCCTTCTGCTCCGTTTCTACTCAGGCATATTCCAAACATATATTTAAATATATGCTGCCACTTACTTGTTTCAGGATTTGAAAGGAAGAAATTAGACAGTCTCATTTGCGCTTTGATCAATTTTACTTACTTACACACTTAATGAAAGTGTGCTGCAAATAAAGAAAAATTATTAGAGAAATGAGAAGATTAAACCTAGAAGTCTAATAAAGAAAACAGCACTAGAGACCAGCTTATTTTTGTGAAGTGATAATGTGAGGTGCTAAGACACCTGCAACTGTAAAGGTGTGGAACTCTTTTGTGCTTACTTCAAAGTTTGTGGGGCTGTAGAAGCCCTGAAATGGTACACAAAGATGGCATACTCTCATTTACCTAAAAATATATATTTTGCTTACCTGTTCCTTACATTTATTTGGAGATACACTGCATAATACTTTAGTTACTTGGGTTACTTGGGTTTATTTTTTGAAATGCATATTTATATTAACATTTTTATACTTGTCAATGAAGAAACATTAATATGCTGGGCTGGAACATGTGCCTTCTTGTTCATGACTCACAGATGTCAGCACAGGTCTGGTGTATCTGTCTAAACCCACCAAAATAAACTGAAGTGAGAATGAAGATGTATTTTGAACACAACTGTCAGATGTTGATTGCAGTTATAAAGTGCAAATCGTGAAGAACAGCAGTAAAAATCTCACACACAAGACAAGAATCAAGCTAAATACGCCATCAGAGTGTAAATGAAGTCCCCATTTGGCCTCCAAAGCATGTATATCTGTTTTTCCAGTGCTGATGCACAGGAATGAAGAGCTCAGCACATCTTCTGGATCCTGATTTGGTTCTACAGCTTAATACACTAGGATTTAAAAAAAACAACCCTCTATTGTATTTGTAAAGTGCACTCATTTGATATGGAAATCCTAGAGGTGATGAGATTCCACAATGCCATTTTTACAGTCACTTTTTACAGTAAAATCATCCTTTCAAATGCTCCCACTTGACAGCAAACAGTGTATTTTCAAATGGGTACCTGTGAAGAGCATGTTCAGATCCTGTTACATATTAACAGGATTGATCTAGGTGATATTTTGAACATTTCCACTACAGTGGCTAGTTTGGATATTGAGATGAAAAACAGCAAAATGTCAAAGACAGTACATTGCTTCAATGGCAGTAGGATAACACTGAAAAGAAAGCCTGAATTGTTGATCTCAGAACTTTCTTCTCTGAAGTTAGAAACAATCTTTTGTTTGCTTCCGTTCATAATTTATTAATTCTGAGTTTAGCTACTGAGACACAAGTGAGTGATAAAAGAAATATAAATATTAGAGGTTAGAGTAAAATCTAGGCTGCAAATTGAAAGGTAATTGTGGAGTGTATTGCTGTGAGAAATCTGAGAAAGAATCTCAAAATATTCTAACCTTCTTCCTCAAGGGTATTTAGGATCTTAATGCTAATTAGAGGCCTACCTCACATTTATATTACTATGGTAATGCTTAGTGGGGAAAAAAAAATGCTTACTGAATGATGGTAAGTTCCTGTTCAGAGCTGGGAGCTTTGTTCTGCTCGGGGGATCACCTCATGGCCATGCAATGGAAGTGGTCACTGGGTGTAGTGAAAGACTGGGAAGCTTGAGCCCTTGGCTTGCTGTCCTGTTCTGATAAACCTGACTGCTTTGCCAACACAAACAAGAAGACTTTTGCATTCATACCACTGACTGCATCGATTTGCTTGATTTTCTTCAAATTTGAAATTGTTTGCTTGTTTATTTTGAAAGATGAAAACCCCATGCTATCTAAACTGGAAAGGAAGGAAGAAAAAGCAGACAAGCACTGTTGGATCCTATCAATGGCTGTCCAGCCATCTTCTCACTTGGGTTCTTGTTTCAGTGGGGCACATTACTATTCAAAAGTGCACCAAACCATGGTGTTCAGGCAGTCCTTATTTCAAGCTGACTGTGTGGGCATTTTCTAAAGAGCAGAATAATATTATAGGAGTCTCACCAAGGCCATTTCAGCCCTGGCATATGTAACTATGAAATAGGATACACAAGGCAACATCTAGCATAAATGTGATGTGTGCTGTAACAGAATACAGGGAAAAAAAGCTGATTAAATTTTGCATGGTTTGCATGCCTTCTCTGCATGCTCAGCTTTTCTTTATGTTATGAATATTATAAGGGAGAGCTTAAAATGATGTGGGTTATACAAGAAAGTGGGCAGGGGGCACAGTCACTTTTTTCCCCAAAACAAGCAGAACCATTTATGGGTTGAGGATCCTATATCTCTGTTGGTCTCTGAAGAGCACACAGCAGCTCTAGATTCCCCCTGCACTGCTTCCTGTGTGCAGCAACCCCCTCAATGGTTTTGAAGGTGTTCTTCCCTGAGCAGCCACACTCCACACATAATGAGGCAGGATCAGTCCCCAGATCAGGAAGCGGCTGCACAATCGTGGGGAGAGACAAACAGCAAATGAGAAAGAAATATTGTGATGTGCTATTGCTCTTTAGTTATTTTTCTTTCTGAAAAGAAGTTGTGCTTGTTCCATGTATTGATAGTTTAGTTTTGGGGGTTTTTAAAATTCTTTGCAGGTTGATTTAATTGCCTACTCTTCACAACACTCCTTATCCTCCCCCCACCAGCTGTCTCCTGACAAACTAATTAAAATACTATAGACATTTCTTTGAGCTTAGTAACCTGAAAATTGCAGCTCTGAGTAAGTGTTTTCAGCTGAAATTGAGGTTAACCTTTGGCAGCACCTTCTCGCTCTGGTTAAAAGGCTTTGAAATACAGTTTTACCAGCAATAGAATCCACAGAGGAAACCTTTTTAGATGAGGAAACTAAAAAGTGACATCTTACTGTTTCATAGGTCCTGATTGGGTTCAAGTAGCTTTCATTTGGGCTCTTGCCAAGACCAGAAAGTTTGTTCCGTAACTCGCCAGCTTCTTTTGACTGGCTGGAATGATACCGCTCGATGTTGATGGAGTGGGCAACAATGTGGATGGCTGCAGGAGAGAAAGAGTGGTGTGAAATTACAGGCACACTAGTATGTGCCCACAGTGCCAGAAGGAACTTCATTATGCACACTGTGAACTATTTGAAAAGCTCAGGCGTAAATTGAGAGTTTTGCATGGATTAAGCTGACAATAAAAAGAGAATTTTATCAACTGCATGTCTAATATGAAGCGACTGCTTCACAGTAGAGAGGGTAGGAACTGCAGCAGGCTCACCTCCCAGGTTTACAGTCAAGTGCCTTGCAGTCTCCAGTGTCATCAAAGGAGGACATCTTGAGAGTTGATATAAAAGTGTATGCCTCTGACTTTAAATTGTTCAAAATTAGGTAAACTCATTAAAATTCCTATTTTTAGTTAACATACTCGGATGTGCCATGGTTTACCCTTGCTGTACAGGACACTAAGTTGACTGGTTTAGGCATGGACCGGTTTGCAACATGCACTAGAAATGCTTTCAAAATCTGTCCCCTATTAACAAATTCCTGTAGTATTACTTTGTGCAGGTTGAGCCTGAGAAAGCCACAGGAGCAATGATTTAAAGGGAGAAGAGAAAGTCGCAGTGTTAGATCTGATTTGTCCTGAGTATCATATATCGCCTCTACTTCTGGCCTGCCCCCAAAAGGTATATGGAATGGTCAGTTTAGCAAAATGCCTTTGATTTAAGCAAAAAAAAACCCCTGTAACTATTTTCTTGGGTGGAAATAGTATAATTTCAAGAGTGGAAAAGGAAGGACTTTATTACTGGCTTACATAGATAAAGTTGTAATCAAGCTAGGTGCAGAGTTTCATTTTTCAATATGAGAGACTCTCAAATCCATTACATGCAAGTTGTAATTAATGCAACATATTAAATGCCAAAGGATGAAAAAATGACAATGAAAGATAATTATATGTTTACAGCACAGCTATTTCTAGTTTTTATAATTAGCTTCCTGTTATCATCTCTCCTTCAGTGGTTATCTGTTTCTGTCCCTGACCATTTAAAAAACCTTTCTAAAAGGCAGTATTTGTAGTAAACCAAATATGATCGTCTTCCCTGAAAAATAGTCTCAAAAATACTTCTCTTCTCTTCTCTTCTCTTCTCTTCTCTTCTCTTCTCTTCTCTTCTCTTCTCTTCTCTTCTCTTCTCTTCTCTTCTCTTCTCTTCTCTTCTCTTCTCTTCTCTTTTCTCTTCTCTCCTCTCCTCTCCTCTCCTCTCCTCTCCTCTCCTCTCCTCTCCTCTCCTCTCCTCTCCTCTCCTCTCCTCTCCTCTCCTCTCCTCTCCTCTCCTCTCCTCTCCTCTCCTCTCCTCTCCTCTCCTCTCCTCTCCTCTCCTCTCCTCTCCTCTCCTCTCCTCTCCTCTCCTCTCCTCTCCTCTCCTCTCCTCTCCTCTCCTCTCCTCTCCTCTCCTCTTTTCCTTCTTTCCTTTTTCTCCCCTTTTTTTAAATTGTGACTACGTGGATGAAAAGAATATTTTACTATACTAGTCGCTGTTTAATCATAGATGTAAACACAGGACTAAATGCATAAGGACCGTGGTATTGTTGGCCATTTATGAGCCTAGCCACTTAGTGGGCTCACTCACTCCACATGCTGGAGTCCACCTGGAGGTGGCTGTGTCATGTGGGAGCACGAGTTCAAGTAAGATGCTGGCCATGGAAATGTTCAAATCAGCCAGTGCAAGAAGGTAAAACATTCCACCCAACAGTAAGTTATCCCATGTGTCCACGCTGGAGAGAGGCTATTTTCACTCTGTACTTCTGAGGTGATTCTTCTAGAGCAGTAGATGTACTGTGGTTGGTTGATTGTCAGGATGCACTTCATTCAAAATGTAATGTTAACTTAGGGGCTCCCCCTGCCACTTCTTGACACCTCATTGCCTCATGCTTAGATATTCACTGGGAGATGAAAGATCTATTTAAAAATCCTTGTTACATTAAATTTAAAGTAAGGCTTTAAACCAAATCACATGTCCTCGTCACTGGGTTGACTGGTTATTCTCTTTTGAGATGTCTCTTGATGAAGCCCTTAATAAAAATAATCCAATATTTATTGACATAGGCATCCCAAGTGAATATCCTGAGCACCCAAACTGCAAAATCAACCTCCCATTTCTCCTGAATCTTTGGCCCAATGAATAATAAATCATTTATACAAGCTAGAATAGCTTTGCAGGATGGAGACCGAATCCAAATGGGTATGAACTGCAGAGAGATAAAGTGAGCCTGGAAATTAGAAGACAGATTCAAGTCATCAAAGGAATGAGACTCTAAAATAACCTTTTGATAAACGGGATATTGGGATCAAGCAATCTAAGCAGCTTTCAGCCAAAGGTTGGTCATTTTATGAAATGGTGTGCATGACATGACTGTGAGCATCAGAGGGTGCTGGACTCAGTGGCCTGGCACATCCTGCACATGTTATGGGTTAGGTGCTACATGTAAAACAGCCTTGCCAGCATCAGGTGAAAGATGCTTCCTGGAGCCTGTGCACACACATGAGAGTGTGCTCCCAGCACACCAGCAGTGCTGGGAGCCCTGGAAGGAAGGTGGCAGTGGACCACAAGCAGCAAATGAGATGTGTGGATTTAGACTGCCAAAACCCAAGAGTCCAAGCTCTGGGCTGGATGGTTTAGGTGGCAGCTGTGTGAGGGCTGTGGCAATCTGTTCCCCAGTGTACAACTGATGCATAAGCAGTATATAAACACTGTTTATATATTTAAGTGTAACAGCACATTTAAGTGCTGAGTAGGAAGGGGGAACTGTTCCTACAAGGGACTCTTTTCAGAACAGATGTGTTGGCCTGGTAAGGATGTTATCTGATCCAGCTGGAAGGGAACCAAGTGGCTGCTTGATGAGGACCTGATTTCTTTGACAGCTGAAAGAGCTCACTCACAGGACAGGAGTGTGGGGTAACAGATTTCTGTCTTTGGTAAGTTGTGGAGTTACATGCTGCACATTGTCTGGTATGGGCTAAGGGAAAGAGGAAAGAAAACTTTCAAAGGATGGAAAACCCTGACAGTGAGTCTTTAAGTGGACTTGTACTAAGCAGTTTTATTTTGGCATCTATGAGTGATGACTGTAACTTGGACCTCTTGCCCTCTATACCTATAGGATGCTCTTTGTGACTCTGGTATGATGTAATAGTCCCCATAACCTAGGGACCAGGAGAGTTTCACACAGTAGGATCCATAGTGCTGTTTTACCAGAGCTTGCCTGCAGTCTGCCAGTTTTGGATTAACTTTGCTCATTTAGAATTGTGACATTGACTAATTGTGGAAGTTTGAATCTGTGTTCCTAGTAAAAGGCACTTTCTCCTTTCACCTTCAAAACAATAGATTTTTTTTAAAGTGATACTGCAGACTATAAAATATTCACATGAAATGATGACATTTTTGTTGTTTAGAAAGCTACAAAGTCTAGTACTTTCCCGAAGTGCAGGATTCTACATGATTTGCACAAGTTCTAGTCATATCAGCAGTGACAGGATATCTGATGCTATCTGGTGAATGCTGAGTGTTGAGAGTGAGATGAGGTGCTAGTTTTCTCCAGACAGACGGAGGTCCATATTTCCTAACAGAGCATTTCTAGTCTTGGACAGAAGAAAAATCGGTTGAATGGATATAGTTTCTCAAGGTCTTGAGTATATAGCTGATGAGGAGTTGAGCTCATGTTGCAACTTCCCCCTGGAAGAAGAGATCCAGTTCTGGCAACCTAGCCTAGTAAGGTTTTTCTGCAGGCTACCAGAGGACACTGCACATTGTTCTGTTTCCCTGTGTTTCTGTCAATGGAAACATCATAATGGATTCTTTGGGATCTACCACACCTTCCCTTCTGGGTGACATTCTCTCCAGCTTTCATGTGATAGGTAGAGGATATTGCAAGTGTAGAAGACTTCCAGAATGAACAGGAATGTTGTTGTTTTTATATTCTGTAAGGTATTGTGTGGCAGATGTTAATGGAGAGAGAAAAAGGATACATTGAAAAATATCTCATTCAAACTAATGATTTACTGAATATGTTGGTTTACCTGAGTCTCCCATGATCTTAGATATTGCCTGGAGTATTATTAGATTAATACTTCTGATGGGGTTTTTTTTTGTGCTTCTAGCAAAAAATGGTGCAATCTAAAAGTGAATTACAGATGGATGGTAAGAGTAATGGAAAGATCTAATTCCATTTTCAGTGTGGTTCATTTAATGTATAATAGTTGTAGCAGAATAAAAATTCTGGCACGGAACACATTGCCATAAACTAAAATATTTTATATCCCTAAAGTGCATTTTCTGAAGGTCTTTGCATCTGCAGTGTATAGAATTTACTAAGCAATTCCAAAATTACATATGCAGATTTCTGAAATGTGAGCTTACCACAGTTGGTAGTTCTTTCCTCTGCACCACTTATCTGAGTTATCCATGAGGACAAAGTTTAAGGGACTGCATCTCAGAATTTTCAGTTCAATTTTTTCCTCATTCTGCATGTCCAAATATAACATGTGGAATAAATCACCCAATCTGTTAAACAAAGCTCTTTTTTTATAACAGTTTATGCAGAATGAAGGAATTTTGTTGTTTTTAATGACATCTGGAACCTCTGAAGCACTTAACATACATTAATTTGTATTTGACCCTGAGATGTTCTATCTAGTCCACCTCTGAGATCAAATAAAAGCTTTATTTGAAGGAGAGAGGGAGGAAAAGGGTTGCTATTAGATCATGGTGTTTACTGTACGTATCCTTAAATACAAAGAGATATAATTAAATTATCTTGAAAGTATGGTCAATTTAGTTACTCTTATTCAGCCAATTGTGCCTTCAGTGAAGCATGCACAACTCTCATTGAACTAAACAGAAATTTCATGTGTTTATCTGAGGACAAGATTTAACTCTCTCTTTTTCTGCATGCCTGTACGGATAATAATCAAATTGGAGCTTGCTGCTAGCAGTTAAACATTTTGATTAACCAGCCTATCATGATAAAGTCAAAGGGTCAAATCCTGGCCTTTCTGCCCACAGCAAACAGAGGAGCTTTACAGGCAGATAATGCAGGCATGGAGAATTCTACCCCTGACCAAGGCTGGGTTCTTATTGCCACCCATTGCTTGTGCCATTCTTAGTTACTCAGAACCCCTAATTCAACTTCATGATGCCTTTGTGGACTAAAAAGGTGCAGCCTGTATAAAAATTAAAATAGTGACCACACATGTGCTTGTACTTTATTTTGTTTTTAAGAACGGTTATACACATGAAAGAAGAACATGACTTGGACCATTTTTTATCTTAGCTGGAAGCTTACAATCTTCAATTTAATATTGTTTCCTTCTTAGTACTTGCACTAAGTCTGGATTTAAGCAATGTGACTAAAAAACAAAAAAAGACATTTAATGGAAGTTTGTTTTTCTGTAATTTCTGGAAGTACAACACTGAGGTATCAGCTAGACCTCTTTTGAAGATAGGCATCTGCTTCCCTGAAAACTTAATAATTTACAAAAAATGTGACTCAGGTGGCCAAAGGCCTTCAAATAGTTTACCAAAAAGTGGTTGAAAATGGAAAGGTTTCGTAATATTTTTACCTACAGATTTTTCAGTGCTTGTCAGAAGCCAAACACACCTGGCATCACTGTACTTCTTTCTGCACTTTGCCTGTTTTTAAAGAAGAACACATTGCTGGAATTTTTAAGGAGCAGGAATCATCATTTCAAACAGCCTAACTCCAAACAACTTTTCTGTCTTTTGGGTATTTTCCCTTGATTGCTTAAACTTTATTAATATTATAATTCAAAGATTGATGGAGCAAAATATCCATATGACCTTTCTGCAAACACCAAAAAAAAATGCAAGTACTTTCTTCTTTAAGATAAGCCAAACATATCAAAGTAAAGAAAGAAAAATGCCTCCAACACTCCCCACTTCAGAAAATGTATGAATATTCTTTTTGAGAGGGTAAAAACAGTAAAATAAGAAGTAGGTTTTGTAGAAAATATTATTACTATCTCTTGTGGTGCCTTTAAGTTTCAGGCCACTGTGTCTCAACTGAAAAGTCTCTTTCCAGTACAAAGCACAGAATTATTTGCACTGATCAAACTGAGAGTGCATGAAACTCTGATTTTATTCTAGCAGAGTTACGGGTCTATAAGGAAGATTTATTAGTGGCTGAATAACTCCCAGACAGCTCTTATCACAGACAGGCATGCAGAATGCAGGAAGCCAAACTAAGCAGAATTCCCTTTACTGAATTTTCAATGATGCCCTTGATTATAGATAGCATTGTTTACTCTCTCTCTTTCCTCCAACTTCCCTCTTCCACTAGTCTCTAATTATATCCCTTTATGACCTGACCAATTAAAGCCTGCTCTTGAATTTGTATTAGAGATGATGAAAAATTAAAGGTACAGATGTACCCTTTTCACGGCCAGGCACACCTCAGCTGAGCTAGCTGCCTGTTAGAAGCCAGACAATACTAATGTTGCACTGACTAATTTTAGCACACTATTAAATAAATATGCTGGAATAACACCACCTGGCAAGCCAAGATGAATAATGTTACTTTAATAATAAAGGCGTTTGCAACTTTATAATGTGAGGCTAAGCTTACTGATCTGATTTTCAAATTGGTTTCACTTCTTGCCACCACATTTAGTCTATTGATCATATCAGGTTGTACATCCATTTAACTGAGAATTACTAAATTGCAATAGACTAATAGGAGTTGACTGTGTTTTTGTGTAATAAAAAGCAATATAGGTAGTGCTAGGATAAATAATGTGTCAGCTGAAAGGAAAATGGCATCTATTTACACATCATTTTAACACTGTTAGATTTTATTGAAAACGATTCAGTGTACTTGTGGGTACCACTCTGAAATGTTGCTTTTCTGTCACAATGTGTTCTGTAGACTTTATTTTTCTGTGAACTTAAAATTGAATTTCAGGAAATTGAGTTGCTGGCCATTCTTTACACAAGTCTAACACTATTCAGTGATGTAGTGTTTTTCCAAATATGATAAATGTTTCTCACTTGACTGTTAAGGAAGCAGGAATTCATAGCTTGTCATGCTTTGTTTATTAGACTTCCTTGTGTTCTGTTTTCTTTCTCAAATATCTCATTAATTATTTTTCCATTTTGTATTTAGGAAAAAAACCCCAACCAACCTAAATAACAACCCAAAAATGAACCCTTGATTTCTCCCTAGAGAGTGATTTAAATGAGAATTATATGATCATGCTTTCTGTCATTTCACATTGGCTTCTGTGTCTTTTTCCTTGAAATTAGTGAAACCATTAAAGTAATCACTTTTCTGATAGACCTGCACTTCCCAAACTGTCCACATTAATGCACTAGCAAACATTTTAATATTATTGTAAAAACCAAAAACATAAGAGATTTGACTGTAAAATTTTGTTTTCTTTTTGGAACATAACCTATTATACACCAACTCAAGTTGGTCAATTTATATTCCTGGGTTGATTTATTAATTAAAGAAGCAATGTTGCACTCTGTAGGCATGTGTTCTGTAGTGAAACTGAACTCTGATGAATGAGTGGACATGACAGAGAAGTAATTAATCATAATACACTGTAAGATGAATGTTTATATCCCATAGCCTTCCCCTTGGAATTCTTTAGCATGACATACACAAGACAGACTTTAGCTATTGGTTCCTGTTGGCAATCCTGACTTGTCTCACGGCATGAGGACATTAACAGCCTAGACACACAAAAGCAGCTCCCTCACGCAGCCTGAAAAAAGATATTGGGACCAGAATCCACCCTGACAGCCTGGGGGTAGAACAGTTACCCTGCAATGTCTCATGCTTGCAAATAGCCCTGATTAATTCCTGTCTCCTTCCCCTTTTCTAAGAGATCTATCTATCTATCTATCTATCTATCTATCTATCTATCTATCTATCTATCTATCACAGATACCTCTCCATCTCTGTGTGCTCTTGTCCTCCTTCACACAGGCTTTTGTTTATTCCTCTCTGTACATCCTTTTTCCTCAAGCTAGCTCCTGTTCCCCTCATGTCTTTTGAATAGGAATTCAAACTTCTCCAGGTCCTTTTACTAAGAGAACAGGAAGGTGCCATGTCTTTTTCCCAGCCAGGTGAATAAGCACCTCAGTATGTCACTAGGACTAACAAAATAGAAAAATTTTGATCTCAGGTTGCTGTTTTCCCCTCAAGGGGGTCATTAGTTTCGTGGATCAGTCACCTGCTAAAAATAAATATCTAGAAATCCATTGTTTTTGAGACACCTGCCTTTCTCAAATTCAGATTAAATTTATTACCTGGTTGAAAAATTAGTGAAGATGTATTGGTGGGAAGATTTGTGGTATGACTCATGAGCATCATTTCCTGACAGAATCAGACAGTGATGTTATGTCATCTCCCCAAACATCTACCCTCAGGGATTCAATGAAAGTTATTTACACTAAATTTTAAGGGCACACAAGTAGTTCAGATTAACTAAGTGGCAACTGGCGTTTACTATTCAGATTGAAAATTTATTTCCTTAACAGTCAAACTCTTCTCAAGCAAAAAAGATTACAAATGGTTAATCAGATGGGACTCCTACACACATTTAAAGCTGCAGTCAACAAATGATTGCACTAAAATATCACATCTCAGAGCTGATGGGGATTACAGCATTAGGCAGAATCACTATGAAATTCAAAACAGTTCAAAGGCAAAGAAGAAAAAAATAAAACCAAAAAAGCTTACTTGCATTTAACGCTATTCCATAGGCAACCATCTTGTGAAATGTGATGTTTTTGTCAAGCTGTCTCCTCAGTGCTCCTCCACAGTACTTGGTGAAAAAGCAGAACTTGTTTTATATCATTCCTATTGGTGTTTACATCTCACATTTTGGAGAGGAGAAGAGTTCAGTACATTTGTAAATGGAATGCTGAAGGAATTCAGTGGAAGTTTCGAGTTAGTTTTAGGACTCAAGTAAGTTTCCGGAGTGGCACTCCAGGATTTCTGAAGCTATTCATCCTATATAGGGGCTCAAAAAGGGTTTGATAAATCCCTGCTACACCTGGCTGTGATTTGTGAGTGGTTTATCTGAGCTGACATTAATTCATTTGCAGGTGTAGGGACACCAGGCTGGGCCACCACTGCTTTGTGAGCTTAGCATAACAGAGCTGAAGTGCTGGCAAAGCCAGCTTGCAATGAAAACATTTTCTCTGCTTTCAGGAAATGCTCACCCCAGGAGGGTGAGGCTGTCTAGACCTCAGGTGGCTGCATGCTGATGTGCTGCTGAGCCGTGCTGCCATCCCTGGAAGGGCTGGGCAGTGGTGCGCTCACGGCCAGCTGGGTGCCCCGGTGTGGAGCCAGCCCCGGGCTGGGGGCCGGCTGCACTGAGCCAAAACTAACACACTCTGCTGGAACCCAGACAGCACTCCTGGACAGAATTCAGTCTCTGAGTGGTGGTGTGGGTGTCTGGATTGCTCACATGACCTGGCATGGCTCCATGCCAAAGATCCTGGCATGTATCCATGTTGTTTCCCAGCTAATAAGTCTTCCAAAAAGCTGGAGCACCACAGGGTGTGATGTCAATACACAGCACCTCCTTGGTGAGGCACTGGATCCAGCCCGATGCTGGCCATGCTGGAGCAGTCAAGTTGGTCTGCACCATGCTCCTCAAGAGCAGAATATTGTCCAGAATAGCCAAATATTATCTGTGAGAAAAGTTCCAGTTCTCTGAGTTCTTAGTGTCCAAGTGGGCATACATATATTCTGTGCTGATTCACAAACTGATTCAGAAGGCCAGGACATATTTTCTCTTTTTTTTTTTTTTTTTTTTTGGTGAATGTTCAGCTCCTGAACTCAAGCAATTATATAAGCATTGATTCCCAGCCTAAAGACTGCTTAATATCTAAGCCTAACAATCATGGAAACAAAAAATGGCAGAACTGAGATAAGAGCCAGCTTACTATAAAATAACTATATCTTGCCATTTCTAAATTCCTGTTGTTCCTCGAGTCATGAAGTGATCAGTGATTTTTTTTTACCCATACATGTGTCATTGGGATTGCTCTGACTGTAATAATTCAATGCAAGCTCAATAAAGCTAAAGCCTTAAGTACTTCCTATGCGTGATTCCAAGGCTTGTGTGAACGCCTGTTACAAAATTGCATTTACCTCAAATGAAGACCTGAATGGTGGCCACTCAGACAGAAGCATTTAAACGTGTTCATTATTATCCTTAGAACATTTTTATCTATCTGAACATTTTATTTCTCCGATTTTCATTTTGCAGCTACAAAGAACACACATGATGGATATGAATTTTCTCCATTTGGCCAAGTGGCATTATTATGTCCCTCTTTTGTGGCTTCTCACTTTTCTCTTCATGACACCATGCTATGCAGCAGCTGCCAAAATCAGTGTTGCATTTAGAGCACTGTGTTAAACAAGTCATTTGTTTCTCTTCAGTCATGAATACTGACAATTTAAATGGTAATAACTAGGCAATAGTGTACAGGCTTCTCTATCAAAAATTAAAATTCCTTGGAAAATGTTTGATATGGATAATATTGCTGAACTACAGAAATAAAAAAGAGAGAATAATATGGCTATTTGAGAAATGGTACTTACAATGCTTGCTCCTCTTAAGAATGAAATAAGGTTTCTACAGACTGGTAACAGGATTAGCATGCAGTTAAAATTAAGGCACGTTGCAGAAGCTCTTGCCCAAGCCAGGGTTGACTGTACATATAACAGCATAAAGAAATTAAATTACAAGCTTGGTATAGGAAGAGCAAAAGAAAGAAAATACTATATTAATATAATGCTCTTATATGGGAAAATTACTGTTGAAGCATCAAAAGTTTTATGAAGGATGTAAATAAAATCAGACTATGAATACATTCTGCTTGCGAAGCTCTTTAACAATCAAACGCATACTTACTCCCAGCATAATCCGTGTATAAATGTAAGCTTTGTCATCTTCATACCAGTGGAAGGTATCAATAAACAAATAGAAGTTCAGTCCCAGCCACACCAGCTACAAAACAGAGAGGCTACAGATTAGTGACATTTATAGTCTTTTTTAAATGCATATAAAACTGGCTATGGTCATAGTTTTAAGAGAATCTGAGAGATGTTTCAAAATAAGGGTGCAATGCAATTCTTGATCACAGAAGATAGAAATAAAAAAATGCCTGTTGGAATGACGCTATATTTTGGCAAATTCAGGGTTACATCCTACCCCCAGATCTTGAGTAAAGGATATAAATTATGTTTACTGTGTCATGGTAAACTTGCTTTTAAGCACAGGCCTTAACCTGGTCTCTAAAAAGGAAATAAATGCCAAAATTAAAAAAGTCACAGAAATGGAGGGAATTAAGAGCTAAGGAAATTCCTTTCTCTGCTCCCCATATACAAACAACCAAAGTGTCTGAAAATAAATCAGATTATAATTTCAATTATAATTGCAAACCTCTGCTCCCTTTATCTGAGGATTAAAGTACATTGACTTAAAAATAATTAAAAATAAAACACTAAGACTTTAAATTGTTTTTAAGACTAGTTATAAAAAGGCTGCTGAATATTTTATAGCAAGTTTTACATTAAGCTTGGGAGTATTACTGTAAGCAAACCATAAAATGTCTTTTAAACAAGCTTAAAATATTTATATATATCCAATTAGACTTTTTAATGCTAAAAATACTCACTAATAACAGCACTGAGAGTTTTTCATTCAAAATCCAGCCTCCCATCCTGAGTGTCTCTCCCTATGCTAGCAGCAGCTGACTCTTGCCTTTCAGTGTAACCTGAGTTCTCTGTCCATTCCTTGGGCTTTTCTACCAACTCCTTTTGTCTTTAGTTTTTTATAAGCACCTAGTGGGAGCATGAGTTCTCTCTAGGAATTTTCTAATTAAAGACTGCCTGACAAGAACAGATCACCCGAGTGACATGTCTCATGATCCGTGTAAATAAAATGCTGGTCATTGTCCAGCCCTTTTTCTCTCCAGAGTTATTTCTCAGCAAATGAGAGATGCTGTCATTACATTGTCCTCCTGTACTAGCATGTATTTAGGTGGGGGTTTCTTGCTTTTTGTCTTTTAACAGGGTGCAACATTTCTTTGTGATTTGTCTTTTAATTCAGTAGCAAACAGCAGCATCCCTGATGTGTGCATAATATGAGAGTGTGTCCTGGTGAGGGCACTGCATTTACCCTTGCTTCCCCTTGCCAGAAGCTGTGCAAATTCTGCCTGTAGTAATCTCACTCTTTCTCTAGTAAAACCATTTCCTTAAGGCTTTCCTGACTTGCCTGTGAAGGAGACCCTTCTGTGACAAAATAACTGAAAATTTCTGAAAGCTGAAATGCTATCAAGCTCAGCTACTTTTTAAACCAGTGCTAATGGCCATTAATATGAGTTAGCAGAACCATGAGAGTGTTGTTACAAATGCTTTGAATGCAAACATTTATGAGGGATTTGCTTTGAGCTTTATTTTCCTTGGATGGTAAAATTAAGTATTATTTAACAAACTTTATGACAAGCCATGTGCAGTAATTGGCCACTGCCCATTATGTAACTCGATATAGGCTGTCCCCACAGCCACCCCCTTTATAGTAGCTTTGGTAGTGCAGGGGCTAACAAGCTAGTGAATCTTGCTGTGTTTTTCAGAGGTCAAAAGATGAGGAAATAAGGGAGAAGGGAAGAAGAATGTACAGATGGTAAGGAGAAATACTAGTAAGGTCAGATGCCAATTTTAACTACTTTAAAGAAAAAAAAAAAAAAAAGGAGGGAGAGAAAATCCACTATCTGGATTAGCTGTACTTCAAAGGGAAATGCAGCACTGCGATGTTCGGCTTTGAAGTTCAGCCCATCCAGACAGCAATTTTCTAAACTGAGTTAAAACTGGCATCTGAAATAGATTTTTTTTTTTCAGAGTACAGCAAATTCATATGCTGGTTTAGGCTCCAAAATTTGTCTGGATCAGCAGCTGTACTTCAAAGCAGCACATCTCAGTACGGCATTTGACTTTGAAGTGCATGTGCTCCAGATGCCAGTCCTCTTAAAGGAGACAATGAATCAACTGCGCTTTAACTTTTGTCTGCTGAAACAGCTATGCTTTTTCTCATATGTAATGGTAATGTGTGTGGTCTCAAGTATGGCATCTCTCAATAAAAACATAAAGTTAACAGAAAAGCTCTTTATTGCTTTATTTTATACAAAGGAACTGGTCAACATAATTTTATTTTACTGATTTGCAGTGATCTGAGCCAATTTATAGCACAAACTATTCAGACAAGACTCAGGAAAGAGAACTTTATTGATTAAAGATGTAATGGTATTCCGTTTTGTTATTGTTTTATCATTATGAGCTACAACTGTCCAAAAAACATAGAAAAAGGATTAAAAGGGGTTCATTCCAGCATTTGGGTAGAAAGCAGTGCTGGCCATGCTGAATTCCCATGCAAGAGACAAGCAACTCTGTCATTAGCTTAAAAGGTCAGTTTTTGCATGGAAAGAGGTTTATGAGGTGCTGAATTGTTCCATGTAAGTATCTCAGCATTAATGTCAATATTTGTATCAATTACTGCTACAGACCTCAATCACTGTTAGTTCTGTTCTATTTGACGGCAACCTCTATCTGAGATTGTTGGTAATTTTTTCAAAGTACTTTGAACAGTGCTTACCCTTTGCAAGACTAATTATTAGCATGAGACTGCACACACATACCTATACATATTTCATTTTGCTAGGCTATCCTATTTTTACTATTAGATATGCCTGCCTTGTTTCTCAAAGGCAAAATCATTTCAGTTGGCTCTGAACTGTGCCCTAGCCCTTTCATAGTTTTCCTGTGCACTTGACTTTATGTCTGTTGGTAACCTGGATGAACTTTATAAGCTCCACTCTGCTACTTACAGAGATGGATTTAGGTAAACAAGTGATCCCGAGTCTCAGGGTGCTGCAAGTTTGCAGACCAGCTGAAGCCATTTAATTGCTGACTGTGTCAGAGGATATGCTTTGTGTTAGTCTGTACAAAGTGGTGGCACCGCTGTGTTTTCTGATTTTTACATTATCTTGGCTTAATATTTCCCAAAAATGTTCAAGAAGCAAAAGGCAGATTTGTCTTTGATGAATTAAGAAGGTGAGCAATATATTGGATAAAACATTCACTTTTGTAAATAGAGAAACTGCTGAAGTTAATTAGAGATCAAACCCTTTCCTTTTTTTTTAATTTGTTTTGTTTGGGGTTTGTGTGTCTGGGGTTTTTTTTGGGTTTTGTTTGTTTGTTTTTCCCTGTGAAGACAACTTTGATGGAACAGAAGCCAAGGTTCATCTTTGGTTATTCTGTAGTGCTCTCATTCTAGCTTTACAAAAGAACACTGAATTTCCATAAACAGTGGCTGAGTGACTAGTAGCATTAAAAAACAGCTATATAATTTTTTAGAGATTTTCTCATAGTGGGGCTTTATTTTTTATATTTAACTGCCTCATTAATGTTAATGGATTTTTTTTCTTTTATAAACTGCACTCACATTATGGTTGGGGGAACAGTTTTGCAGTTTGAGAACATTCATAAAATCCCCAAAGCTCTAAAAGACTAATGTAATTCCAGCCTTGTCAGTGCCAGAGATTCAAAAATCATCAGAATGATCTAAAATTTATGAAAGTAAAAAACAGAGAGTCTGCAGTTTGGGGGACAGTACTGAGACTTCAAGGGCATCTGGCTTCCCATTTTCAGCTTTTTGTCAGTAACAGTGTGTTTATTTTTTAATAAAATATTAAAAATCTTGGCCCTAAGCATGGGCTTGAGCAACAACAACAAAAAAATGCAGTTACCAAAACACTTGTGATGCAGCTGGCAGAATTATCAAGAGTATTGCAAGTATTGACTATATCCACAAACTCAGTCATTTGTCAAAAGGCACAAAATTGAGAGAAAAACTTCTGTTTCTATCCAGAAAAGCAGAACAAAGTTTCATAACTCCATTAAAAAGAAGAAGAAAAGAGTTCTGGTTGTAAATCCAGCTCCTCTTGAACTCCATAAGCCAGTGCAATACAACAGCTCCTGTCCCTCTGTTAGAAGATCTGGTTCTGGTATTAGGGATGTCTCACCTGATGGGCAGTGCCAGGATCTGGAATCACAATGGATGCTGGGAATGCCTTCAGAGTCAAGAGCAGAAGTCAATAGCATAGCAAAAATGCAAAGGGTCTGGGATCAAAATCATGTTGGAGGCTAAAAGGGAGTTTGTCGCTGACCAGTGTGGGACCAACTATTGTTTCTGCCTAAAAAAGGGCTCAGCACCCTGTTTGCAGACTCTGGTGCTTTCCTCAAGCCAATGGAAAGGTTTATCAATGAGAAACACGAAAGTTCTGTCTTGGGAGATAATCAGTTCCCAGCAAAAAAAAAAAAAAATTAATATTTGAATCCAAATATTTTCTCTCTCAAGGGACTCTTTTACTGCCATGCTCACACTGTAATAAAAATATATTCAGGAGCAATTTCTGGTGTTCAAAAGCTATTTGTTTCAGTAAGTGCCAAAATCTCGCCGCTCTTGACTGTGGATCTCCAGAAATAAAATATTATACTTTCCTAATTACATGTGCAAAATTCTAGTTTTCCCACAAGAGCAGTTTTACACCTTAATAACAGGAAACAATTCTTCAAAGCAGCTGAAATCTTGTATAAATAGATATGTCCACAGGTTACTCAGAAGAATTTTCCTCTTAGCTATTTTGTAGGCACCATACTGTGGAAAACAGTTTAAGGATGAGTTTAGAAAAGGGAAGAACAAGGAACAGGAGGAAAAAGGGATGAGTAGTATCCATGATTTAGCTCCCCCAGAGTCAGGGCATCACCAACACAATGGAGAAATTGAGAGAGATTCCATATGTATATAGAAGGGTTGTTCAGGTTCCACATCAGCACACAACCAATTTCTTAATACTACTGCCCATATCTAATCCTCTACATGCTCTCCAGCATGTCAGATTAAGGATGAGACCTGGTGACAAAGGACATGGCAAAGCTGAGGAGCTCAGACTGTTTCTCACCTTAGTTTTTTCTGGTAAAACTGATTTTCATTTATTCCAGGCCCCTAAAGCAAGCTGGGAATTCTAGAGTATAGAAGGTGTACTTTTGGTGGAGGATAATCAGGTTAGAGAACATCTGTGCCGACTGGGCATATGCAAGTCTTCAGAACATAGTGGAACACACTCAGGAGTGCTGACCTGGCTGGTGTCACTGTGAGAGCACTCTCCCTCACCTCTGAAAGGTCAAAGTCACTGGGTGAGCTCCTGAGGGCTGGAAGAGAGCAAATACCACTTGGTCCTGCGAGAAGGAGCATCTGGAGAACCTGAAGTGGCAGCCTCAGCTCAGACCTGAGGAAGACGATGGACTGAGTCTACCTGGAAACCATTTTGAGACAAGATGGGAACAGTCAGCATGACTTTACAACAAGCTGGGCTAGCCAGCGTGTGAAAGATGTGCACCTCCTGGAATGAGTCTGCTCAGGGCCACAAAGATTATTAAAGGCCAGGAGCACCCTTCATGAGGGGAAAAGCTGAGAGACTGTTCAGCCTGGAGAAAGAGCAGCAGACTCAGGGGGATCTTGTTAATATGCATAAATACATGATGGGAGGGTCCAAACAAAATGAAGGCAGACTGTTCTCAGAGATATTCAGGATTGGAGGCAATGGGCTCAAACCAGAGCACAGGAATTTTTGTCTGAACATCAAGAAACTCGGAATGTGGTGGTAACTGGCACAGATTGCCCAAAGAGGTTATGGATTTCCCCTCCCTGGAGATACTCAAAAACCATCTGAACACAGCCCCAGGCAACCTGGTGTAGAGGACCCAGCTCTGAACTCTGACGAGGGAGGTTGAACAGGGTTGAACAGGTTTCCAGTGGTCCCTTTCAATGTCAGACATTTTGGATGTCTGAATTTTCCATTTAGTTTACCAGAACAAAGTGAAGGGAGCGTTCTGAAGCTTCTTACCCTAGACTGTGTGCATATTTAATTTAACTAAATTAATTTGTCTTTCGTTAAAATTTTCATGAAGCAGTTATTAGATTAGTCTGATTTTATTTCTGGCTCTAATTCAGAACTTTGTGATCTCATTAGCAGTCCGTTTTTATCAGGAGGATATGTTTTGGAGTGCTAGATTGAGTATTTTCAGTGGAATATTTTAGGGCAATTTTAGTTGATGCAGTGTTAAATTTTTCACTGGACACACTGAAAATAGTCAGAAGAACACATAGGTATTTAAGAGAGTTCATAAATGCTTAAAATGAATAGCAATGGCACAAATAAAGACTTCAATTGAATTAATATAAGGACTTGTGTATAGGTGTGTTTTTATGACTGTGTGCTACAAATATTTTTTTCAAAAAACACATCATCATGCAAATTCCTTATTTGCATAGTAGTAAAATTACCAGAGTTGATAAAATGGTATGTTATCTGGGTGGTTTTCAGTGAATTATTTCTCCTCATTTAGACTTTATATTTTTTCCTAAATTCATTCTGAGATTATTATTAAACCCTATTTCATGTTAAATTAAAAATGAAATACAGGTTGCCCAGCACAGGAGCATTAAAAGGTCACTGCTATGTACTCCTTGGTGTCAGTAATCATATGCACATGCAGGAAGAGTAACAATATGTCCAACCTTTCCAGATGGCTGTTCACAAGTGTGCACAGAACAGAGGTCAAGAGCTAAGAGTTCACCTAGTTGAAAGCATTTTTCTAGGATGTTCAAAGTGGAAATTGTATTTTAAAGTAATTACAGCCCATCACTTTTAACACTGCAGTATAGCAATATATAAAAGCATAAGCTGTAAGTGTTCTGGACTTATTTCTCTACCAGTAAAATGTTATTTGCCTCTATTACCTGAAATTCAAATAAGTCGGTAGCACTGTCTATAAAGTATCTCTGTTGTGGGAAGAAGCCGTGAAGAGACATAGGCAGGGGTGAGTAATGAGGATTGAATACATGAAGAAGAGGTGAAGAAACAATGAATAAAGAAAAAATGGGAGGATGACATATTTAAAAAGTATTTTCACAGTTTAAGCAACAGGGCTCTTATGAGAAAGGCAGTAATTGGAAATCTTTTCTCCTTTCAACATTTTCTCCCCACATATTTCTCCCCTATCCTAAATCTACTCTAAAAGCAGTGGTTTTGCAACTAAGAATAATTAGTCCTATGCCAGACTTCTCCAATGTCTCATGCCAATGTGCCAAGTAGGTAAGAAGCCTTGCAATTTGTGGCATATTTGATTCAACTTGCTGTAGACAAAGAAACAAATGAAATTTGACGATAAAAGCCTGAGTGGCTGCACGTGTTTAAATCATCTCATTATTTGGTCCTTGCATTTAAATTGTGAGTGGCTCCTGCTAATGAGACCCTGATTTCATTCATTTGCACCTGTAGTGGAGTAATTCCTAAGCAGTGGGGGCATAAGGCTAAGCAAAGAAAATGAAGCAGCGGGCCAGCTCAGGCTCATTTTTCACCTCCCTTCCCCTTTGGGTGTGGTGTGGGGACTTTTCCCCGCTACCCACAGCTGGCTGGCCCCTGCCATGCTTTATTAAGAAAGGACATGAGCAGCAGGATCAGCTCCCATTTTGTCCAGCCGGTCAGCCACTGGCAGTGTCCCTGCTGATGCAGCACCAGCACCACCCCACTGCCCTGGCCCCACAGCCTTACCCCCCCACTGCTGCTCTCCACAGGCATCGCCCCTCGCCAGCATTCCGGGAAGTCACCCCTTGCATCACTTGGCTCCTAATTTAGATTAACGTTGCAAGTTCTTCAAGGCAAGTTCTTCAAGCTCTGCAATTTCTGTGGAACTGTAAATTTGCCTTATTGTAAGTATGAACATAAAGGTAATGGCAAGGACGTGGTGATTATAGTATTTAATCTATCCCTGTTTATACTGTGGTTGCAACTTGAGCTAATGAATTCAATTTCTTTAAAGGCTTTCCCAACATAGTGCTTTAAACCAGAAGAGATTAAAGTTGGTTTATATTCCGCTATTGCTCATTTCAGATCTTGTAAAGGTTCTAACAACTGCCTATGGTTTGAGAATACAAAAATTAAAAGACCCTTAAAGGACTATAAGTAAACTGCTACTAATTTAAAAGTTGAGCAACATTTTTATAATGTATTTTATAGAAATATAACCTTGAGGGAAGCCTATTTACAAATCATGCTAATTTTTTAATTGCTTTAACAGCAGTTTGGTTTAAGTGTTATCTTTCATTTACTTCAATATTCACTTAATTTTATTTGAATTCTATGTACTTTATTATATAATTTTTGATTCCTATAATAATATAATTTTATTATACAATAATGCATTTTTCATTAAAAACATACACTCATTTTTGGTGGCTCTTGCCATGCTTAAAGTGCTGTTCAAATATTTCTATTTAGTCTTAATATCAAACTCTGTAAGACAAAAATGTGTTATTATTGAAAAAAAAATCAGAAGGGGAGATTAAGTGACTTTTTGAGGAGTAACAGCAACTATGAACAGGTTGTGACTCATGAGCAGTTCATAAGTCTTTTTGCTATTTGTATGCTGTTTTTAAAAGCTGAAACATTTTTCATATGCTACATAAAAACTCCACTCTCAACTGTTATTATAGTAAAGAAAATGGTAATATGCAATCATTAGGCCCAAATGTTTTTAATGTGATTAGACAGATCACTTGAGAGAATGACAGCAAGAAACAAAAAAGAAGATGACAAGAGATTTATTGCTTAATTTATTATTTGTCTTCTAAAGATTTTTGAGCCCATATAGTATTAATATTTTTAAATGGGAAACTGCTACCATGGCTTGTGAGAGCTGCTCCAGCTTCCCTGTCCTGATATTATGGCTGATAATGACTTTGGAGATGGGAAATTCTGCTGGGACAGGGTGTGCTCTGTAGGGAGCCTGTCCATCCCCTGCCCAGCCTGGGGAGGAAACCCCAGACACATTCACATGCTGTTTAATCCTGCAGCCATTTCAAGCAAAATGCACTCTGAATGTCTGGTTTTGTATGTAAGAATAAAACTCTATGCACAGCATGAAGCTTTGTTTCCTGGCATGCAGAGACTTGAGAAAAGTTTGTGGTTTTGAGCAGAAAACTGACTAATTCTGAATTCCTATTACACTGGGCAAGACAATGGCTAAATGGTTGTGGGAGTCCTGAGTAGGAGTAGGAATATGACTTGCTTTATAGCATTGGTAAAATCCGTAGAGGAAAGTGCACCAGAACCAGTAGTCAAAAATCATGTAGAAAAATTGGTAACAGTAGAGAAGATGGCCAGAAAGATCAGGGCTAAAGATAATGCCATCCTTTGAAAAACTTCACTTCTTATTATTTTTTCACCCTTTCCCCAGGAACAGTGTTCAAGAATGTCAGCTTTCAGTTGACAAATAAGTAAACCACATCCCAGACCTTGTTGTGATGACAGCTTTGGAGATATAAATCAAGACTAAACTGATCTAGTGATGGTTTCCAGACCTTAAAGACATCACGGGATGACTGCTGAGGAACATGACGTGTCCTACACATATGAATGAACTATCAAACCTACAAATGACAGCCTATGGTGCATTGGAAACTGAAACTGCATGGACAATATGCAATAAACGTAGTTTCAGACACACCATATAAATCATGCTGTGCACAACAGTATGTACTGCTATATTTAATCTAATAAAAATCCTTAAGAATAAATGTTTGTCAGAAAATTCTTACTGTATTTCTAAAATCATAAGTAGCTTTTCTCAGATCATGCTTTCAAGATGGATTTGTCAGGGCTGTGGTAGTGAGTGAATCTTCAGTCACAGCTGGCCTAAGTTTAGTGACTTCACAGAGTGGCAGGCTGTCAACTTAGCCTGTCAGAGAATGGGCGTATTTATTAACACATGTAATTTATCCCTGAATATAGGTGCTGAACCAGACTGGTGTAAATTGAGTGAGATGGAGCAGAAGAGCCTACAAGAGGAAAGCAATGATGAGGGTAGATAATTAAAGTTCTAAAGGAACAGATTTTGACTTACACCATCCCATAATTTGTTTTTCCTTTAATGACTTCCCTCTGTCTCCTACATGTAAATTTCACTATCTGAATGTCCGCTGAATGCTAAATGGTACCTGATTTTTTTCTACTTTGTTCTCTTTCATCCAAAATTTGGTTCTAAAAGACATTAGAAAATTTATTGATTTTCAATTTTCCACTACAGAATAATATTTGGTCCAATCTGTGTTGGTCAAAATTATGGCATTATGTTTGGCAATATTTGTTCACACTGATATTTTATATTCAAAACCAGCCAATGTTTTATACTTTTTAAATAATCAATTTTTATTTTTCTCTTTGAAAAGAAAACTGTCAGGAATTACATTAAAATAGTCAAACCCAGATGCTTGTATTTTGTATAATTAAAGTAGTTTAACTGTCTTAAGAAGCTTTGGAGATGAGTTTCATGAAAATTGTTTCTTCACACCGTTTTGAATATTAAACATTTCACAATCTGAATTTTTTTTTTTTTCAGTGCTGTTTATATACAAAGAAAACCAATCATTGGATATGATTGATAAATATGATGTCTCTCACCAAAACTGTGTGGCACCTATAGTCATCTGCCTGATAAAGATTTCATAATTGTGACTCTATTTTTGATTTATTAGTTTTGGCTTTTATCCATGAATTTTACAAATATTTTGATGATTTTTGTAACTTGAAAAATACACGCAAGAAGTCAAGATAGGAGGTTATTTGTGTCTGGTGTTGATGGTTTTCCTGTTGATATTGAACTGATCTTAGACTTTCTGTCTAAAATTTTCTTTCTTTTAAAAGAATGGGCTGAGGATGAGCTGGTTTGTACTTCATCTACTCCTTGCCCAGCTGGCAGTGAAGGATGAGAATCTGACCTCACCCTGACCTGATCAGTGTCCTGCTTGGGACAATGGTTTAAGGAACCTGTCTATAAAATGTCCTGGTTTTGTCTGGGATGGAGTTGATTTTCTTCCTAGCAGCTGGTGCAGTGCTGTGTTTTGGATTTAGGATGAGAATAACAGTGGTGTTTGAGTAGGTGCTGAGCAGCACTTGCATTAAGTCTAGGACTTTTTCAGCTTCTCATAAGTGCCTTGCCAGCAATTAGGCCGGGGGTGCACAAGAAGCTGTGGGGAGACACAGCCAGGACAGCTGATCCCAGCTGACTATTGGGATGGATATTCCACAGCATATGGTGTCATGCTGAACAGTAAAATTGGGAGGGAGCTGGCTGTGGGGGGTGAAAACCTACTGCTCATGGACTAGCTGGGCATCAGTCAGCAGGTGGTGAGCAACTTGTTTTGTATATTCTTTTAATATTATTATTATTATTATTATTTTCTCTTTCTTATTTTGTCCTAATAAACTGTCTTTATCTCTACCCACTGGTTTTACCTTTTCTTCAATTCTCTCCCCGTCCTACTGAGAGGGAGTGATCATATGACTGTGTGGTGTTTAGCTGCCTGCTGGGATAAACTGCAAAAACTGTTTTGGAGTTAAGGCTGATACTAAGAATTTTTCAGCATTTTAACTTGAACATAAAACCAATTTTCTGTCCTGAAGAATTAAGATCAGAAAAATACAGCCATCTTGTACCTAGTTAAGAGCTGTTAGTCTGCACAGGTCTTCTGTGAGCCAAAATGCCATTGTGAGAGGAGGAGCTCAACTTTTATGAATTTTCATTACTGTCCTTCTTACCCAGCACCTACCTGCTGTAGGACAATGGGGCATGGAGTCAGACTGTAGGGGAAGTGCAGTGGCACAGGAAATGTGTTTGTGTAAAGGAGGGGCATTTCCACTTTCATTTTTACAGGCAATTATTTTGACTTCCATTACTCTTTGGCCAGAGAAGAATACTTTAGGTTCAAGATTGCCTTTTAATTGAGCAAAAAACCATGCAGCTGATAGGCCTAAATTTGTTGTGCAAATGAACACACCTATCTGAATATCCACCATGAGCTGAGTGCTCCATCAAGCCTTAGAGAAAACTGGAAGCATCTCATTGACTCCCTGCAATGGAAGGATGTCTGTTTGTATCTGGCCAAATATGATGCCTCAAAGGGACAGGGCTGAACTAAATGCAACACTTTGAAAAATAGTCCCAAGGTGATGGAGGAGTAAGTTGGCGAACAGGCCATGCAGGAAGAGCTTGACCTTTGTTTTGTTTGTATTAAGGTGCAGCTCTCTTCAAAGACAGGACAGAAAAGCCATTAATTTCCTGCATGTATTTTTAAACATGAATGGATAAATTGAGAAGGCTAAAATGATCTAAGTTATGCTGTTTCCTGGTGGGTTTGTTTTTGAATGACCTGTCAGCTTTATCTTTCTGAGTCAAAAGTAACGATGCAAGCAAATATAATCTATTATGGCAATCTGTGGTGCATCTGTATCTACCTGTAACTTCATTTCTCTATTTTCTCTGTGTTTATAGTGTGCTTTCGAGAGATCTGAAGTGGAAATCAGTCAGCTCACGGGTTTGACAGGAATAATGGGAAAGGACAAATTTGTATTACAGTGGAGAGTGATAAAACAGCTAGGTGATAGGAGCAAAGCAAGGGGACAAAGTGTCTCTTGAGGGCAAGCTCCACAGAGGCCCCTAACCAGCACACCAACAGCCCCAGAATGAGCAGGGGCAGTAAAACATGGACAGCATTTGGCCTCTGCTGAAGTTCTTGAAGTTTGAAATATTTGAGTGATGGAGAAGCTGCTCTCCCTGATGGCAACTGGTTGACAGAGAGTGCTAAGCCAGATTCTCCTACAAAGGAATGCTTTCAATGTAATAGCTAGAATGGTGCATATATTTAATTAATGGGTACTGTTTCCAAGGTTGACAGTGAATGCACCCTTTAATCTTTACTTCTATGCCTTTCATAAATATACTGTGAAAAACTTGCCATAGGTTTTTTTTTTTCTTTTTCAGATTAAAAATGGCATTTGCAACTTACTTTTTAAAACTACTGTCTTCTCATGGGAAATTCTGGAAATATTTTCTATAGAAATAATTCTGTTTCTAGAGCATATATGTTTTTTATCACATTTCCCTATTGATTATGAGATATATTTGCATAAAAATATGCACATAGGAATTTATCATCTGCTACTGCTTTTTTCTGACTTGAAATAAAAATCCCTGTGGAACAAATGTACTCCTAAGCAACAGAAATTTTCATAGGAGTATTTCATTTTAAATAAAAACAAGCAGAGAAAAAGATAGCCTGAAAATATTACTTGCTACTTTTGGAAAATACTTTTTACTAATGGCTTCCACAAAGCTCTTAATACAATAATCATGCTTTTAAAGCTCTCTCCTAATTTAGTTGCAACCAGCATAGTATAATGCAGAAAAATTGATAGCCTGTCCCACATTAATATTGTTGTGGTCTTTTCAGAAAATCTTGCTCTACTTGCCAAGATGCTATTGCAATTAAATTTTGTCTTAACATCTAAAGGTGGGCAAAAGAGTAGTTCTGCAAAACTACCCATGCTTGGTGGAAAAACAGTTATGTTTTGTGTATATTTTCCTGTGATATATTTTTAGTATTCTCATGCAATCTGTAAAGGCCATTAATTAAGTCCATATATAATAACTTTCTCGTCTGAATGGACCCAAGTCTTTCTGGTTATTTTATATCTGTTTCTTTAATAATAACTAGCAAAATGGAGACTCCTAACTAGTCAAGTTATTTTCAAATTCTTTTCCCCTGTTACAAGGGTTGGTTTGGTTTTGGGGGTTTTTACATTCTTATCCTAAACAGCAAGATCCTCATTCATAGCCTGCGATACACAACAAAGAAACAAATTCAGAAAACATGTCACGGTGAAGATTTCTAAGACTTTAGAAAGAAGGCTAGACCAAATACTTCTAGCTTCATGTAACCTTCCTGACTTTGACTTGGCAAGGATTCTGCTCGCTGGTACATTCAGCAGGGACATTTTAAAGAATGTTCCTTCTCCTCTCCACCCAAGCTCCTGTGTGATTTCTCTGCCAGCCCACCCTCAGGGCTGCTTCAGGGGCAGCCTGAAGGCACAATTAGAGGACAAAGTGTAAACGTCACCTTCTGACAGCGTGCATGATGGGGGAATTAACACTGGTTTGGCACAACTTCTCCAGTGAACTTCCATTGATTAGAAATGAAAGTTGAATCAATAGAACACTCCCTAACTATCACAGACATGGTGAAGTTTTGATCATAGCAGAAATTTCATCTGTCTTTGGGAAACTCTGAAGACTAGAGCACAGCATAAATATCCTAAGAAAGATATTTTTACAAAAAAAAACAACAACCCAAGAATGCTAATGACAAGAGAGTCCTCTTCAAGTTTATTCCCAGGCTCTAAAACTCTGAAGTAAGACCAACTGGAAATAATTTGGCTGCATAATATCAAGTGGCACTTTGGAAAAATCACCAGAGTGATACAGACAGGGAATGTCAGAATTTTTCTGTTTAAAATTTTTAATGAAAAAAATTTTTTTTTGTGTTATTTACTGATTTATGGTCTATTATGTTAACTTCAGAAGAGTAAATCCTTAATTGATTTCTTTTAGACTATGAAATTAATATCATAGACTTGAAGACTAACCGACTAATGAAGAAGTTTAATTTAAAGATTGAAGATGTATGATACCATAGATTCAATATGCTTAAGGCAGAAGTACACAGTGAGGGCTTATCCTCTAACTGTCTTTGAAAGTGGTCTCCAGAAAAGATGGGAAACCAGCCTTGTAATCCTAGCAAGGAACAGTCGCCCTGGAGTGCATCTGTGCCAACAGAACTTGAACCTGAACCCCTTGCTGTGTTTGCTCCAGAACAATGCTACTCATTTTTAGCTCATCCCTTTCTTTGGAACAACCAATTACAACTGTACCCTGCTTCAAACTCTTTGATGTACAGGGGAAAAGAGTAAAGAAAGTGAGGAGAGAAGAAAATTCAGCTGAGCTTCTCCCAAAAGCACAGACAAAGGTGTGTGATGATTCCAGCTGTACTGTAACTGATGAAAATGTGCTGCATCAGCTCCTTGAACTGCTGCAAATGTCTGCTGTGTCACTCCTTTCTCCCCATAATGTTCCTGAGGGAGATTATAGCCCATGGATACTTCTCAGGGTGCGCCCCATTTGATAACAGCAACTGGAGCTGAAATGATTTCCTTGCAAGGAATCGCTTGTATGCTGAAAGGTGGAAAGGGATCAGAGCTGCTCCCTAGTGTGCTGACGTAACTTAAAAAAAGATGGATTAAGACTATTAAATTAACTTTTCTGTATTAGCGAAAAATATTACAGAACTCTCAGCACTTAAGAACAGTACAGGAGCTCTTATTTTTAATGAATTCTAAAGAGAACATTGATTCGCTTGGTTCCACTTACTATCGAAATAACTAAAGGTTTTTATATGATTATTAATTATATCTAAAACAAAGCGTAATTACATTTTGCAATTAGGTTAGCGATAAAAAGACTTTAATTTGGTGATTTCCTTCTAAAAGGACAATATGTAATCTTTTTATATTCAAGTGAGTAATAATGGGCATCTTTGTAACCCATTCTTCAGTTTTAGCCCAGTTTAAAATATCTATAGGTAATATATGACCTCGTATATTGTTTTTATCAGAAAAGAACCTCAACAGGATATGTTTGGTGCATTCATAAATGATATAATTTCATCCAATTTTCCAGGATTCTACAAAATGGAAGTAGAAAATTTAGACCTTGATATAATACTATTATCTGGTACTACTGAGGCAGTTTTTATCCTGTATGGCAGCTAAAACAAAATAAAGCCTGGAATATTAAAATTCTGCAAGACATCTTATAGAATGTCTTGGTACTCCACACAACAGTCCATTGGATCTGTAAGATGTCCACAAGAGATTTCTCCCCACAGAGCTTTTTTTTCAGCTGCTGTCAGTCAGTCATACAATAGGCACAGGACTGACTTTGTCCGAGCTAAATCACCCAAAGTGATCTTTAATCTCTGTAACTTCCTAAAATAAATTCAAAAGTTTAGAAATGCAAAGATATTTCTCTCTCTATGAAACCAATATGTAGTTCTCTGATGTCTAAAATCAGATAAGAACACACACTGTATATGTAACTTAGAGGGTTTTGTCCAGTGATATCTGATTTTGTAATCATTGAAGGATCTCTGTGTCTTTGTACATAGGGGTAAAAGCTCATAGTAAATTCCTTAATGAACTAACAATATACAGGGTGCAAAGTCAAGCTACAAGTACTCACTACTGGCTTGGCTGATTTCTGGTACCATTTGCACAGTTTAACACCCTATTTTCCAGTCAGAATTTCATGTGGTTTGGGTACTGAATTACTCAAAACCTACTTCACTATGTTAGCTTCAAACTCAGAGACTTTTGAAACAAAAGAACAAAAGAATATGTTTATTTCACAACTTAGCTTCATTATGAAGTGGTAAGAGAAAGATTTGTAGTTAACCAAGGTCTAAATACATGATTCAAATTGTTAGTTTAAAACAACTATTTCAGTTAATCAGCTTTCACATAGGAAAAGAGAAAGTATTTCCTTGAAGCTGGAGTTACGAAGTTATTTCTATCAGTATAAAAGATCATAAATTTGTCTCACAACCTTTCAGCAATTTAGATGTGTAATTGGGCCTTCAAGACACACTCTGCGTTGACACGTGTAATATTAAATTTCTATCACTGTGATTTATACACCTAGCTAGTAGTTCTGAGAGCTACTAAGTATAAACATTGAATTTAAAAGCATGCCCTTACGCACAGGGATTGAAATTCTGTTCCCTTTATCATTGACTCAAGCAGAGCAAAGTTATCATGCAGTGGTTTTCAACTTGCCATGAAGGTATCGGGGCTTTAAGAGAAAATCAAATTACATAAAACTAGTGAGGAAATTGCATACAAAACAGCAACTATTTCACTACCCATTATAAAAAATGGCAATAAAGGAAAGGAAAAATGTAAGAAGCAATGTTTTTTAAGCCTCTTAATTTCAAAATTGTAAATTCTTTCAAGAAAATAGGTACCGTTAGTAAGATCAAAATGTACTTGAGACCATCTCCGGAAATCTGATAGTCAAGTAATTAAATTGCATTCTTTTTCACAGAATAAATCTGGTAGATAAGGTTCTGCCTGTGTTCTTTCTGCTTCATACTGTGTGTCATGTTATACTTTGGGCCTGGCATTTCTGGTATTCCAAAGGGTAGTGTATCATTAGATTAAATTATGTCCTCCTGAGATAAATAAAACAAATATTGTTTAAGAAACCCAAAACAATCAAAGATATTTTTCTAGCTATAATTCTGTCTTTAATGCAGCATGGCAACATTGATTGCAACAATACAGAGCTTGTTAGTGAACACTTCTGTATTTTGTATGCTTTTTTGTTAGATATTTTCAACATATTAATCTGTATAAACATCTAATTGTATCAAAATCAGTTAGGCTAATATTCAAAGGATTAAGTTAATTCTATGATGGCTGTTTGTCTGAATGGGCATACTGGCTGTTGTGATGTCAACTCACGTGAGCAGTGGGAACTTGATAGAATTTCTTTAGGATGGCTTTTTTTTTGCTGTCCCAATATTTAAAAATATGATGCAAGTGCTTTCCAATAGCAGAATTACTTTGGGAATTTCCACGGGGCACTGCTCTCTCTGGGAAATAGGTGGGATGTGTGGTTCTTGAGAAATGCTCCAGGAGCTGATTGTGCTCTCTGGAATGGTTGGGGAAGCTATAGTGAGGTTCAGATGTGCTTCCCATCTTGTGAAGGGAAAAGAGGAGGAAGGAGAACAATTTAGGACTGTTGCTGGCAGAACAGAGTTCACTGCTTTGAGAAGGAAATAGTTTCAAACTGGGGCTTTGCTGTAAAGTAACAGATTTTTCTGAATGACCTTTTAAGTTCTTTTCCGACCTAAACTATTGTATGACTCTATTAAAATGGGCTCCTAAGCTTTAGTTTGTGAGTTAGATGTCATGGTGTATTTGAGATCTAGAAATAAATGTTTTATGTGGGTACCTCCAAGATGTTTTCCCTCATGAAAGTGAAACCATTTTACAGAGAAACTACATACTGGCAGAAAAGAAGGTACAAAATGCTGAGAGGCATCTGCTTTGCTTTTCATCAACCTCACTGCCTTTAGCTGTTCACTCTAAGGGAAATCAGCACTGTTGAGAAATTATTAGCAGTGGTAATAGAATGAGGCAAGAAAAGGAGCACACACAGACAGTGCATTGGCTGGTAGAACTGCTCAGAGTTTCTCAGAAATTACTAATGTTGCTCAAAAGGTTCCAATCAGGAGAATAAACTTCTATCCAGCACCACTCTTCCAGACTTGTGCTTCCTCTGGGTTGTAGCTATAGCCTGTGATGGAGGCAGCAGGCTGTGGTACATCATACCCAAAGGACAAGGAATCCCAAGGGTGTATCACTGTTGTTGGAAGATGCACACTTACCCTAAATGAAAAAGTTAATATTTGTTATTATAATCTGCCCTTTTGAATAAGTCTATGTGAAGTGGAATTGAATGGTTAATTTTACTGATAATGTGTCTGCTACAAACTTTAAGTCTATTTATTTAAAGGGCAACTGGTTACAGAATCCCATCTCTGGCTTATACCACATGCTTCAAATTAAGATTAAGATCAGTGCCAAATATTGTTTGGAAGTGATTTTGAATTTCTGTATCATTGATCCCTAGAAAAAAAAAAAAAAAAAAAAAAAAGGAAAAAAGAGAGAGACTGGTATATGCAGCTTCACTTATATGGCATAGAGTATTTTTGTGAATCAGCTGGAGTCTGCTTGCTACCTGAAAAAAATAATTTGTCTTTGGGGCTCCATCTTTATACATGCAGTCATTTAGAAATAAACATTTTACTTCTCAAGTGTCTTGAGAACAAAAGATCAAGAACTGAAGCTCTACACAGGGGGTTTCAGAAGAGAAAAATTATTTCATCTGTTTCTCCCACTTCAAAAGTAGATCCTCTCAGACCAGGTTATGACTGAGACATTTGCGGAGATTTATGGAGAGCTTTATTATATCTTCCTTCTTACTTCTTTTTAAGCACTTCTGGACAGGAATTACAATAGATGAGTGGGCATTTAAAATAATCCATAATACTTGTAAATTGAGTTGAAGCCTCTGCCTTTCCTACTTCTACCTTCATTGCCATTACAGAATATGCATGTGAACTTCTCCCATGTACGTATAGATTTGTTGTTTCTACTAACAGAAAAACAGAAAAGAAAGAGTTGATGCTGATTCCTCCTGCTCAGACATTTTCTTCTCCACTTAAAAAAGAAGGGCAACTGAATACATATATTTCTCATCGATGATTTACATATATTTAATTACTCAAATAACTCATCTTCCACATGGTGATTCCTGCTTCAGTAACGACCATTCTGTAAACCATAAATTCATTGATACCAACAACTGCATTCACAGCCGCTCTTGTTAATAACAAGTCATTTGTTTAAACTGAGGCTGCAAAGTACCTCTAACACACTTTGGCTGTTTTTTGAAAATGTCACAATTTCTTTATAGTGTAAATGGTGCTGTTTTCTTTGCTAGGATTTAAAGTCAATACGAACAAGTTACATATAGTGCCATACCAACTAAGCCAATCTGTAAAATAATTATAAATTACACTGGCAAAATTTCACATTCACAGAACAGATTTTAGACCATATGTCTGTTTGGTGATGCAACTGAGAATTCATCTTTAGTTCTCAGACAAGGTATGTGTAAAAGTACTGTGTCATATGGCTTTTTATGCTAGGCATTTCCATTACGACATTGTCATGCACTTCAGATGCTTTCAGTCACAGGACAAATTTGGCTACTGACCATGCATTCACAGCAGGATATATAGGTGCAAGAATTGCAAGTTGGAATTCCACAGTTCTGTAAATATTCTGTGTGGAAAAATGCACCCAAAAAAAACCTCTGACAAAAATCTTGGTGCTTCTAGATAAGGACTGCATAGAGAAGAGGGATGTTGGGATCAGCCCCAGGAAACAGACCACTGAAGTAATTGAGCAGTAGCAATTTAACTCCATTTTGTTGCTCCATCTGGGAAAATAATTCAAGTACTTAAACAATATAGTAATGAGGTACATAAGCCTACAAAGAAGGGTGAAATGTTTTGGCTTACTATACCACCCTCCTGCAGGATTAATAAAGATAGGACAGACTTGCCATTGGCAGAGAAGCTACTGCAATCTTTAAGAAGAACAGAATTCACAAGAAGTCTTGGAAATAATAAAAAATAATTTCTTACAGTGGAGAGGTGTTCAGATTTCCTTGAAACTTGTGGCTAAATGCCTTGCAGGTCACTTTTGCTGAGAAAAAGGGAATGCATCTTTCTCTTTGTCTCCACTTTCTTTGTGTTTTGTAGGAAATGGTAGTAAACTCTTTCGCTCTAAAATATCCTAATTGATTTACATTTTTAGAGCTCACACCTTTGTCTGATCCTAATTCTGTGGCAACAAGAACAATTAATCTTTGAGACCTGGGAGATAATTCTATGCTTGCAACCAAGTTTTCTGCACCTGTCTGTAGAGACACTATGTAGTCAGGACTTGTGCTATACAAATGTCAGCCAACTTGGATGCAGGTTCTGTGACCTTCATTTTCCTGGCAGCTGGAAGAAATCTGATTCTGTTAGCTAGCAGTCTGATCTTCCTTCTTCTGAAGCCCCTAGTTATGCTGTCAATTTCATCAAATGCAGCTCACATCCTAGAAGCTAAATAATTAGCCATCATTTTCAGCACTTAATTTTATATATTCTTGTGTGCAATACACTGTAAAATGTTTAATGTTAAAGAAAATTCCTGTGTTCATCCAATGAAAAAGGGAAGGATTGAGCTGCTGCCTATTTTTGAATTTTGAGATTTTTCTATAATCCTATTTATCTAACATTTGATTCACAATTGTTTCTAAATGCATGTATTTGGAATGCCATAAAAACTAGTTATCATCAGCTCACTAACAAAGGTAAAAGATTACTTTTATGTTTTTCCTGTTAATTATTAGCAATTCAGAGTCATTTTACTAGCATGCATTTTGACTTAAACAGTACAGCTATTACTGGGTAAATGTACTCAAAATAACCACATTTGAAAACTGGTAATTTCTTTGCACTTAATAACTGCTTTGCTTGATCGCTGAAAGGGATCTAAAAGTAAGATGTTCTAGGCTCTATTTATAGCTGCAACTTCATAACTTTCTTATTTATTCACTGAATATTTTTCCTGGTAGTTTCTGAAGTGTGGTATTTTGTATGAGTCTTCAGATGGGGACGCTCAATGTATTCTGGTGCTAATCAGTCCCAAGAAGTCACTAGTACCTCAGTGAGGCACACCTATGCATGTAACTGAGAAAAAGGTAGAAGTAACCTTTCACCTTTGCTAGTGAGCTGCTGGAAAGTAGTGTGTTTTATGTCTGTCTATCCAAAATGCATGTATAAGTATATTGGTCACTTTTTCTCTTTATTTTAGTTTAAACATTTGTCATGACATCTCTCCATGGAATATGCCAGAAAGTGCTGAGAATTATTTCTGCCCTTATTGTTCGCATTGTGAAAATAGATTGATTACCCTTTTTTTTTTCTGTTACAGGGAGAATTTCTGTTTGAACAGAAACACAGGTTAAAAGTGGTTTTGTTTGCTTACATATAGCTGTCTGCCAAGGAACCACAGCTTTTTGCTATTTTGGAAATTTTTCATTTCATAAGAAAACACTGAGTCTCCAATAACATCAAATCTGCGTACACTGCAATTCTCCTTGTGTTACTTGCACAGCAGCACAAAAGAGAGGCAAAACTCTTGAGTGCCTCTTTTGCAGAAAAATTTGGGCTTGGGATACCCATTCTGCAGGGGTCCTTTCCACTCCTTCCTTAAGAGATGAAATTTTATACTCAAGGATCTTCTTTCTTTTCATTGAGCTTTCGGTCACAGTATGTTCACCATTGGGTATTACTGAGCTTTCAGTAATACCCAATGGTGGACAAATGCATTTGAATAATCATTATTTTGTGAGGACTGGTGTGAAGGAAAAAAACCCAGAAGTCTCTTGAAAGCTCTTTAGGTTTCTAAAGGCTTCAGGAGTCAATGGAAGTTCAGGAGGTTGATATCTGAAGATATTGAAGATCTGGGGATTAGTTTGTAAGTGAATGGCCTTTGACTACAAATTTCTGTATGTATTCCAGTGTTTACAGGAACGGTAGATAATATGGGCAAAAAATTATGTGATTTTAAAGAAAAATGGTATGAGCATTTCCTGACTGCTCCTTATTTGGTGAAGGACATTGCTGTGTGTTTTGACATATCTCCAGGAAATATAATGAAATAACATCTGAATATCTCTTCCTTTAAGTTGAAGAGATGCATGAACTTAGAAGAAAATCTTTCAAGCTTTTTGATTTCTTTTTTTCTGGTATTTAAATTAAACAAATTTAGCAAACAAATCATGATCCCCAAAACTGATCCAGATCAATTATTATGAGTTAGAGTTTTTTTTGGATATAAGCTGAGTAGTTATTCAATATATAGATATATTTAGCAATCTAGAGCAACAAGCAAGTCTACTCAAAAGGGAATATTAAAATAAACGTTGCCTAAGAATAGTTACAGCACTCAGATAGAAACATTCTGTCATGCAGGTGCTCATCCAAATGTTGGCAGACATTCAGTTCAGTACCAGAGGAATCCTGAGGAGGAAAGAATATCAAGATGCCACCCACCTACCTAATAATGTGTAGTTTTTGCTGTACAACTTGCTATAAGCACTTTGAGGCAAAGAAGGTCTCCCAGAGGTAAGGACAGGAATGATGGCCCACCTATTGTTTAAGAAGCAATTACATTGTCTAAGCAAAAAATACATGCTGCTAATAACCCCTTATTGAAAAGGCTTTTAATGGTAACAGAGCTCCCAAAGTCTCATTTTATTACATTTAAGCCTGTAATATTTATCCACACTATTTCGCGCCTCACGTTACAACGGCGACGGTGTGCAGGACGTGTGCGGGCACGGCATAGATTTATATTCTCTGCCTTGGCTCAGCTGCATTCAACGCACAGAGGAGGCTGGAGGATGCAAATTGCCCTGTCCTGCTGTGCCCACAACCCTGAGACAAGCCGTCACTGCATTGCTCCGTCCAGCTGCAGAGCTTTCTTCTGGAAATATCCCCCGCGGGGGGCTGCAGAAGGAGCCCCCGCTACAGCCGGCTGTGCGCCGCTCTCCGCGCGGCTGCCGCAGGTGCCAGAAATAGAGCCCGGTTCTGGATCCATAAATTATAAACACTTAATATTTATTGGTCCCCTCAGGTATAAACCACAAATTGTTTGTAGAACTTTGTCCAGTTTCAGCTGTCCTCAGAAATACAGGTAGGCAGCCTTCAACTTGTCCTGAAATGCAATTTCATGGGAAATATGAAACTAAGGGTGTTGATTCGTCTTACTACAAAATATAATTTGAACTTGCTATAAAGCAGGGACATGAAGGGTTAAATCAGTGTACTGTTAGTGCAGCAACAGAGAAACTGGGATGTTCTATCTAATATTTTATAGCAGGTTACCCATTTCTCTTTTGAAAATAATAACCCCCCTTTTTTAACATTGAAGGCTTTCATAAATTGTTATTGAATATCTTACTACACTGCTTATATTACAGTCCATATTCCAAGATGTGCTAAATCTTTATCACAGCAGTAACACAAAAAACTCCACATTCAAGTTACAATTGATACCCTGTTAAGCTCAATTAAATAAGATTAAAGATTGACTGTGTATGGTTAATGTATTTGCTAAGTACTACCTTTACATTGTTTTTCACATTTCAAAGCACAGTCAGTACTTTCTGTTGACTGAAATTATTAATATATATAGAATTACAGTCATAGGAAAATCAGAGGTATTTGGGGATATAAAGCTGAAAGAAATTAAATATACAGCAGTATCCTAGAATGAGTTTTAAATGATGGTATTGAATTTAAAAAAAGCCCGGATATTTTGAGTGGAGCAAAAAGTACTTACTAGTAGATCAGTTTATCTGGGTATTGGTAATTGCAGATCACAGGTTTTTCATTATGTTACTCCAACATTGTTGACACGTCAGAAATTAGTTCATATGTGTTTCTCTAATTTTCTTCTGTGTTGAATTTTTGCTTTTTGCAGTATTATTAAAGAGATTTCTTTAGCATTCAAAAGCTGTGGTATTACAGTTTTGAAAGCATCTACTTTTCAGATTTATAAACAGTGTCTGTGGGTACTTATGTCCATTTTGGCTTGCAGAAAAAATAGAACTGACTTCAAAAAATAGTATTGAGTTTCAGCATGCCAAAAAATGTAGAAACTTAATTCCATTCAAACCAATTTTTTGGTTTACAATTTTTCGATTTGTACTTTTGTATTGTTTTGAAATATTTACTGCATTTATTCTCGTTTAAGCTACACTAGCAGTTGATGAAAGTTCTTATTCTCACTAAGCTTTTGTTTCAAGTCCCAATTATAATTCAGCTAACATTTTGAAAAGTGTACAACATGTTCCTGTATGAAATGAGATAGCAGTGAGTCAGAGACCATAAATCTGTACGTTTCTATACATTTTAACATATGACCGTGAATTATTCAGTATACTAATTACTCTTTTAGCACCTTATTTATCTTGCTTCTTATGTCTAAGAAGTATCTTGTACAATTGAAACAGTGCCTTCTTCTGCTTGGCTTTCAGAAAGAAGTTCTGCAATACTTTGAAAACAAACATGAAAGAAAGTGTTTTAATGAAAATATGGTTGTAGGATATCTACAATGGGTTAGCTATGGAAAGCACCATTTACTTTGTACGGTGATATTTTTAGGTCTAGAATTAGAGTTTGTTTGTGTATAGTAGCACTGTCTGCCAACAAAATGTTTTGTACTGAAAACCATTAGACATCAAAAGTCTAAGGATATTCATATTCTGAATATTGAAAACTTCCATTATTTCATGACTCAATATGTAAATCTGTATCAGATGAGCTAAAAAGCCAAGAATGTTTTAATTTCCTCATGGGTTTACATTCCTTTATTAGAATTTAATTTGCATTGTTGTGAAAATGTCTTTTCCTGGTTTACTGTTCCTAAGTACTGTTATGTATTCTAATTCAATTGGAAAAAAAAATCATTTATCACCAGTAGAAGACTGCTTGAGCATCTCATAACTTTGTTATAGTTCCCTTGCATGGAACTCATATTTCATACAAAGCATGAATGTTAAGCAAAAGATACTTCTGAAAATATAAAATATTCAGAAATTAGCAAGTACAAGTTTTGCCGTGCAGTCATATTCCAAATCCTTTTTTATCTACCTTCTGATAGCCTTCACATTTGCAGTCTGTGATAGAACCACAATTACACCCAGCTTTCTTCGGCTTTCATCCTGTGCCGCAACAGAAGGTGCTTTTTTCTTACTGTAAAACACTCTTCCTTTAATCACAGTACATTCTGCACACTTAATGAGATAGGGGTATGTTATCATGTCATTAAAGACTATATCATGATATATAATAAATGGGAGCTGATTTAAGACTGCATCATCTTTGATGTGCTTGAATTTGCAACTGTAATTTTCTTCTTTTTTGTATGTTATGTAAATATAAACCCAAATTCTGTTATATGCAACTACATTGAAATCATGTAGATCACTACCTAATTCACTCAGGCCATCTACTTTCAAGGCTTTTACAATGTTTGGAATTTTATAGGTTTGTAAATTTATTGCATAGTTTCTTATAGGTATCACCATAGAAATTTTTCCATGAGTGATCATCTATCATTTTGAAAATATAATAACTTCAAGATAAACAATGGTACCAGTTTTATAGTGAATTGCCCATAATGTTTGGGTCAATGGTGCCAATTCCTTATTGTCCCTAAGGAGAAAAAAACTCAATTAGAATGACAGACAGATTTTGGCACTGGTAAAGCATACTTTACTACAGGGAGGTCCTCCTCCAAAGATTGCATTGAAGATAGTGTGTAGACAGTCAGGGAATAGTTTGATGCTGAAAAGGCACAGCCACAGGTACCCAGAGCAGGTATATCCTACCCTAACCTTCGGATTAAAATTAGGTTTACTAATCTTGTGTTGAATCTTGACCATCATGCATAAGGATTGCTTTTCAACACTATTTCCTTTATAGATACTATTTAAAAAAAAGGGGGTGGATGGGAACAAAGAGAAGAACATACAATTTGCTTAAAAGTTAGGAGTGATTCTTTGTTGTTCTCATATAAATAATTATTTCTTTCATTGCCAAAATGTCCAGAACAAGTGGCCAATTTCTTTGCTCCAGTCACAAGTCTTCAAGAATCATTTTCCCAGCCAAATGAAAGACAATCTAATAACAAAGAGGGGAGACAATTCTGAGTCCAGGGATCAGAATAAAAGAATCTAAATTAGTGAATTTTTCAGACCCCAAAGACTTGAAGTACTGGACATGAAGGTACACAGAACAGTGTTAGTAAAGCTACAAAAGGACTACTTAAAACTTGCATTCCTTATATTTAATCAGTATTTTTACTATAAATAGAAATAGGCTATTTAAACAAGGTGTCATACTTTTAACACCTCCATTTGGTTCTTTTCTTTTGAAATTACCTACTTTTAAAGCACTATCTAGCTTGATGTTGTTTTCAACCCTAAAATTACATCTGTAGAAAATGTACCAAATCACACTTTTATATCATTCTATCTTCCACTTTCAGATTTTTCCCTTGTTTTTTCTCCAGAAAGAACCTGTCTTCCAGTTTGTCCACAGTATAGCTTTGATGGTGTACTTACAGTAATTGTTTTATTTCTGAATCTGTGTTGTCAAAAAATGACCACCCATGCATTCTTGTGTGTATTTGACCTATTGATCTGGATATAGGGGGTACAGTGACAATCTAATTACTTTTTTGGCATTGAGTTTTTGATTAAAAATGGACAGTGTAGTCCAGATGTCATTTTGGGCAGGAACTTAACACAAATTCTCCATTCACAGAACTTCATTCCCATATTGGTGGAAAAAGCTAAGTCACACAAGGCTGTCTAATGATGCATGCGACTCTGAGGCAGCCTCACAGTATTTCCCTGCCTTGCTTTGACAGGCACAGCTGTAGTCTGTCCATCTCCAGAAGTAGCTCTGCCAGTGCATGCATTACTTTCCTGATGCTTGACATACCCACCTGTACCTGTATCTGTTGCCAGATGCAGATCAGTGACCACAGACACCTTTCTTTCTTCTCCCTCCAGGAGCCGTGTCCTGAGGGAGCCACCTGCTTTCTCTGTTTTTCCCACAGGAAAAGTTTCCTCAATTCTCCAGGCTGAATTGTCGGATGAAGTTTAGGACACAGTAAACCAAAGTGATGCTTTGAAGATGTCATTTCAGCAGTGTAAGAGAAGCAACCTCTCTGGACTAAAACAGCTTGGGAAAAATATTTTTAAAAGGAGGAAGCATTATTCCCAAATTAAATTTATCACTGAGGGTGTAGTCAGCACTTTAATGTGTGGTGTAGATATAATACTTGAATGACTTTGAAAATAACTCCATGCCGTTTCAAGAAATAGTTTTAAGTAAGACTAATTAACTTCAAAGAAAGAAGGAATAAAAAGGGTTTTCTTCTTTATTTAGTTTTTAGCTAAGTGCTGTCTCAAATTAAATGAGTCATGAAAAATTCAAATTGTTAGAGTGCCACCCCTATAATTTGATCACTATTTAATTTGATTTTTTTGTTTTATTTAATCAGAGCTACAGGAACCAGCTCATTTGTACTGTAAATTACACAACTTCTGCCCTTTATTTCATATATAGTTGATCACTTTTGGCAGATATGATTGGATTATCTAATCATTGGCTATATGAAATTGCCATTTAATCAATAGCGAAGGTCAAAATTTCTCAATGTGATCCTGAAGCAAAGTCTCTAAGGAAGTTGGAGGCTGGTGAAATCCAACTCAACTTTTGTATGTTTGCAACATTATTATTGACTATAGCTTTATTATTACTATAACAAATGGCTCCTTTATCTTCTCTTGCCTCTTAGGGTTTGGTGGCCAGACTTATGGCTTTGGTTATTGATTACAGCTACCAATGATTTGATTGATTTAGCTCTCTTCCTCATCAGTGTATTTTATAGTTGTTTGAGACAAGAGATAATGAGTTTTATACTCCCTGCTCTGCAAATGGGTAGTTAAGGGATAGACATCTTCAGTCACTGAACATGTCACTGTGGATATAAAGCTAATTTCTTACTGTTTAAAAAACATATCCACACTTATTGTTTGTTAGTCTGCAGACACTGACAAACTAGTAGAATATGCTTCATCCTTATTGCTTTATTATTTCTTGTGCAAGCCAAGGAATATTATGGTATCCTGTGCTCTGCCATATCAGTTTTGGTTGTCCTTGGATGAGGATTTGGCATCCTGGGATGAGGATTTAGCTCCTTGTTACTCTGCAGGTCTGTTTGACTTTTTTTGGGATTCTGATACTGTTCTCAGGTTATGCTCCGGTTAATGACCGGACTAATGACTTCCTCTAACTTCTATCACACATCCAAATGTTTGAAATATATATTGTGATATTTAGTTTGAATGGTTGCAGCTGTGTGCACCTCCCACCCTGAAAACATTTATTTCATACCCTTTTCATTGGCACAAATGCGAATATATTCCCAGTTAAGTGAATCTAGGTAGTCCATTTTATTTCAGCTATTCATTTCAGCTGGTTTATTATTGCTGTTGTTGTTATTATTTTTATTTTATAGAGTATATTTGCATGTAAGAGGGTCCATTAAATACAGTGTTGGCACACACAGGTGAATAGAAGACTGAAAGTTTAATTATCATAGCAAAAACATCTGGCTACCCATGCAAAGGATTTTGCTGGTCTGTAGAAAGAACAGAGGCTTTAGTGACCACTGGTAGGGAAATATGCTGTATGGAGAGCAGCCTGTTCCTGGCACATATACTGTTCTGTAGAGTGTAGGATTAGGAATAGAGACTGCAGTTTGCTTTTTGATGGTAAACATAAGAGACCAGCATTTAATAGCTGAGCTGAGCAGAAAATATCTGTATCTGGTCTTGCTTTAAATTTTCTGGAGAAAGGTTTGCTGTTCAGTGACAACCCAAGGTCCTCATTCTTCCTACAACTCTTTGTGAAAGTATGGGAAGAACGAACTGAAATGGATCATAACAACAAGACTGAGAAAGCTTTACAAGAGAAGTCCTTTCCTCGAGTTTATGTGCTTTATTTCAAATTTTTGGTGTAAACTGATATTCCAAAGGCAGCAGAGGAAAGGAGTCAGAGGAGCAGGACCGTTCTAGAGAAGAGGATGGTGATGGGAACAGAACAATGATGGTAATGATAAGGCAATGACAGCTGGATCATAGCAAATATGTGTGTGCTCTGCTCTAAAACTATCCTTAGGCCGTATCAGAAACTCTTTTCAAATTCATGGTTAAAGTGGCAGTTAACAGCAACAGTAGAAGGGTTTGGGTTTGCCTTCAGGCAATCCTGAGGCATATTCTGACACAGGAATTGCTACTCCCATGTTCCTGTGCCTCAAAGTGATCAAGGGTCCATAGGAGTGTGTGGAGTTAAGGCAAATGGCAATGGAATACAATTACAGGAAGAGAAGCCATGGGACTCGGACATGCATGTTTCTTGTTTCAGTTCACATGGCATCCTGCTTTAGTTCCCCATTGAGCAGAGCAAACCTTTTAGTAATTCTCCATGTTCCTCTCACTCCAGGAACATGTTTTCTTGCTTGCACGTATTTTTGTTGGTAGGAAATATGTTAGTAACCTAATGCCTTCATTTCTAGATCACAAGCAAATACAGAAAAATTTTATGGCTTTTCTTTCCAAATTAACTGTACTCCAAAGTGGTTAAATATCAATAATTATCTGCTGACCTCACATGCAGTCGGACCCCTGCTGTGCTCATTCTGGACCAAGTTCAATCATAGTGATGTCTTTTTGACCTTAATGAGTCCAGCATTTATTGGAGCTTCTGTAGGAATTTTTTCTTCAGCTGCTTTCCCTAGTGTGAATTTGGTTTATTTGTTTCTAGAGCACTGTCTTCAAAGTACATGACAGGACAAACAAAGAACAATAAAAAAACAAACAAAAAAGTACTGTGACATATATGACATTACTAAAGTCACCTTGCTAAAATTTATATCTCATTATTTTAGGGGCAATTTTACTGGGTTCTTGTCAATAGAACTGTAAAACTAGCCCCTCAAAAATTCAATGAAATTTTTAATCTTCAAGTCATAAAAATAGACTGAAATAAACACATGTATGTATTTTCTACAAAAGTTTAAAAGATTAGCCAACAGGTCAAAATCAAGTTGCAAACCTCTCAAGAATAATAAGACAGTAAACTTGATGTTGCATGATATTTGACATACAGCAAATCACTATTTACATTTTATCCCAAAACATTTACCTGAGAAAAGGTCATGGCGTTAAATTTGGAGACATTTACAGCAATTGCCAAATGTTTACTATCTCCATGAATGTCATGCTTCTTAGTCAAAAGAAGGTTGATGCGCTAAATGTCAATTATTTCAAGTTGTTTGATGGCTGCACAGATTGCCAAGCAATATAAAAAGAGGTTTAATAAATATTATATACACTGTTAACCATTAATCTTGCCTAACTCTAGAGGTTAGAGTTTCACACAGAGAGGATTTATGACAAGCAACAGTGCAGGACATTAAAACTCAATTATTGCTGTCCTACATAAAGGCATTATCATTAAGTTGGGGAAGCACTACCTTGCTTCTTCTGATACTGCTATCAAAACTTAGGAAAGCATCAGGGGCAATTAAATTACTTTGGAAAATCAAGCCATTATCCTTCCCCTTGCAATATTTTGTCCTTTTCAGACTGAATGAAATGACTAGTCAGTACCCTTTGCAAGAAATCTAGAAATTCAAGTGTTATCTTTCATTGAGCAACGAGCAAATTTTTGCTAGGACCTCCAGCTCTTGGAGCTAACCCAAAATGGATACCTATGGGAATATAGGTTAGTGACATTAAAGTTTTATTTCTATTAAGTAAATGTCTAATATGCATGTTTAATAACTTACACATCCAACTATTCCAGAGCAAATATAACCATAAAACATTGCTCAGACAACAGTACTTTGTCAAGTTAGAACTGGAAACTTCTTGAAAAGAGTTGTAGAAACAAAGCAATTGGGATTTCAGCCTTAGAATCCAAATCCTATCCACAGAGTGAAGTTCAGAACATTTAATTGACCTGCTACCCAAGTCTAATGTCCTGGCTGATTCCTGGTGGAGATAGAAAACATCACTCCAAGAAGTCTGGACAGGTACTTAAAATACATGTCTTTGGAAAAATTTAGTTCCTTTTTAAAATATTCACGTGGTAAGTTGTAATATTCTCTGTGCTAGTGTAACTGCTGCAGTGGGTTAACTTTGTTTTCCATCTCTTCTTTGTGTCATAGTTTTTCACATTTTTGTCTGACAGTCTCTGTGAGAATCAACTTGTTGCAGGTGATAGCCACAACTGCTCCAAAGCTCTTTCAGATCACCTTTTTCCAAGACAGGTATCCAAAGCATATTGTGAGCCCCCTATACAAGCAATCAGATATCTGGTCTGGGGCATATCTGAGCTTTTGGCTGACAAACTAGATTTCTTAAGTAGGTAGATTTTGCTAGTCTGATTTAAAAAAACACCCAAAATTGTGAAATGTTGACTACTCCACTTTATCTGGAAATTCTTTGTCTCTTCATCTAAATATATGAATACACATACACTATATCTGAGCAGAATACTTTTAGATCATCAATTGCAACACTTTTTTATTTTTTAAGCTGTAAATTGATTATTGATTCAAATCCTGAATCTAAATGTTGTATCTTACCTTCCTTACATTTCCGTTTCCCCGGAAATTTAATCCAGTTGCCAATAATTGAGTGGAATACTTGGCAGCAGTGCTCTGTGATGAATTAAGAATTTTCTGTAAAATACAATTTGTGACACCAAAAGGAAAATGAAAATGTTTGACCTCGTTTCTGAATTCTTGAACACACCCCAAATTCACAAACACTGTGAGAGCCCCCACTGTATTAATGCCTCTGAAAATAAAGTTTTAGTCTCTTAGAACATAGGATAACCAGCTACCATGATCTCAGCAGCACAGCTAAACAAATTCAGGGTAGCAATGTTTACCTAAAAATTTATATTCTGTCTTTTATTGTTAAATAATTGAGCAGGTATCAAATAGCAATGTTTCAATTATTCATTAAGTTATTTCACTTACTAAAAAGATGGCTGTAGGCAAATAAGTGTCATTTGTATTAAAATGTGAACATCTTCATGAGGTTTGCTAATCAGATCTTCAGTGTTTAGACCATAGCGAATGAATTTTATTCATATAGGAAACGCAGTAAAATTATTCCGTACAGACCACACAATAATTCTGGTGCAAAGAGGGGAGATTTCCACGTTCTTCCCTCCCTGTCTTCTGGTGATGAACTTAAAGTCTTGTTTATTTGCTGAGATTGGAACTCTGATTTTAATGGGTATGAATTTTCCCATAAAAGATGATAAAGTTTCCATCCTTCCCACCTTCAACAACCAAGTCCTTTAGCTTAGGGTACCTATGATTTGTAGGGTAAAAGCATATTTTTCAACAGGAAAGCAAAGACACCATTCCATTGTGTATGCTTGTGGCCACACCTATACTAACTAATAAAGAACAGGGACCAGAGTCTGTTCCTGGCCCCCACCTGGCTTACATCTGTCCAGCTAAAACCCCTCCTCATGCTCCAAGCCAGATGCTCTCATCCATACTGCTTACTGAATCACTCCCTAGTCCAAGCTTTCCAGCAGTTCAGGGTAGGGCCCTGTCTGGGAATATGGTATCTGGCTCAGCCACAACCATGATACAGTCTGCTAAAATTTATACACAGAACATTTGCATGGGAGCATGCAAACTTTGGTCCTACACTTCAGTTTATTGTAATGCATGCAGTCTCTAGGTCCACTTTTATGTTGAATGCCTTCTCTACTCCATTTCTAAACAGTATAAGTCCTCTTCTCTTCTGGGTTTTGTCTTCTGTTATGTATTTTATAACATTGGTTGCAAGTCGAGTTAAAACTTGATTTATTCCTTCTTTGCCCTGTATAGCCACACATTGTGAGAGTCTGTAAATACCCAGGCTTCTTTGCCAAAGTTTCTTCTATTACCTAAAAATGCATTCTTTCATTGCTTGAGTGTGGATAATATTTGAAAAGCCTACAACTGGTTGAAGCTGAACAGCTTTACTCTCCTTTAATTTATTCAGAGTACCTTTCTTAAGTTTCCACTACAGCATTTGCAGTGGGAGGGCTGGCAGAAGGTTAAATAAAAATAACCTGTGACAGCAAAGAAAAATCAGGCGCAGACAGGCAAATAATTTCCATGTCTGAGTTAAATCTCTCTAGCACATTTCAATGCAATAGCTATCACAGTGATAAGCTCACTGTAAGATCCTGAAAAGAAATCTTTGAGCTTCTGTGTGTGGTAAAATTGTTTATGGCTTTTCCCTAATTATATTAGCAAACACCTACATTAAAAGGTAGTAGATCAAAGCATTCAAGAGTGTGAAAATGTAAGTCAGAACAGTAAAGACTCTGCTCCACAGAGTCTTTACTCCACTGTCTTATTGATATGCATGAACACATGCTATTGTTTCTGAAGGATGTGTTTCTTCTTGGGTGGGATCCCTTTCTGTGTAAAAGTTGTGGGTTTAGCTGTTTTATGAGAGTTATTAAGAGAAGTCTGGACTTCAGGGAGACAAAAGAATGAACTTTTTTACCAGTCTAAAATCTTTAGAGATTGTGACATAAAGAATACAGATTATTTACCCTTGACATAAAAGCCACCTTCTATTGTTAATTGGGGTAGTAAACCTTATGATGTGTTGATTTGGTAGGAATGGAACGTGTTTGGACAAAGTCAAGAGAAATATTGGTTTGACAATGATGAAATATGAATGAAATCTTTTGAACCTGTAAGATACATACACACAACTCTCAAAAAAGATAACACTATTGTTTTAATGATTCTGTGCTGAAAGTTCAAAACGAAGCTGTTATTTACCAATGTAATAATAAAGCTGTTTATTATGGAGCCATGCTTATGCTATATACTTAACTAATTATAGATAATTTAGCTGATTTGGAGATAAAAATAGTATTTCTGAATACTGGAAATATTCTAAAGTTGACATCTTAATATGTGCCCTCCATCCTAGATTTGTTAGATGTCTTTAAACAATGTGTAAAGAGAAGAAAATGTCCAGTAAAAGGAAACATCATTAAAATCAAAATATTAGCAGATCACTCAGGTTCTCTTCAAAGTCCTGGCTTGACAGAGACAAGATGGAAGTCAGGTATCAATAATCACAAAAATGTTTTGAACTTTAGTGAATTCTTACACATGTAACAATGTTGGTTTGCTTTTATGCAGATCATCTGGATACTTTCACAGTCAGTAGGAAAAAAAAAAAAAGCATTTCTAGAATATGACCCTTTGAAAGGAAAATTTCAGGTGAAATTATTTGCTCTTTACAACACTTCTTTCTCTCTATCAGATGTAAAGAGGGTGAATGGTGACCAGATCATGATGCTGCAGATTTGTAAACTTATTGAGATAAATTTACCTTCCATTTAAAGATTCAGTAAAAGGTGAGAAATTAATAAATGCTCTATATTTATTATTTCCTTGTTGCAGTTTAACACAAGATGTTGCTCTACAATAAACCATCTGCCCTGAACAAGGCAGCTTCTTTTGTGAGTGCCCTAAAGGACAGAAATTACTGTACTGGTACATGTGTTCAGGCACCACTGTACATTGCTTCAAAGTAGAACTCTGTGTTTCTGTGAACTGCACAGTGCACTTGTTCCACCAGGAATCCAAGCACCCTTCATAAATGCACTGGCAGAGTATTTACAGCAACTTTAAATTAAAGTTAGCCAGAGGGCCTGGCTCCTCACCAAGGAAAAGCCAGAAGAAATTCTGGCTTATGGCTTTGCTCAGCTAGCAGAAGCATCTTCTCCCCAGTTAGGGAGGTCAAGGAACAGTTTGCAAATTCTTCCATTATCTCTTTGCCACACATCTGATCTTTAAAAACATGTTGATGGTATCTCCACTTATTTTGATCCTCCTTCCTCCTCAGTTTATTACCTTAGTGTTCCCTGTCCACATGGATATGTATTAGAGAAGAAGCTTATTAACAGATAGTGATAAACTAAGTATACTTACTTTATAAACTAAGCTTGTGAAATAAGTATACAGAGGTGAAGAAAAAGTAAATTGATAATTTTTCAAGTGCATACCTTTGTCAGAAGCACAGAAAAGAGAGAAGTTTCTTTCTTTGGACAATAGGGGATTTTAACACCAAGATCTTTTTGCTGTTTATGTTGCCAGGAATTGTACTGACTCCAACTTAAATCATTGAATCCTTCTTAACAAAAGATCCCGCTGACTTAAAACAAGGTATGGGAGAGCAAAGGACTTCATGACATAGCAGTTGCATTGTCTTGGCCTAAGGAACTCATTGGAACAAAGATGCAATCAGGATCAACAAACTAAACAAACCATCTATTAATGAGTGCTTTCAAATTTGTTCTCCTTACCTCAGCACTGTCATCTCTTTATGTGTATGCATGTGTGGACACGCATACAGGGAAGACATAAGGCTCTTGCTGCCATTTCCTGGGCCTCTCTTGAATCTTCCTTCCAAATTGAGATTTAACATGGTGGATGCCAATGTTTTTCTTGGCCTAGTGTTAGAATATCTCTTTGTCCAGCCACACTTGGGGTTTAAGCTTTCCCCATACCTGGGGTTGTTGTGGCTGTTTATACTTTCCCAGGAACAGTTTTCTGGTGGCTCCAAAGGTTGTGCCTGTACTGATTTTAGACAGGCTCTTTCTCTTTAGTCGTGGTGAATTGATGAAAAAGGCTGCTGAGATCATGGTTGTCCTACCATGTGACATTTTTATTTTTATTTAATCCTTTTTTGTTGGTAGCTAGTGCCAGAGAGTTAGTTAAGATACAGGTCTAACAGGCTGTGATCTAGCCTACGGCTGGTTTGGGTACCATGGCAAGACACCAAAGATCACCTGGCATTTCTGTTATTATATTGGAGTGTCTTGTGAAGACAGAACATAATTGTTTAGGCATTTATGGTTTAGTGTCACTACTAGCTTTTTCTATGTATCTAAGGGGGTTTTTTTGCTTGTTTGGTCGTGGTTTGAAAAACTTGCAGCATTAGACAGCATTATCTGATGAAATTTGCTGATTTTTGTCTTCTGCTTATATATCTGTGTAAGTGAAGTCTGTGGTTCTGCAAATGTCCTTCTGTAGACTAACAAACTCAGCTAAGCCTCTTAACTATTCTCATTTTCTTTGGCTTGTACTACTTAGGCTGTTAGTCACAGGCATGAAATCCCAATTCTTTGCAACCCAATGGAGTTCCTTGGTTGCATATGGAGAGCCACTTGCTGAAACAAGCTTGTCATAAAGTACAAGTCTGATGCACACAGCCATGGTATGTTTAATCCCAGAGCTGAATAACATGGTTGAATTACTTAAAAAATGAATTTTCAATCACTAACTAGCAGTAATAATAGTTCATACAGGTCAGTCTCTGACTACTTGTTGCCAAGCTCTGCTAGATTCGTTATAAACTATTTATTCCTTGCAGCTTTGTCCTGATATTTTCACACACAAAATAGTCTATGAGTAGTTCTCCTGACTGTGCATTCATGCTAACAGTAAGGTGTTTGTCCTGCCCAAGTTTTATCATGCAGTGTGCCCAGGTATTTAAAGACATTTTCTTTGGGATCACTGTTTAACCTTGCATGAATAATAGTCTCTTTTACAAAGTAAGCCTGTTTTTCATTTGAACATGTTTGAAACTGCAAAAGAACCTGCTTGAGAGAAAGTCTTTTTATTTTCTTCAAAGATATTCAGTATTTTTTTTTACCAGCTCTATCATTTAGGCTTTGGTTTGTGCACATATACAAAAACATTTTATAGTATCATGTAACCTTACTCCAACTTTCAGAAAGTCTTGGCCTCCCATTAAACTTGCTGGAAAATATCTGTTAAACATTGATATGCCTTCATTTTTTATTGAGATGTTTTTTACATAGTTATCATACTGTCAGCACACCTTTTCCAAAATGAAAGATATTGAAAGTATAACATTGCAACTATTCCTGCTGATGGGAGACTGAAGATTTATTATGCTGAATATACTTGCTTTAAAATCTTGTGAGTGATACCCCTGAAAGTGGGGAGGCTCAAGCTTTGGCTCCATTGGACCAGAATCTAGTGCTGCATCTGTGTATTTACCTTCCCTGTGGCTTTCCAAGACATCCTTTAGAATGCTGTGGATCTTCCTGTTGATGGCAGTCACCCTGGCTCACAGGCATAGTACTGTTTGAAAATAGATGCTAACTCAGACAAAACCCAGGTATGCTTCTGAATTGAATCAGCCCTACAGAACTGAAAGTAGATTATCAACAACTTTCCCTGGGACAGCCATTTTCGTAGAGGATTTTTGTATTCAGATTTATTATTTCTTTTCTCCACTCTGGGGAGTGAAAAATCTTATATTGACCTACTCTCTCAGATGAAAGTGGTGTTAACCATGTGATATGAACCTATGGCATAGAAATTGATCTTTTCACTGAGATACATCTTATTAGTACAAACACAGCTATGAGTTTCATGGAATTTTATTCTGGTTTTCTTCTCAACCTGTGAAGCCAGGCTTTCCTGAATATCTGTATTGCAATAAAAACACTATATATTTAGTTTTAGTTATGTGTCCTTAAAGACAAATTTCTCTTTCTATATATGTTGTTGTTGCCTTTAAAGTCACACTTTTTGTCAACTCTTATTGGACATTTCCTTCAACCAGTCTCTTGTTAGATCCATTCTCCAGGTGGATTCTTCTTATCACACAACCATTTCAGCTCTACAGAAGAAGTTCCACAGAAAGAAATGGGCTCAGTTATCTCAAACAGCCCATGAGTATTTCTCTCTCATCTGTATCAGTCTGCAAATATCAGGCCAGGAGAGAAAGATACTGAAAATGAAACCCAGAAGGGCTTCATATCACCTTCCTGCTGAAGATTTGGAAAAGAGCAGTTTCATTAACATTTGCCTAGTTTTGTTCTTAACATTGCAATTTGAAGTACATTGGCAGTATGTAATTTTCTTTATAATTCTGATATCATGTTTAAACTGCCCATAGGAATGGAGATCCACATAGGATAGACTAAATGAAACAAGTCTTTTGTTTAAGACTTCTTAAACATAATCTTCAGTCCCCACCATTCAGTGCCACACGTAACACCCCAAAGTCATTTCCTGTGCATCTGCTAAGGTATAATAACACACCAAGTATCTAACTCATTGTGTTTAATGGAACAATTACAATGCCTCATTCAATAGAAGGGGAATCTTTATGAGCTGAATGCATATGTGCATGCTTGAGGATTTCACTGAAAATCATTTTAAAAAACATCTGATTACATAGATTTTCAGATATGGAAATATATAGAGCAATTTATGTTAAAGAATAATATCCTGAAGCTCCATCAGTTCTTATATAGGAAAAGCGAACACTCCTCAAGTAAAATATGTCAAACTTCCCTTTAAAAACAAAGTATGTTCTGTTGTTTTTGTCAGCTACTGTTTAGAGTTCGATGGTTTTAATGAAATTTCAACTGTCTGAACTCCACTTAAATCCACTGGTAACCACTAATCTAAAAACTTTTCTGTTTTGTGTTAGCACAAAGGATTCGGCCATCTTCCAAATCACATGAAATATGTCCAGGGACTTGGCCTGAAATTTAAACCTGAGCACCAAATATTAGGACTAGATAAATGACACACCCATCCCAATATTTTTGTTTGTTTGCCTAATAATAGAACATTGTATGTTCTCAGTGGGAAACTTTTAGAGCAAAAATGACAGACCACAGCATTTTCCCAGAATGTGCTGACATTTTTGCTTTTTTGGCAACTGAACTTGAACTAAATTGTTTATTTTTCTGTGACAATATGTAATTCCTATTGTTACAAATCAGGACACATTATAGTATATTTTGTGGAAGCTTTTTAAAAACACTTCATTAGCCCCTTCCACAGAGCTGTATAACAACTTGTTGCTAACAGTCAGTTTTTATTCTATGGTATTTATGAAAAGCTTGCACAAGGGTTTTTCAAGATGCAATTTCTGTTTAGATAATAGGTGAAATCCAAATACTAGCAATTAGGATCCTAAGGTTCAGTTTATAGCAACAAGATAGCAAGTTTCTCCTCTATAAGCTAAATTCCTGGCAAAAGTGGTGTTAGGAATTCCATTCCAAATAAAGCAATCAATCAATATTCCTCCTCTGTTTATCCTCCAATCTTTGGAACTGATGGTTACACTGGCCAGATAGATTTACTTAAAACAGTGAAAGACATTCAGAAAGTCCATCCAATTTCTTGATTTATTTGCTAGTGATGCATAAAATAAGCTTGTCTGTGAAATAGCCATGTTGAAATTGCTATTCTCATGCATTTTTCATTGTTATTATTCGGCTAGACTGACTCTTGAGGGTCAGATTAAAATTCATTCATCTGAAGCTGCACTGGTGACAGAAGATAGTCTCAAATTAGCTCTTCCAGTTAATATGTGTACCAGCATTTGGAAAACCATCAGTACTGAGAATATTGTGATTGGGCAGCACATGTTTTTAACAGAAATTCTTTTAGCCTTTTATGCAATGAAAACTTAAAAAGCACTTCTTGATATCCTAGACATTTAATTCAGCCTCTGCTAGCAGAACATTGTGGTCTCTGCAAAGTCTTTTATTGCTGGTGATGAGAGGTCATTGCTTATTAGATAATCACATCCCTTCCCTGCAATACTGGTCATACACATTTAATATAATTATAATGCTTAACACTTATATAGTGCTTTTCTTCCAATTGCTTTACAGACATTATGTAATTAAATTCTCAGCATTCTTGGGAAATAAGCTAACTCCTTATTACAAACAGGAATATTGGGCCAGAAGCAATAGCAGCATTTTCAAATATAGTCTTTGATTTTTAACTTGGCAATTGGAGCTGAGTGTGTCTGAAGGCAGTGTGGCAGCAAGATTACCAGTCATTTTGAAAGCTGTGGTATAAAATGTGCTACCATAGGTCACCGAAGTAGCTGGGGTGAGAAATAGGATGGAAAATCCAGTCTTGATTCTGTACGCTTAGAGTGAGATACTGAAATCTTTCTTTCATGTAGATGGATTCTACAATCTGTACTGAGCCAAAATGCCAGCTGCCTTTGACTGAGTAAAGGCAGGCAGGCCCTGTAGAGCTCATCCATCACTTCCATCAGGAAACCAGAAGGTTTCTGATGAATAGTCTTAATGCACCACCATGCTTAAGCTATACATCAATTTATTCTGAACTTCACTGAATCTTTGCCTCACAGGGGCATAATCTAAAGGATTAAGGAGGGCAGCAGGAGAGCAAGCTGGTGTCCCATGTATGGGACAAGGCTGGTCCATAGGAAACCAGAGGAGGCAACAGCTGTTTGGAAGCTCAGTCGCCACCTGTGATCATTGTCCCTCAGCATCATCAGTTTTGACAGCAGCTGTCACAGGACAGAGTATTGCCACAGCACAGAGTGGCATCATTCTCCTCTTTCTCTGGGAAAAGTGATGAAAAAAACTGAAACATTTCATGGACCACGTTGAAATCACTGGCTGTCAACTGAGCTGCACAGCATCCTTTCAACCCCCTTTCCCCAGACAACAACATTTCTAATGCCCTCTATTTCCTCTCGCCCTCTTTGTCTACTTGCTTCCATCAAAACCCATCAGTTCACGATATTATGCTCCCTGACATTGTTCCCAATTCCCTATGGAACATTTGCCTCTCCTTTGGAGGGAGCTGTGGCTCCCCTTTGTTCTTATCTTGCTTCTTCCAAGTCCTTCCTGAGACCTTTTCTACTGTGTTAAAACAGGCTGTACTTAAGTAACGCCATCCCTGTAGACAAATGCCACATCCATCCTCCTTCATTTCTCCTTGGATCTCAACATTCACTGCTTGGATTTCCACATAAGGTAACTGCCTTGAAATATTACCTTCCCTTTGTTTTCACAGCTCAGTCTTGTACTGTCTCATCTCTTATCTCTCAATATCTATTTAGGTATCTGTTCAGAAAATTGATTGGACACATTTTTTTGTTCAGGGCAAAAATAATCATATGCTCACATGCTTAAATGATTGAATAAAGATGTCTTTCTGACCCAGAATCTAAGCAGCTGTTGAGATGCTCCTCTTTGCCATTTTTGCCTTTGGGATCAATAATCTGTTGTTCTGCACAACAGGTCTCAGTATTTCACCTTCCCTCTTTGCTCCCATCCTGCTTCTCAATACCAGTGTTGCAGGGAGACTTGTTCATACATTTTTGTGAGTTTACTTTCTCGATTTAATCTTCTTCCAAAATTGAACCAGACCTTCTTTAAGAACTCATTTTGTTCCATTCACTCTCCTCTGTGAAGGGTTTCCTTCGTCCTAAGTTGGTTCATTCTCAGTCTGAAGTCATTACTCACTTTATTTGAGATTATAATAAAACAGACAAGATGGTGTTCTTCAGAGTTGATTGTTGTGAAGTCGTTTATCATGTTCTAGTGTTTATGTATTGTATTACTAATCTCTGTATAGTGCTTTACTATAGGCATATTTTAGGCAAAAAATAAGAGCAAATATTCCCTGGCCTAGTATATTATACTCCAAATTGAAGCACATCATTGAATAAAATAACTCCTAAGCTCCTTGCTGAGGGATGTAATGCAGTTGTCATTGCAGGGGTAGGAGTTTGCTTTGATGATCCTGTATTTACTCTGATACTCTTTTTAAAACAATTATTTCTGTTATGTGTTTGTATACATATATATATATATATATATACTTCATTATGGAATAAGGATGGCCTGGCAGTAATGCCACTGGGAGGAGACCAAACACCAGGAGTTGCAAATACTACTGAAATGAGGTAGTATTCTGTTCCCTTCAGTAGGCTTTAGATTGTATCTCAAGAGAATGAGGCAAGTGGGTTAGTACAGAAAGTCTCCTAACCCACTAAGGTAGAAAGCTTCCCAGAAAATGTAAAGGACATGGAGAATTAAATTTTTAGAGGTGGTTAAGTAGGCATATTAGTATGCCATTGAAGAAATTAAAACTATAGTAAATGAGCCTCTTTCTGAAAAAAAAAAAAAAAAAAAAAAAAAAAGATTGGATCCAGTGAGGTGACCAGGGACAATGTGGAGGCTTGTTGTACCTCACAACAGAATTTCTACCAGGGTTTTTGGGGCTTTGTTTTCTGTGAGGCATCCAGTGTTTGTGATCCCAGCAGAAGCAGTGAGGTGCAGCTGTGCTTGGTGTGTGCACCAGCGCACAGAATCCATCTGCATGGGAAAGCACAGTGCCAGCAGGCTGCAGATTTGTGCCAACTCAGCTGTAGTCCACAGGGCATGAATTGTGCTCCTTGGACCCAAGCTGCCCTGTAATGAGCCAACTGATGCTTCTCTGCTCCAGAGTGTCACTGTACCTTCCTTTGGCTTGGGAAATGTGACTGATGGCAGTAGTGATGGCTTCCATAACGTGACTCGCTGCACGTGCCCTGCTGGTGTGAAAGTCATGGCTAAAACTTTACATATATGATTTTAGATCTACAGATTAGAGGATTACGCTCTGGACTGGAACCCCAAGAACTTTATAAACCAAACTGTAGGTTATCTAGCAGAGCATAAGTGCTAATAAAAAATGTAAACACTATTGCCATCTTGTGGCGTGAAGTTGCCTCAGCAGACTTTTGTCAAGGATTGTACACTCCCCCCGATGTTCTGTAAACATAACACATTTTCAATTAAATAGGCGAATCAAAGTGGCAGAACACAGAAGCAATGTCCAGACCTGCACATCAGAATCAATTACAGAAGTGGAGAAACAATCCTGTTTGTCTAGAAGGACTAATCACACGGTGAGCTGTCAGGAACACAGAGCATGCGGGTCATTATTGAATGAAATAGCACTACGTGTATTTTGTATATTTTGTTCCACTGAAACAAAAGGACATTCTGCAAAAAATAAAACTTTTGGATGACTCTCCTTTTTTTTTTTTTTTTTTTTTTTTTTTTTTTAAGAAAAATCACTCATGTATAAAGTATGAGCCTGTGATGTTTAAAGCATATACTGCTCCGATTGCAACAGGAGAAGTATGCTGCTTTTTGAAATAAGTTCTATATTGTAGGATATTAACTAGAGAATGCTACAGGCATATGCATGTCTTAAGGAATTAGGGTTTTATTCTTTGTTTTCCAGGTTCAAACCTGCATAAGCAACTCATCCTCTGAGCACTGTTAGAAATGAGATACAATATTAAATATGGAATGCTGTCCTAGATCAGATGGTTGGTCTGGGTATTTTACACATGAAGTTTATTGGAAACTTAATGCTGAATGATAGTTTCACAAATAATTTAAGTTTTGTAAATTGTTAACTGAATAAATTTTACGAAGCTATGTCAGGGCATGAGGTTTTATTTTCTAAATTCAATGACCATCAGCTAAGGAATACAACTGGGCAGGAAACAATGGTTTTGTCCCATTAATCTTTGATTCTTCAAGATTTGTCCTACTCTATGCTTGTCTGACCTCAGACTCACAGAAAGTTTTTCAGACTTAGGAGAAGATATTGGCTATAGTGTGGCTGGTAGCCTTGTGTTTAAAGCATTTGTTCAAGCCAAGACAAAGGTCCTCAGGTGCTGTTCTCATACCCTTGTATTCAGTTTAACATTGTTCATTGCAACACTGTTCATTCTTATGGGACTTTTATCTCTGCTCTTGATCAGAAAGTCCAGCCTAGACAGAAAAATATTGGCAGTAACAGGTTTCAGGGCTTTTTTCCCATGAAAACTTTGTCTTGGTTTGGGTTTTTCATTACTATTTTCTTAACTTTTTTTATTTAGGAAAACTTTTCAGCTTTAAAAAAATATTGTAACAAAAAACATGTGAACAATTAAAGCGAGACCCAAAAGACTGATGGCCAATGACCCAAACCTATAAAATTCAAGTATGAGACATTTTGATCTGTTTAGTAATTCCATTTCTTCTGTTTTTCCCATTTGGGAGCACTTTGAAACTGCATTCAGAGATAATTTATATTTATGCACATTCTGAACTCTTTCTTTATATATCTATGCCTCATTTGTTTGTGTGTGAGATTTCTTAGAACCCATTGAAGCCCAAATCCTATAGATCACACCCATTTGATTAATGTCGAGCCATGAATTTATTTTCTTGAGACACACACTGCAATTGCATAATGTAGTATAACAGCTGTGAATTTGAGACTAATGAAGAAAAGAGTGCAACATCTAAAATGGATAATATTCCTTGACAGTTCTCTTTTAGAAAGTATTTGCCCCAGTAATATCAGTTTATATGAGAATGCTTCAGTGATCCTTGCTTCTGGCATGAGTTGTGTGTTTTTATGGAAGCTGAGGTTTAGGTTACTTGTAAGATATTGGTTACATTTTTGTTCTACAATGGCCTATTGAGGCTGCAGCCTCCACAGCAGGAAAACAATATACTGCCTGGATTGAACCACGTCCTTATCAGCACCTAGATCCAAATATTAAACTGTACCTAGTATTATAGCACCTGCTGCTCCTGGTGTGACACCTAAACACAAGGGACAAAGGTGCCAGACCTTCTCGAGGAGGCCGCCTAAACCAGCTGATAAGATATCTCAGGAAGGAGGATGCCAAAGAGGAGCTCCTCCCTCCATGTCAGGCTCAATGCAATAAGATCAATAACATCTTCCTTTGATTAGGGAGCAAGAAAAATTCCTTGGTTGCTAGATGGTGTGCTTTTTTGGGACACCCAAGTTAGAGACCTGCTGTAGTAAATATTTTTGTCTCCCACATACAGAAAAAGATCTTTTATGAGAAAATGGAGGCGTGTTCATCATTCATTGTTCATCAAAAACTAGTGTCCTGAATATGTTCCTAAGAGTTAGATGTTCTAAATTACCATTGGCAAGGGCATCAGTAAATCTGTGGCAGAGTCATCATGGGCTTATTCTCTTCTGCTTTGCTGCATTTAAGGGTTGGTTGTTAGATATGTTCTAGTAGGTAAAATGGGCAGCTTTCGTTGATGAACTGTCCTAAGGTAAAATCTTTGAGTGCATCAAGAAGGACCAATACCAGAAATTTACTTCCTTGGGATTGAGATCTTCTGGTGTTGAGCACACAGATTGCAAGTTTGAAGAATCATTAGGTTTTTTATTAATTTGTCAGTTAGCTCCTTCACAGATCACCTCTATGTAAACAAATATACTTTTTTTTTTTAATCTGTCTTGTTGAATTTTACTGGTTCAATTTGTTCCATCAGTCTCACTACGAGTACAAATGCTGCACATGTAGCAAGCATGCACATGCAAGCATGTGTACACAGGAGACAGTTTAGTAACTCACACTGAAGTTGTGGATATAAAATCTTAAAGGATTTTGCCCAACATTCCATCACACATTGCTGGCAGATATTACATGGACAAATCCAAAAACAGGTGACAAATTGCAGGTTATGGATGAAGCTGTTCGATTGCAAATGGGTGATCTAGACTGCAGTGTTTTATTCCAGGTTTAAAGAGGCACATAGCTGTGACATCTCATGAGCAACTTAGAGAAGAGACTGTAATTCAGAGCCGTGCTTACTCTCCAGTTTCTTCTTTACTCTCCTTTCATTCTCGGCTCTGATGGCTGGTGTACAGAAAGGAAATAGAGCTATTCCACAGCTCTTGTCCAGCAAGGGATCCTTCATATGCTGTGACGTGAGTACATTTCTAGCACCCCTCAGTCACTTCTCTGGCCCTCTGCCTCCTGGCCTCTTTGCTCAGGCAGGGCTGGGGAAGGTGGAGCCTGGAAGGGGGCAGCACATGGAGCTGCCTGAGCATGGAAGGCGGATGATGTTCTACTTCTGGGGTGTGACATCAGTATTGGTCGATTTTCAAACGTCACCCGTTGCTATCCTACATCCATTTGGAGATATGCTGACCCCAGCACACGCTGCAGTATATCCAGCCCTGGGAGTCTAGTGGGGACTCGCACCACATCCTTGTTTAATGAGCACTTGTTGCATGTCTTTGGACAAAGCCATTGGGCAAAATAAAAGCCTCTTTGGGAATTGTGCTCTTTTTTTCCCCCCCAAAGTGATGCCCATTTTGTTAGGAAAGGGTCCTTAAAAAGTATATAATTATCTGATAATATGTACACTTCTATACATAGTATTTCAGAATACAGGATATATTTTTTACACTTCCTTTTAATGCTTTCATTTTTTTCAGCTGAACAAGTGTCATTTCTTGATTTAGATATTATTCTGTTATAATCCAGTGCCAGAAATTTTTGATGGTTGCCTTGGAAAAAACAGCTATTTAACTCAGTGTATAAGGAAATAAGGATTTTTATTTGATTTTTCATTTTTTGTATTCTGATAGTTAATTGCTATAGAATATAAAATATTTCACAATATTTCCCATATTAATACACAGGTGAGAAGGACAGAAACATGGTTGGTTGTTTTCAGTTGAATCTTACCTATCTATACTAAAAATATGGCAATGTCAGTTCACCTTTTGACACCTAAAAGCTACTGATTTACCACTGATGTATGTGGGGAAAAAAAGCAGCTGCAGTTTGGAGGGCAAACAGAACAGGCCATTCTAGCTACTGGCAATCAAAAATACATGAAATATATTAATTGAAATTGCATTGTTATATTTGGAGTTCAAAGGACATTATCTTGCACTGGTGAAATGAAACATAAACTGAAATTCTGATGACATTTTAATACCTTTGCTGGTTATAATATTAGTGGGGTCCAAGGAAATTTTTTGTTTAATTTTACAAAAAATCAAGTATATTAAAAATATAATTATTTGAATATGTTATGTATCGATTCCTGTAGCCATAATGTGGGACTAACATTTTGCTACAGTTTTAAGACTTCAGGCACCACACACCTCATGCTCATGAGAATTACAGCATCACACACTTTTGTAGGAAAAATGATAAAAATAAAGTTGCTAAAAATAAAGTTGCTAGAAATGTAATTTTATCTGGTCTGTATGGGGATAAAGGGTTCTGAGTAGCTGGGCATTAGTTACTTTAGAGAAAGGTAGTTATTTGCACTAGAAGTGAAAGGAATCAATGATTTCTGAATAAGGTTAGAAAGGAGTTATGGCTTCACTGCAATTGATTCATTCAGGTCTAGCAAATATAGGTTGCCTTTTAAACTAGGACAACAAGAGCTCTCCAAAGTGCAGAGAAAAAAGATGTTAAAAATTCTAGCAGTATATAAGCCTATCATTGTGTATGTTAGAAACCTACAAAACTTAATTTCTCTCTCAAAAGATAACAGATTTTTCATCAGGTTCCTGGAAAGGTGCCATTTTGGAGTCCATGTGCTTTTTTTTTTGCCTCTTTATATAAGAAAAATAATTAAATATTTTTCTTCCATCCCCCATCCCTTCCAGGATAGTTCATAATTTCATTGAGTAAAATATGGTAATGTCTGTGCCAATTTGAAAAAAATCCAGTTTTGACATACCATTTTTTTCAGTTTTTTTTTTGTTCCTATGAAGTTTTTTGTTTGCTTTGTTTTTTTGATTTTGTTGCTGTGGTGGTTTTTTTTATTATTATTATTATTTTTTGTTTCATATGGGCCTGCCATAAAATTTGGAAATGTGTGAACTTGTCTTTCCAATTAAATGCTTTTTTTTTCCTTAATTGGGACATCAGTGTGGATATGGCTACCACTTAAATAGCAAGCAGACCGATCGATAGCTTCTCTGTAGGGTTCACAACCAGATGGTGGCAAATACCACTTCACTCAGACTTCAATAGCTAATCTGTTTCCAATGCCTTGGGATGCATTTTTCAGCGAGCAAAAGATGTTCATAGAGTGATTGAAAAGAGATGAAAATGCCCTGGCTGAATCAAAGGGCTATTTTTTTAACATTTCAAGACCCTCCTACGCAGAAAGCAATACTAGCTTGTACCAGGCCAGATTCAATTCTTATGAGAGCTGCCTCTCTTTCACACTGTGTCCCTTATTTCATAGGGGAAAAGCAGGATTTCACTGGCTATTTGAGACAGGGCTGCTACTGCCTCACAAGAAAACCTGCCACTACCTTTCTGAAAAAGTTACAAAAATTAAAGTAGACTGTATCTAAAATGAGGCAGTTATAAAGTGGAGAAAGGCAGGGTGAATTCTTAGGCCAGAAAACAAGGAAATTTCCAGCAATTTGCAGATAATAATAATTTCTCAAGCTTGTGTTTTCTGAAAAAAATTCATATATACTGAGTGCTACATGTTAAAGAGAGAGTGATATGCTGGTGCATGCTGAATTACTGCTCAGTTCTCTGGGTTAATGTTCTTCTTGTTTGCCTTTCCTAGTGAACAAAAGACATTGCAGAATGCTCAGTATTGCCCAAGTCTACATAAATTACTGAAAATCTCAGGCTGGGAGATCTAGAAACTGAAACAAAATTGTTCTTCTATAAATAGGGTCTGGGAACAAAAGTGATACAAATAGAAACTTACCACTTTGCTTAGAAAAAAGTCAATTTATAGTCAATGAAATGTTTACCTTATTGAAAGGATTTAACTGCTGAGACGGAGCAGAACACCAAATTATCTCGATTATTTACCATTGCAGACTTTCCTGAAAGGCTACTACAAACAAAACAGAAGTTTCCTCCTGTTTTTTTGCTAATGTCTGCGAGAAACGAAGTCATCATTTAGAGAAAGGACTCAAAAACAATTGGTGTAAATGCATTTAATTTGAAGTTCAATTTCAAATAGCAACTCGCAGCTTTTTCAAATATATCTTCTCATCTTAAAATGGACAGTGTTTTCCTGTTCTGACAACTGGACCAGTTACTTGCAATGTACATTAACTATTTAGGTAGCAAAAATATAGTGTTTCCAGGCAGACTTTTAATGGAAAATGAAATGTTCTACTTGGCCACACTTTGGAGGAAGTGTATCAGTTTTGGCAGGCTGATAAAACCAAAGAAATCTGAGCCAGTACACAAAGAAAAAACTGGGGCAAATATGCTTACTGTTGCAATGCTTTCCCTTTGTCTCTTTGATTCAATGATTTGTCAAATTTAAGACTTATTTTCCTTTTTATCCACAGGTGATTGTTAAGGTATGTGTGGTAGCGACTGCATGTCTTGCTGTATGAATATGGTGGAATGAGGTTGTCATTCAACAAAAAAAAAGGTCTTACACATGTACTTATTGACATATTTTAGACAATTTTGAACCTGTTCCATTCAGTGTGTTATTGATTGTGGTAATTTCTCCTGTTTACAAGTATAAATTGAATCAAGGGTCATTTCATATTTTCCACTGAACCTTTGGCTGTTTCAAATTGCCCATTGAAAGATAGTTAGTACTTCAAGTTTAAGAAAGTCAACAGCTTTATCTGTAAAACAAATAATTTTCCTTGTATTTTGATAAGGAAAAATTTCCAGCAAAAAAGATAAAGTTAAGTACTTTAACTTTATTGCAGTCTCAGAGGCAGTCCTCTTGAAGAAGGGACACTGATTTCCGCATCATGCTGGAGCTATAAGCTTGTATTATCCCTTAGAGTAAGAGCTGAGCCAAAACACTGGACTATCCATGTGAAACAGCTTAACAGTGCATATTAATAGGATGTATTTTGTCTCTTAATCTAAGTAATGCATTGAGGAAGAAATACATCATGGCTTGGGAAATAGTTTATCCTTAGTGTCCTGAAGCCATGATAAAACTGTGCACTCCCAAGACTTTGTCAAGAATCCATGATATTACATTATGCCATCATTTCCTCTGTGTATGCTATTTATTCTTCCCACCTCTAAAAACATTTTAAAGACAGAAAATGCCTCAGTGCTAAGTGTCTCCCTCTGCTTGAAGACATTGACTTGCTTCCTATTTTGCCTCAGGTTTGCTGTGTGATCTTAGGAAAGTCATTTAGGCTCTTTGGTGTTTCTTTTTAACAGGTCATGAGTCACATGAGGTGATAAAAGATGTTTGCACTTAGTGTTTAGAATCATATCCAGTGGCACCTTAATCATGCTGCACTGTGTGTAAATCTTGTCTCAGCCCTTTAGTTATCACTGGAGTGATGTACCTACCAAAGCCTAGAGCAGGAGATATGAATATGCCCTATTGGAAATGCTTCTGAACCTGATCTGTGCATACAAGCACCTTAGAATACATTCCAGTGTCATCTGCCCTTACTGAACAAGTGAGAGCATTAGGCTGTCTCCTCTTTCTGATAACAGAAATTTCTTGTTTCCAAATCCACAAAAAAGGAGGGCTCCTACTGGGGGAATGCATTTCTTGCAGGCTGGTTTTTGTAGACAGGGGAGCAGTTATTTGCATCTAGGAGCTGAAAAAAAAAAATTGAAGAGATGAATAATGAGGCAGAGTGTGCAGGATACAGCAATTGTGGAGCTTTCTGTATATATATATATTTTTTTTTTATAGAAGCTGATTATGAATATCTCATGTATTTCTCTGTTGTTGAGAAATGCTCCTTCCTGGAGACATGGCAGCATTATCTGTTTTATGTATATCACCAGTACATACATTTATTAGGATAAAATCACTCTAAGAATTGTTTCTTAAGATATGTTTTGGTTGTCTTTTAGTCATACTACCCAGTTAGTAAGTAGCTGCTTCTCCTACTTCTAAATGACTAGATCAAATTACTAGATTAAGCATTGCCATTCTAATAATAATGCAATTTTTGTACGTATACTTCTGCAAATTTTTGTTCAGAGATTGTCATAAGAAACTTTTCTAATATTTCCTCTGAATCTGCTTCTGAAATACATTAGTGTGAAAAAGATGGAGCAGCAGATTAATTAGTGAGTAAGTGAACCAGTTAATTAATATTACAATTAAATCTGCCTGAGGTATGCTTACAGCATCCTTGGCACTTTTCAAGTAATGAAAAAGTGTTTGCTGTCTCCCTCCTTCTCAAAGTTCCACTGAAAATGTGGCTTGTCTGATACAATGCTTCTGTGAAGCTGGTCAGAATGAGGTACACAAATGAGTTACCATGAGGTCAGAATTATTTTGTGTCCTGTGATAGGACTATTCTGCTGTTCACAGGACTGAAATAGAATAGAAAATTTATAATTATGTACAATATGCTGCCAAAAGATCAACTTTGTTGCTTTTGGCAATCACTAATGATTTTTTTTATTTTGCAAGAGCAGCATAATGTTTTATTTCTGCCCCCATTTTTCATAAAAAGTTAATTTGCATACATTTCTGCAAGAGTGAACCATGTTAGTATGGGGGAAAAAAGGCTCTAAGAATAGGCTGAAATAGAGAGGATTTACCATAGTCTGAAACAGAGACAATTTATCAGAAATAAAAAACAGGAAAGAAAAGGTGAAATAAAATCACATAAGATGTTTCAGGTCCAAGCATTCATGCTATATTAAGGTTATTTTTTCCTCTGATGGTAAATCAGGCTCCTGTTTTGTGTGTCTGGTCATCACAATGGCGGCTAAATCCACATTGATGAGCTATGATCAGTACTGAGCTCTGAACATATGCTCCCCACAGCTGGTGGTGTCCCCAGAGTGGTCCCAAGCTCCATGTCTAGCACAACTTGACCCTGGAATTTACCGAGGCCAGATAAGCAATGCATTAAAAAGAGTGCTTAGATTTCTCTCCCAAAAATAGTCACCTCAAGCTCTGGTCTGGGAGCATCCACCTTCCTGGCCCTGAAGTTCAACACTTTATTCAGATTCCATTGTGGACACACAAACCTTGGGAGGCAGCAGCAGCAGCAGGAATCCCTCCTGGTGCCGTTCTGGTGGGATTAGAGCAGTGTGCCTGGTGATTCCTACCACAGTCAGAGCCTTATCTTTGTTTCCAAACAGGCAGAAGGATGCAACCTGAGCTCAAAGGGATTGCAATCAACTTTATTTATTTATTTACTTACATACTTACTTATTTAATCTTAAATCTAAAGATGAATGCAATGAGTTGGATCAAAAACACTGGGGAGAGAGAGGCAGGGAAGGAAAACAATGGGCTTGGCAGCCATGGGAAGGTTCCAGTATTTCACACCTACCTGTGACAGTGCAAATTAAGATACCCCCTTCTTCTGTTCATTTGAGAAATGGAGTAAAGGGAGGTAAATAATGTTTTATTTTGTTGGTTTCTTTTTTTGTTAATTTGTTTGTTTTAAACAGAAGCAAATATATTAGGTCTTTCTGTTGGTATTGGGCAGTGCCCAGACAGATTTGTGAAGCACATTGATGAACCCCCCTGACCAGCACAATCTGGTCCAGCACACATTGTCCCACTGGTGTGATTTGGGAGAGGTCCCAGGGCTACAGCATGCCCACTCTGGAGCCCTGTCCAATTGTGCTGAGATGCTGACACATCACAACTTCATCTACCTCCATGCAGGACTCTCTGCCACAGAGCTTCAGAACTCCAATATCTGCTTAACTCTTGGACCCGTTCCTGTGGCCAGGCAGGAACTCAATTGGGGTTTTATAGCTGTCATCTGAGACCCTCTCCTCTCTAAACAGTAAAGACATCCTGCTCACAAAATCTGTTTCCAAATTTTCTCTTCCTTCTCCTGTTCCTCATGATAATTATGTAAAAGGATAAGTGGATGTATTAATGTGTGTGTGTGTGTGCGTGTGTGTGTGTGTCTTAAACCATCATAAAAGCATCATTGTGATTATTTGCAACTCATTTGCCAGAGGTGGTTGTTGTACTCCATATGAATGCCTTAAGTATAGATACAAACAAAACAATTGGGTAGAGCAAGACTGAATTTAACTCAACTAGTCTCCCTCAGCTGCATTTAAAAGGCTGCCACAATTGTTGCCAGAATGATGTACAAGTCACAAGAGAACTGGAGGGAGCTATATAAAAAGAGATTAAAAAGACCAAAATACCAATATACAAGAATGTATGAGTAATTTGAAAAACTATTTAAAAAGTCGTTGAAATTTATATACAAAATTTTAATTGTCTACTTACAGTCTGAATGAGGCTCCAGAACATTTCCTCACTGTTTAATCCTGTGATCCAGCTCATTTTCCCTTGCTGACTCCTTTCTCTTCCCACTGGGGACCAGACCTGCAGAACAAAGCAGCTTGTCTTTCAAATGGTGAGCTAAGCACTGGTGAAATATCCATATTTTAATAAGGCTTTCCCCACAACTTTTTTATTGGTATCCCAGAACCTGAAAGAGTCTGCAGAAAGAGGAGCAGGGCCTGCAGAAATAATTTCTGTTATCTATGCTTTGTTATGTGAAATGACCTCCACGGGTATCTGCCCTGCCTGCACTTGTCTGCTTCTTCTACTTGCACTGAAAGGTCTTTAAGCCAGGGGAGAAAACTTAGGCTGCTATCATAAAATTTTTCTTACCCAAGATTTCTACATGCTTTAATAGAGGTTTGCCTTAATAGAGGTTTCCAGAACTCTGAAAAACCCAACTCATATTCATAAAAGTGATTTTCAGATTTCTTTTTTCTAGATTAATATACCCTGAAAGGATTTATCTTTCTTCCTTAGCCAACTATCAGATCAAGCAAGATCTGGTTGTTTGGAAACTGAATCCTCACAGTTTGCATTCAGCCCATTATAGTTCATGTTTTCCCACTACTTGACTATTGTTTTTTACATTTTAACACTATTTTGAAAGGAAATGTGCAATTTATGACAAGGAAAAGGTGTGAATGACTGAATCAATGCCACCATTGATCTCACTGAGTGCAGAATCAAATGCTCAGTCAAAATGAACACCTTGGAACATAATCCTACAGACTTTATTCAGATTAAATCCTTGTTGAAAACACTGGGGAATTTGTTGTAAGCCTTTCATTATAAGAAACCCAGACTGCCATTGCAGAAACCATTTCAAGACTGCTACTGGCAATTAAAATCAGCTCTTTGCCCAGGATAAAGTCTTCATATCTATTGTTTAAATAGAACCTGGTTTAAATACATGTTTGGGGGGATGAGGACATGGGAAACAGTTTTGTTGATGCATAGATGTGTCTCATAAATTTCTGTACTATGACAACAAAATAGTACAGCTAGAATTTGTGCAAAATAGAATTCATAACAAAGTCAACTGGTCATTTTGGGGTTCAGTATAGTCATATTTGATTTTCACATACACCAGCCCATGAAACATTAATGATTAACTTGAAACATCAGGTAAATTATGAATTGGATCTTTTACTTGTACATGCTCCAGAAGAGGGGTGGGTTTTTTTTTATATTCAAGGTGTTTTTGTTAATTATTCATTTATATTCTTGGAAGTACAAATGCATTACAAAAGTCTGCAATAGCTGTAAATCTTATTTGATCTAGGTGAGAAGGAAATGACTAGTCAGTTAAAAATCAGTTTTACTAAAACAACAGCTTTGAAATATTTTTTTCTTTTATTAACACAAACCATAAAAAGGATCTGAATATAATTTCTTTAATGAAAATCACAAACTATTGCAACTACCCATACAGATTCTACAACACCCTTAGAGTATACACACTGATGAGAAGCATTTTTGCAAAAAATACACTTTGCATATGACATTTAAAGCAGTTGATTAAGGAAAAAGGATAATTAAAAGTTGATAGAAATGTTGGATTACCATTTATGCACTCTCTATGTTTTATAATTGCATTAGTGTTATACAAATGTATTCCACCATTTCTGCAAGCATTAGGACTGACTTACTAGATTATTTGGAGTGGAAATATTTAAAATAATCTCTGGAACTGCATTTCTTAATATGAAAGACTAAATATTTTTAGACTATGAAAGACTAAATATATATTTGTTGGTGTAGTGCACTTGCCTGCATAGCAGTAGAACATGTCTAAAGGCTATCTGTAAGAAAGACGTGGTCAGGTGTGTCCTGGTGCACTGAATGCTAATATGACTTCAGTAGAAGCACATTATGCTTTTATTTCTGACTGTATACTGAATTATTTACACCTTCAAGGCAGCTGATTGAACTGTAGCATCAGTCAATTAGCAAATCAAAAATTTATATGATTCCAATTTAGCATGGAGTCCTTCTCTCTTTTTTTTTTCTTTTTAGATTTTCACCCTGACAGTGACAAATTACTCCTCTGCTGGCTGAGATTGGAAATTAAAAGCATTTAGAGCTGCTCATGCATTTATGCTAATGAGAACTTCTGATATGATTTGCATGCAAAAGAGGACAATCTGAAAGCTCATCAGTTTTTCATGCTTCCGCATTTTGATGTAGTAGGATTTTTTCTGTTTTCTGCAGAGCAGAAAAATTTTTCTTGAGGAAACAATACTCTATGTGAACAAAAAGAGTTTTTCTTTTAAGTCAGAAAGTTCCCTTTTTTTTTTTTTACCCTCCAGATTCTTGTCAAATCATTTGCTTTGCTGTTTCAGAACTGCAGCCCACATTCATTAGCATTTTAGATGTTTATCAAAGGAACGATCCAGTATCTGCCATGCAAGATTATAGCTCAAGCTTCATTTTAAATTCAGCAAGAAAAAAAGACCCGAGGACAGATGAGAAGAGGGACGTGCACTCTGACAAGCTTCTTCACAGATACACCCGAATTAATCCTATTTAGAGCAAAATTTGATTAATCATCAGCAGTGGCATCTTAGTGAAGTTCGGTGAAATAGTTAACTCTGACAAATTTTGGGGATCTCGTCGGCACAGCCTTCCTGGGATACAAAAAAAAAAGGATGACAAGCATCACAAATGACAGAGCAGATAACTTTTAATTTTTTTTAAAGCTCTTGTTTAGTAAAGAGATTGCTGCCATTTTTAGGCATCTAGTTTTCTTTCCAATTCATTATAATGAAAGACAATGTGGTGAGGAAAGCTCTGGAGGTAACAGAAAACATCAGTGTTTATATTTTGGTTTTGGAGTATATGTCCAGCTTTGGAACCTCCAGCATAAGAAGGATGTGGACCTGCTGGAGCAAGGTCAGAGGAGGCTGCAAAGGTGATCAGAGGCCTGGAGCACCTCTGCTATGAAAACAGGCTGAAAGAATTGAGGCTGTTCAGCCTGGAGAAGACAGGGTTCCAGGGAGACCTTTCAGCAGCCTTCCAATACCTAAAGGGGACCTACAAGAAAGCTGGAGCTGGACTTTTTACAAGGGCATGCAGTGATGGGACAAGGAGGAATGGCTTTAAGCTGAAAGAAAGTAGCTAATAGAAACACTTCACTATGGGGGTGGTGAGGCACTGGAACAGGTTGCCCAGGTAAGCTGTAGGTGCTCCATCCCTGGAATTGTTCATGGCTAGGCTGGATGGGGCTTTGAACGCCCTGGTCTAGTGCAAGGTGTCCCTACCAATGGCAGAGGGTTTGGAACGAAATGATCTTTTAAGTGCCTTCCAACCCAAACCATTCTATGATTCTATGATTGTGTATACTGCAGATAGTTTAATTAAAATAATTTGCCATGTAAAAGGAGATAGTAGTTTTCTGATTATTTGCCATGTTTGAGTAGGTTGATCAAGATATATCTGTGTATTTTTGAATTTTTGTGAATGTTCAGAGTTTTTGTGTTGCAAGTTATCCTTTTGATACTGACAATCTGAAAGACCTTAACAGTTCTCCTTCATTTATAAAAATGTTTGCTGTTATAGCACTTGCTGAACATAACCATAATCCATTAATTCTTTCAGCCCCCAAAAAGCTCCTATTTAGAGTTTTAATTGTAAGTATTCCTTCTACCTTATCTTTCAATTGATCAAATCCCACTGTATTATTTAGTAAAAGAAGGGAAAAATATAAGTTAAACCTCTGCATCTGAGTTAAAATTAAGAAATTAAATTGAGCTTGTAATATATTTAAACCATTCTTCCAGAATACCCCTTTACACATCAAATCACTTTTTACCCCCAGGAGCATACAGCAGCAATGAAACCCTTCTGCATTTCAGAGGTGTTACAGAAGAGAATTTCACTCATTGACTTGGCTAGCATTGCAGTGAGATGCTTTACAACCATCAAAGGCAGCTAACAACTGGTGTATACCATTTTTTTAACATCTCGTGTCTTAAGGCAGTATTCTTGCTTCATGTACTTGAAAATAAAATATCCATTTCTTCTACAGTTGAAGTAGTTCTCCTTTTCTTTTTTTTTACTGCACTGATGCTGGGTAGTAGATACCTTATTTCCTCCCCCAATGAGAAAGAGAGGGGGTGTGGTAGGGTAATCATGGAAGTGGAAACAGTATGAGGTGTCAAGAAAGAAAACTAGGAGGGAAAGGGAGATAATAACTTAGTCTCTCTTGTCCTCTTAGACAGGGAAGTTATAGTCCACTGGAAAGTGTTGATACAGTGATAGTCTTGCTGAAAAATGCCGCTGAGATGACCTGTTGGGAAAAAACCACATGGGATAGGACAAGGTATAATGGCCTTAAACTGAACTATTAGATCCTTTAGATTAGGAAAAAATTCTTCTCTGTGAGGGGTATTAGACGCTAGAATATGTTGCCCAGATAAGCTCTGGATGCCCCATGTCTGCACATGGTCCAGGCCAGGCTTTGAGCTACCTGGTCTAGTGAAAGGTGTCCCTATCCATGGCAGCAACCTGGAACCAGATGATCTTTAGGGTCCCTTCCAACCCAGGCCATACTATGAGAAGACTAAATTAAGAGCAGGATTTTCCTAATGTGACATGTCATGCAATCCGAATTGTCTCTAGAGCTGGTTTCCTAATCTCCACTGAAATTCACCTTGTCTGCAAAGATCTCCTGAGCCAGGAATCTACTTTTTGTAGATTTACTCCTATCCTTGCAAAGCTAGGTGTATTGCCTATTGTGAATACACTTCTCTTCAGTGGGAGGATTTGAAAAGATTTACATTTGACAACACTTCCAAGTTATTCTTGCTTTGGTTTTGATTGAAGTATTTTTTGCTTTATTGTCCTCAATGATCATTGCACGTGGTAAGGAAAAGATTTTGCCCTTCAGATTTTTCTTCCTCAATTGATCCTACTCAATTCAGATTGAGTATCTGGGGTCCTTTAAACCAAAGTTAACAGCAAAGAAAAAAAGTGTTTTTAGAATAATTTAGATGCCATCTTAGTTCCCCAGCATAATACAGTTAGTTTCTCATCAATGGTAGGAAATCATGAACCTTTGCTGCTTACAGTTCATACATACTGAGCTATATCTCTTTCCCTCTCTTGGCAAAATGTCGTTTTCACAAGATCCTCAGGACCTGTTTTGGGGGGCAAGCCACTACGTCTTCATCCTCTAATGACACCTTTGTAAATCACCTTTTGTCCTTCAGAGAAATAGGCTATCAACAAGTATTGGAAGATTATTCAGAAACCTCTGGTCTGGAGGTGTCGTAATCATTTTGGAAATCAATTTCGATCTTCTTCCTCGTCACCTCTTTGTCAGTAAAGATTCTAGCCAGGTTGATGAGTTCAACTGGGACATTTTCTGAGCCCTGATATTGATTCTCCTCAGGATTTATATCTTCATATGTTGGTGGACAGCCTTCCTTGGAGCTAGTTCAATGTTTAAATGCAGCAAATGAACAATAATTACCTTTGTGAAGAGAGGGTCTCAACCATTAAAACTGCTGCCTGATGCCCTAACTGGAGCCATGATCCTATGTTCAGCAAGGAACTGGGGATATTTGACTACAAATTCACCTGACTGCTTGCAACATACTGTCAGAAGATTGCTTTACAATTACTGATTCTTCCTGGAGATTTCTCAGTGCTTGCAATTTCCCATTTATAGATCAGTTTCGGTCAGTTATTGCTGAGTTTTATGTGTGCCAAGACCTCTTCATATAGATTTCTATCTGGCCAGCTTTACTGGCAATTTACTTTCTCCTGTTCTGGTAGGAACCATAATGTTGCAAATTCTTATTCTCTTCACAACACACAAATTAGAGTATGACAAAAGGTATTACTGGGAATAATTTTCCATTCTTTAGTTCACATCTTAACACCAATGTAGACAAAGTCATGAATAGTTATAGGAAGCACTTTAGAAGTGTTGTGTTATATTGCCATGTTCTCTGTGTGAAACTCCCCTTGAAGTCAATAAGAGTTGTGTATGCTATTCAGTGGCATAATCAGGCAATAAATTATGAAAGCTCTGCAAATACCAAACATAGCAAGCCACAAACAAATGATGTTTACAAGTGACAAAAATACCCAGTAAAAGAGTTAAAGCTAATATTTTTGAATGTGATGAAATTCCTATGGCTGGTAGGATTCAGCAACCTCTAGTAAATGGGTTAAGAGGAGAAGCCTACCTTGTGCACCTGCCTGCTGCAGTGTTTCCAGGCTTTTCCACTCAGACAGTGAATTTAAATTGCAACTATGAAAAAGCTGAATGGAGACTTGTGTGCTCCAGAATTGCAGCATTTTCCTGCTCTAGGATGCTTCATAGTTTGCTTTGTTGGTGCTCAAATTTAATTTTCAGAACAGTTTAAAACAGATCTAACATAAAATAACATTTTAAGTCAGTGGTAACTCTAGATGCTTAAAATCTCCTCCCAGAATCTTTGCTTAAAGAAAAGCTGTCTACAAAAACTGCATTTGAAAGTCTACTTTTTTTCACAGTACATTCTAAATAAAATGTTGGAATAGAATTTTTCAAAATGACCACTTTAAGCCCATAATCCAAAATGGAATTACTAAAAAATTTAGAAGATCATGACACAAACAAAAGGGACTGAGAAATGTGAGCCTTGTATTGACTAAAAGTGACATTCTGAAATTGTTCTCTCAGATCTTAAAAGCCAATTAAGAATAAACAAAGGATCCCAGAGGTCTGAGATTGCTGTAGGCTTTAGAGCTGAGTCTGACTTACAAGAAACAAGATCTTTGTAGAGCACAGCCCTGCTTGTCCTTGGAGTATTTGTAATGGCAAGATGATTGTGTGCTGAGACGCTGCAGCTGTTATCAGAAGCCAGCAGTTTATCACAAAGCAAAGGAGAAACTGGCTCTCACTGCAAGGGTTTTTCTGCCTTTGCTTTTGGAGGATGCACCCACGGCACTCCCTTGGACAGTAAAAGTTTCTGACTCTGACTATAAAAGCATTCTTGCTTTACTGCTTGCAGAGTAATTCTGAAGCCCAGGCTATAAGTGGGGGGGATACAGAGCTCCAACCCTCCCTGCTTTTAGAGCAGTGATGGACTGACCAAAAATCAATTGGGTTGACTCAGCCTCTTCTGATACATTTTTATTTTGGCTAGAATAAACTGAAGCTACTTCAGGTAATTTTATTTGAAAGACTCATGACTTCCTGAAAGCCAGATTCAGCCAGCCTCCCATCCTCTACCAAGTGGTCTGTCACTCTAGAGCAATGAATCACAACACCCAGGCACACAAGGCTCAACCACACTCATCCCAGGCATTCTTGCTCCTCTTCCCTCAGGGGGAGCAAAGGAAGGGTCATTTTGAGAAATAAGAGAAGGTAAAAAGCTAACAAGGGATAGAGAAGAGTTCCTGCCATCTGGGGGTAAAGAGATGCTCTCTCATTGGCAAGGTCCTTCTACACATCTGAAAATCTCCTCATTCCTCTGTCTGTCACAAGGCTGAGCTCTCTATTTGCAGGAACTATTACTCATATAATATTTTGATTTCATGCAAAAAAATGTAATTTTGTTGGCAGATGATAAGCATTTTTAAATTCTGGCAAAATCAAGGGCTCTTATGGGAAAGAAAGCACTGTAGTAAATATTGCTTTCTGGTAATTTATCTTTTGTGTGCAAAAAAAAAAAAGTGTGTGTGTGTTCTTAATTGGTATTCATTTGATCCTTCGTGAGTTACTTAATTTTCTTTTAAAAAAATAAAAGAAGATAGAAGGAGAGGGGAGATGTATAATTACCTCAAAATATTTCTTAGATAGGTATTTTTTTCCATAATTCAGTGATGTCAAGAGCAAGAAAATGTCTATTGCTGTGTTAGTAATTACAGAAGAACTTTGCTTCAGTCTACAGTTTCAAAAAGACAGTGTACATTTTTCATGTCTGAAGAAAATTATTGTGGACATTTAGCCAGCAATGAACTTAGACTTATAAGCAGGGCCTCCATTTACTTGAATTACTTTTATGTGTGCCAAGACAAATTTGACCTACCTTTATATTTCTGTTTACCATTTAGTGGCTTATACTGTTATAGTAGTTGTTTTATGTGCAAGAGAGCATGGAGTATTTCTTCCTGTTCCACTCTGGGTGAGTAGTTTGCTACAGGTTTAATGCATGTATTTCATAAGTGCTCCTGAACAGTCTGGAAGGCTTGGAATATAATGCAGCACTAGGATGCGACACAAATATGATTCTTTGTATTTCTTAAAATGTACTTCACATCTGCTCCAAGGTAACTTGACACCTATTCCAAGATATCATTTTTAATCACACAATTTCCAGGACATCTGTATTCATCTCATCACTTGGTGTTAGCTGCTCTGTGTCCAAGCTGGCCAGAAGACGAGACTTCTATTCTATGAGAAAGGAAAACTTTAGAAGTTGGTGTTGTTACATGTTTGGATAAAAATGAGACCTTCAGAAACTTCTTACAAAAATGAGGTGGCAAGTCTGTGCCATCATTTGTTTGCCAACAGTTCACTGCTTTGTCCACTCACCTACTTGGAGTGGCTTACATGACCTCACTTTGCCCTCTCCCACCCCACCAAAGTGTGGGATCTTGTTGGTTACTCTCAGATCAGTGGATGTTCTCTCCCAAGAAGGGCTTGCGAAATTATACAGAGGTTTCTGAAATGTTTGTTAAAATATTCTGGCTACCTTTACGTCATTTTCTCCATGCTAATTGCTCTGATTTTTCAGGAGTCTTCTAGAGATTTTTCTCACAAAGATATTTCATGTGTGTATGTTGTCAGAAAGTGACTTGTATGAAACTTCTGATGAGAACTTTACAGAGCTAGTCAAGATTTTTAGTTTAATACAACTTAGATTTGATTCTTCAACAATTTTCTAGGTCTCCCCATAAGAATAATCTTTGAAGGCATGCTTAGAGCATAATTTGTCATTTGGTTTCTAAATAACTCCAGCAAAACTCTGTTCTTTGGGAAGTTGACGAGTCATTTTGCACATGTTCTTTGTGTAGAACCTGAATGCTGCTCATTGTCCCCAACAAAGGGGTCAGGGAGATAATTTTTTATGTTCCCTTCTTGGACATATGTAGCTCCACAGCTGAATACAATTTGTTGGTTAGTTTCTAGTGACTATTTAATGAATAAATAGAATAAGGGTGAGAGATGCTTCATCTGTATTAATTTTGTGACATAGCTGACAGCTAGAGTGATATCTTCTTCTTCTTTCTTCTTTTGTTACAGCAGCACTAATCATACCACACAGAGACACATTTGTCATTATATGTAATTATGCGCAATATGTTTATATTATAATATTTTATATTGAAGAGGCATAGGTTTCATAATGTTTTTACTCCAGATTTCTTTCTGCTACAGATTATTTCAGTTTATACATATTTATAAATGATATTTAAAAGTACAATAGCACATTAATTATAATAAAATGTTGATTTGGAAATAGGAGCAACTAGAGAACTGTTATAGATGACTGCATAACTTGTGGCAGAGGGGCAACGTTTTGTTAGGGCTTGGGGAGCTTTACTTTGGCTCCCTTAAAATACAGAGAACAACCAGAAATTATTCAGACAGGCTGAAATTCTTATGTAGTTAAAACAGGTCAGAGAAAACCTTGACCCTTCAGAAGCCTTTTGAAAGACCTGTTCCTCTATGGACCTGTTACTACTCCTGACAGCAAGGGGGTTTCACCCTCTCTCATCACCACTTCCCTTTTTTCCACTTCCTCCCCCCTTTTCTCCAACCCAATTAGCAGATTAGCCAGCAGGCTCTGAAGCCTGAAGAAGCAGGAATTAAATTGACTTTTATCACATGCCACAGTAATTGCAGAGCTACCCAAGAGCACAGCTATACCCTCTGAGAGCCCTGTCCCTAAGGACGCCCAAGGGTGGGTGAGGAAATCAAAGGCACCATCCAAGCCCCCTCTGAAGTTATGACATTATCCTCCACAAAAGCTCCTCCCAGGGGTGTGCAGATGAGGCCCGGGTGGCTTGGGTGGGTGACAGGGGCTGGGGCCAGCAGCAGTGGGACAGCAAGGGACTGTGTTTGTGCAGTCAGCTCCCAACAAGGGTGTGTCATTGGGCTGGGCAGTGCGGCTGAGGGGCAGCAAACAGCAACAACTGCAAGTCAAGCACAGCTCCTGCCGCTGGCAGAAGGAAGATATTTAATTGTGGGGGGTTTTTTGACTGTGTAAATTAGTGTAATATGAGTATTGTCCAGGCAAGTGTAGTCAGTAGATTTTAACAGATTGAGGCAAACTTCATTATTGAGGCAATGAAGTATGTTCTAACTTAAATTAGTTTTTCTATATTGGTATGTTACCTCGCACTAATGGGATAAGTATTTTATCTAAATGTGAGGACATCTTCAGAGGTCAGTTTCGTACCATTCAGGCAACTTGTAGGATATACTCAAAGGTAAAAGACCTGCACCACTTTATCCAGGTCTCAGCAGCTGTTTCAGATTTACTTGGTATAAAATTGAGTACGTGATTATTGTCTAGATGGTTACATAGTGGACCAGACATGAGCTGCTCTTAGAGGTAAAGAATAGTTCTTAAGATTGTTAAACAGTTTGAGTTTAAAAATGTTTGGGGATGTACTGTATAAAGTACAATTCCATAAAGCAGCTTAAACCAAGCTCTTTCGGCACATGGAGAAATGAATGTGACTGGGGAAAGCAAGTATTTTACTTCGACAAGAGAGGAGTAAGGAAAGGGGGAGACCTTCAGCTATTGGACTGCATTGGAGCTGCTCACCTCACACTTCTGGGCTCTGGCAGAACCCTTGGATCTACCTCACATTTTGAATATTTTCACCTCTAAAACAGACTATTGGATGTCTGCCTGCACACAGGGGATCATACCAATGTGAAGTTTGTTTCTGCACACATAACTGACAAACCTTTTCTACCTGTCCTGTGGCTTTCCTCTGACTGTTAGCTATGAATCTTAATGATGACACCATCTGTAAAAACAAATAAAATAATTGTAGCACAAATACTTTGCTAATGAACTTTATTATTAATCCAATCATGCTGATAAAGAGCATTCAGTGTGAATATCTTGCCAAACTAATTAAGGTTTGAGGTTTTATTTTTTCTTATCTTCATTAAATCAGAGAAACAGAGAAGATCCAAGAATTTAAAAGATCTCTGAGGAGAAGAGCAGAAGAGCTGAAACACAAAAAGAGAAAACAACAAAAAAAAATCTGGAAGAACAGGAAGGTAAAGGAAACCTTTGACAAAATAATTTTTGTTAAAAAGAGAGGAAGAACTTTACAGTGCAACCATACATATTTATAATTTACTGTGTATTTTTCTGGTTTGGTTTGCATCAATTTACTAAAACATTATTGCACATATTTTAACTGCATGTTTTCTAAATAATTTTGAGTAACGTGTGGGAAAATTCAGTTAGGCAACAACATCCTGTAAAACTTCTAATGGTCCAAGTGATCAATGCACAGAAGGTCAAGATAAATACACAAAGAAACAGAAAAAAAATTGTCATAAACATGCAATAAGTTGTGATAAACTGTAATACTGCTGTGTCGTCACATAAGAGTGATGGAGGATGTACCACCAAAGTTTGGGAGCTGACTAATTTTTAGCTTCAGAGGAAAAGGCAAACTTATTGCTCTACCTTTTAGCACAGTGTGTCAATTTCTACCTCTTCTACTTTACACGGGCCCCTGTGGTAATCTATTTCATGTATGCTATACAGAGAGGGCTTACTTTTTAAATATATTTGTGGGTTATAAAAATTAACTTTTAATAGAATGCTGATGTTAATAGTCTCTAAATGGTTACAGAGTTCTATGGTAAAAAGAAAATTTAAAAGTGGAAGATAATAAGTGATGATTGAATTTGTACCATTCTCCTGCTATATTCCACTTGTTCTTTTCATTTCCTTAACACAATTATTTTGTAACAGACACTGAAAAAGTTCTACACCTAAAGCATTGTCATAAAATATTCAGAAGTTACTATATTTTATTACTGCTGAGTAAGTAGTTTGCTTTTATTCTCTGGTGGTTATAGTATGGAGCTGTATGAAAAGCTAAACAGCAGTAAAAGTATACAGACTATATCCTAAAAGTTTGCCAACAACATGCACACACACTTTTAAGGGCTTGTAAGTCTTGAAAGGCCAGGTACTGCCAGCAGGTACTCTGGCAGGTTGAGGTCTCCAGGGAATAGCCCACTGCAGAGCAGAAAGAGAGGAAAAATGCATGGCTCTGCCACTTTATAATGAGAAGTGCTGTATGTATGCTCTCGGGGAAGGGTTGCTCTTGCTGATCACCTTCTTAAGATCTTCACTGCATCAGACCTCAGCTGTGGGTGCAGTGCCTTCCATGTACAAAGGACACTGACTGGTAGGAGGAAGACACTATGCTTAATATTTGTATAGGTCCTTTTAAACACTGATCTGCAGGGGCACTGTCCCCGTAGAGGGGCATAAGGTGGGAATTGTCTGCTGGTTTTCTGCTAGTTTATATTTGCACAATCCCAGAAATCCATTTCTCTATATTTTTTTTTTAATGCCTCTGAATTATGCTGCCTTGAGGATACTTTCAGACCTTTATTTGTAATGGTTAATCTTTTTCTGGCAGTACACAAGGAATCCATTGTTACACAGCAAATATTACCTATAGTTTTTGTTTGTGGCAGGTTGAACTAGTTATAGAGAAAAGAATCCACCCTCAATGTCCAGGCTTTGTAAAGCAATCAGTAGCTTCAATTTTATGTGCTTTGTCTGACTAAAGTCATTCATGATTGTGCCTATATGATATGAAGCTGAGATCTGTTTGTTTAAGAGAATCATCTATGAAAATAAATAAGTGAAGGGATTCTCACCACAAGCTCTTGATGATACACAAATTTCTAATGAGAAACTGTTCTTTCCATCAGGACAAATCTGGAAAATTGAGTGCTTCTACCCCTTATTTAATGAAAAGGGCACAACACTGTTAGCTTGTAAGCATGGGAACAGGGAAACTTCCCGACTGCTTCAGAGAGAGATGCTACCTCCAAACTGCCATGGGGGCCATAAGGCTCAGGAAGATGCTCCAAACTGTAGATAGCAGGAAAGACAATAATAATAAATCATAATGTGAGGAAACAAAAAGATTTTAGGTATTAACAGGACCTTTGAGAACTAGAAGATCACACAGCCTCTCTCATCCAAGTCCTCCCTGCTTCTTGTGTCTGGTATTGAACTTCTGAGTCTTGAGGAATATTTTGATTTCCACAAAATTTCAAATGACAATGAAATACTCTGGATGGATGGTTTAACGAAACACTTTCAGATGGTTCTGAGGAACAAAGTCCAAATCATCTTTAAACAGAGTCATTTTCCACAGTCCACCAAATCCTAAGGAAAACCCTAAATCTGTCCTGAGGAATGGTAAGGATTGGGGCCAAACACCGCACTAACTGTAGTTCTTCATCTTTCCATTTCCCTTACATTAAGAGGAGAGACATCTGCAGTTCTTTCTTTCTAACTTGCCTCTTACCATGGTCTGCCAACAGGCCCCATCAGCAGTCCACAGGTCTTTCATTTCCAGCAGATGCTGGACACAAACCCATTCCTTTTGTTCTTGACCCAGCACAATAGGTTAAAATCTTCACATTTCCATCAGCGATGCTAAAGCAGAATAAATTCTCATGGAAAATATGATATTCAGATGTTCTTACACCTTGAAATAGTTTTCAAAAAGCACATCAAATCATTATCTAACTGCATCTTGCTTGTCATTAAATGTGGTTATTATTATGTTTTTCAGCAAGAAAAAGGCTTTTACAGTGGCAAAGACACCTCTCCCAAATCATATTTTGATTGCATGTCATTATAAACTTAAGTAATTATGGTTATTTGAAATGAATGCAAGTGTATATTTTTCAATATCCCAGTTTTGGTTTAAGCCTTGCCCTGCAGGCTGCTAGGAAAAAACTGTTACAAAGATTTTTTTTCATAGCTTTTGCAGGTTTTCTACTTTATATAATCATCATCTTTCAAACAAAAGCATGAAGAAGTTGGGATTAGGAATTGTAGCATTTAGACCACCTAGAAATCAAAATATTTAAGAAAAATTAAATGAGCTTTCAAACAACATTATCTTTTATTATCTTTCTTTTTAGGTTACTTTGAAAAAGATACAATTTTTCACCCAGTAAGCATAGATCTTTTTCCCAAACTAAATTGCAAAATAAAAAATATAATTTTTAAATTTGGGTCAAATTAAGCCATTTTACCTCATTGAACATATCCATCAATATTATAGAATTATATTTGTTTCAAAGGGAATTTTTACAAGGATTATACAAACAAATAAATTTATAATTTTTATTTATTATGGAAAAAAAACCACAACAAAACCCTTCTTCAGAGATGGTACTATTTGTAGATTTCATCTCTTTTGCCCAGCCACCCAAATGCCTAAGGAATCAATGCTCACTGTTTTAATCTTCTATTGACTGTAAAAGTTACTCCTGAGTTACAGAAGCATAAATAAAATGAATTGCGTGTTTTAGTCTTTCACTTTGGTGCTCAAGGAAAGGAGAACAAAATGGAAACCCTCCTGGCCCTGGGAAAGTGCTATTTACAGGCTGCATGTCTACTCAAACCTTGGAAAGAGGGATTTGCTTTTATACACGCACAGCAGCGTTGCTCAGAGCCTCTAGAGATGAAGCAGGGTGATCAAACCCCACAGGGCAATGATTCCGCCTCTCCTCCAGGGCTGCTTCACACAGGGTGCCAGGAGGAGCTCAGCAGGAACCCCTTCTCCTGCTGCCTTTCTGCAGGCTCTGTGAAGCAGCACCACCCAGGGCTGCAGCATGCTCCAGGACTGCTCCTTTCCCAGCCTGACCTGAGGTTCCCCTGCCCCTTGCTGAGCCCAGCAGTGTGCTGCAGCAGGCCAGGTCTCTGCAGCTTGGCCGTGGCAAGTCATGGAGAGAGCAGTGACCCAGGAGCCTCTGCCTGTCACCAGAGAGGAAATCCATCCCCTTCTGCCAAGCAGAGTCTCTGCCTCTCAGATAATAGGTGGGATCTTTCATCTCTCAGATAAGGTAGATGATTCTTGCTCCTGGCTTCTGCTGAGTTTGGTATATGTGGCCAAAATATCACCCAGCTGCCTCAACCTGACAACAAGCACTGGGCAATGTACCTAAAAAGAAGTTGAAGCAAAGTAACAATTGTATCTTGCTTAGATAAACAGAATTTAAAAACTCTTTTTTTCACTTGCCTTTTGGGAACAAGGTGCTCAGACACAAATTTATATTTTTCTGTGATGGAAAATTGCAGGAATGCCTGAGGAAGTGATGCCATTGATGTGACTGCAGAATAACCTGCCAGATGCCACCCTTTGCAGAAGGAGAAACCACCCTCCTTTCAGAAGGGATTCAATATTTAATGACCATCAAGGCATAACTGTTGAAAGTGAAATTTAAAAATGGAGATCTAGGAGTTATAAGCAAGAAAGTGAAGAAAATTAAAGTACAGAGCCAGTCATTTAGTTCAGGTACACAACATCTTTATTTCTGATAGCATCTTCCTTTCTTTCATTCCTGAAATGCATTTTTATAGTATGTGCATAACTATGTATGTGGACATTCATGTGTGATACTGATCAAGGCCTACACCATAAATGGATTTCCTGCATTTAATTTGATTTACTGAGGATTTATGATGGACATGCCCAGATCTTGTTTTCCTATTTCTTTAGGACCTGAGTCCTCCGCAAGAAGCAGCAGCGATGGTTTAATAAGCAGTTGTTCCAGTACACAGGTCTGTCAGAAAACCCTGTTTTAAAACACTATGCCTGTCCTGGTATCATGTGGCCATAGGGATGATATGCTCATAATCCCTGAGTCCTTCTTGTGCATTCTGATGATTGTGCTTTCATGTGTTTCAGCATGTTGTAGCTGTGTAAAGCAGTGGTTATTAGTCAAAAAATGTTTGGGATTATTTCTGAGAGATTTGTGGCTAGTAGTTTACCTCTGGTGAATGTCTTTGAATAAAATCATTACTTTACATGATTTTACATGTCAACCAAAATGCAGTTGAGTGTAAAATAATTTATGTGTGTGTATAGCTACAAAATTTCCACTTAACTTGGTCACCTCCAACAGTTAAAAACAAAAGTGAAATCATATTTTAAAGTGAAACAAACAGTAGATCAGAAGACTCTCCAGAGACAAAAATATTGCAAAAATATTTTCTGTTGAGCTACATATGACAGAAACTGCATTTTTTTGTGGAAAGCTCTAATCTGGATTACTGCTCTATTGTATTCAGCCATAGAGAAATAAGTTAAGATAAAAAACAGATTAGCAGTTACACCTGTTAGAGGCTTGCAACTCTGAGAAACACTGCTGAGCTAGAGCCCTATAAAACTCGCTTTTTTGTTATGTGCTCTTAGGACAAGTAATGCAACTGAGTCAAGTACAAGGCCAGCCCAGCAGCTGGTGGTATGATTATGGTCAAGTTTCCTAGGAAGGTGGAAAGTTGGAGTTTTCTATGGCAATTAAAATGTGTGGTACTCTTTGCAAATACTTGTCTTTTCAAAATGGTTTTATTTTTCTTAAACCGCTCTACATCTTTCTTCCAAGTGCAGTTTTGAAAATACATTGTCCAGAATTTCCTTCTCTGATCTTAATTATCCATCAGCCAGCCTTTCTCTTATTAATTAGTACTCAAATTTTAGCAGCAGCTTGAACCGGGTCAGTGTTCACATGTTGAAACAACAGATGCAAAGGAGTTTGTGAGTGACAGGATAAAAATTAGGCACCATCTTGGCATGAAGTTTGAGAAAGATGTTAAGAAATATCTCTGCATTTCATATTGGAATCTATTCCACATCTCTGAGTACTGTATATACTGTACAAATGCTTCATTTTAAGTCTGCCAACATTGCCTCTCCAATTTGTCAATCCTAGAATTCTTTTTAGTAAGTGCTACTAATGTACGACTCATCATTGTTATTATGTTCCATTAGAACACTTGCCAGTTTTGAGTTCTGTCAGATATACGTGATAGCATTTGATGAATCACTGCTGAAATGATCCACTACAAACAACATCCAATTTTTTGGAGTGCTTTCTACCAGTATTGATAAGTATCTGGGGCTTAAATGCAATGCTGCTTCTACACACTCAATCATATTGCTTGTTGCAAACATTTGGGATGAGTTTGCTATTGACTACTTAATTAATCATCTTGGCTCATATTTTTTTCTGTCACTCAAGGATTGCTCCAGTCTACTGCTACGATGATACTTTGTTAGAGAAAAGGTGGCACATTTGGTTGCACGACTGATTTGGTAGCAGGTTTCCAGCATCGGGGAGCTACAACTACAGCAAACCTTCATTTGCACTTGAGGCTTGCATTTCTTTCATTTGTAGGGCACGTTCAGCATCTAGGTTGCTGCAGCAGACAGGTCAAGACATTGTAAATATGCACACAAACTCCCTTGAGCGAGTCATCGATCCAGAAAATGTCCTGCAGAGCAAAATCTGCAAAGCAGAATGCCTCACCCTGTAAACATACGTGCTCAGATACAGCCTTGTTTGAGTCTTAGGGTAGGGAAATAATAAAAAAGTTTAAAAAAATAAGTGGGGAAGGTAGTATTGGAATACTGGGATATCTGTGTTTTCTACTTGTCAGTAGAGATGAAAATATTTCAACTAAAAATCAACAGGGTTCTTAGAAGGATTTCTATGAATCACACAATCATAAAAATTTATTTGAGTGGCAAGCAGAAAGCAATTAGAGCCTGGTAAGATACATACAAAAATGAAGTCAATAAAGAGTTATATTCTACAATGTATTCCAAAAGCAGTGTGTACTCGCAGTTACACAGTCAATACATCTTTTGTCACTTCCTTGATGCTAGGGAGGGTTCTCTTATTTTCAGCTGACCACTTACTAATTTATATTCATTTCCCTTCCCTTTGGACTAAAAAAGACCTTAGACTGATGATATTAATTTACTATATAATCAATGCGCCTGGGAAACCCAGTGAAGGACCAGTCTCCCAAATGGTGCAGCCCTATTCATGAGCAGGTGAAAAAATGGTCTCTGACCCAAAGGACTTACTACCTGAATTTAAGGCAGCACCAGTGCAAGAACATGAAAAGAGGACAGACAAAGAAATCAGCTTCGTTTTCTGTAACAGAGAGGGAGGAACCAATCAAGGGATGAAAAAGAATCGCTTTTCACATTTCTTCGGGAGGCAGACCTTAGAGAGGCAGGAGAACCATGAGAGGTTCAAGAGGTCAAGAAAGATGGCATTTTAAGAGCGTGATCAACTGTGCTGAGAGAGCCTCAGCTCATACAGAATAAAGACAGACTTAAAAAAATAAAATACAGAGGCTGACTGCACCGTTTTTTAGTGAGTGTTATTTCAGTACATCTTGAAGCATGTTAGGGCTAAAAATTAATAAGACGGCAGTAACATCCAGAAAACTAAGATTTTCCTTAATATTGGGATTGTGGATAGGTCGATTATGATATTGATTATGAAAACATTTGGTAACTTTGCTTGTTTTAAGTCCCAGTGCTTTATTTGGATAGCTGAAAATACCACAAAATGAGACATATTTGACTTAGACATTGAGGAAATTACAGATCTTTGTAAAAAAATTAAATGCCCTTCTGTCCATTCTACCCTTCTTTACTTAAAACAATAAAGTAAAACTCTGTGTTAAATCTCTAAACTGTCTTATTACTTTCTACCTCCCATCATTGTGTTATTTTAAGAAATAAGCCTTCCATGAGCAATGTAATTTCTTTTACTATTATACTACCTCTTTTCTGGGAACCAAACTGTTTCATTGTCTTCATTACAGAAGGCGTTACTTCTGTTTTAAAGGTCTTGAACTGACATAAATAAATTTGCCATATATCTGTAGTGCATATCAGACTCAGGAACACCTCTTCTGAAAAGCATTTTTTCCTCAGTCCCAAGCTTTAAACCCATAAGATTTTTGCCTTTTTTTTTTTTTACCAAGAAGTACTCACAATTCTTTTCAAGCCCTGTCTAGCAAAGAGAATGAAATAGAAATATAGAGTGCAAAGAAAATACCTTCAGAGAAGCAAAGAAACAGGTAGCTGTGCAGCTACCATCAACAATTTAAAATATACCACTGGCTTCCACAAATAGTTCTGCCAGATTTTAAGGCTACTACCTCCTGCAATTCAACCTTTAGAAATTTCCCTTCAACAATCAAATTATACCTCCTTTTTCATTTATACACAAGGAGGTATAATTTTTATTCCTATTTCCTGATATAACTTAGTCATGCTGTGCAGTCATCCAAATCACATCTTAAGTGCTGTAAGTTGTCCAAACAAGACAGAAAACTAAGAGACACTACCCACTGGTAGAGTGTCTCAAAGCATCCTGTGAAGTTCCTCAGTCATGTTTCTTCTTTTCTCCAAACCCCTTGCTGGCTAGGGCTCTCTCAATGATAAATGGCATGTTTAAAACAGGCACAGACTGTGCAGTCACCTAACAGCCTACCTGTCCACAGTCCCATTCAAATGATATTCCATCTCTCATTTAAATACTTCTGATTTTTACTTGCATCTTTGCCTTCTGCTATGCGTTTTCTTTGTATTCCTTGAATAATCTTTTACCCACTTCCATTTTTCCCAGTTTTCCTCATATTTTCTGGTCTGCTGCTCAGCAGCTCATTACTGTTTATGAGTCTGTTATGACACAAGTAAGCATGATGTCTTCAGTAATGTCAGCAATAGAGGCAGCCTTGGAAATCAGAATAATGGGGCCCTCACTCTGCCTCCAGGTCTGATCTAACACAAAATGATAGGTCATTCTCTGGGACTTTTGAATCAGCCAGAGCTACCTGGCTGCTGGCTTTGATTTCGTGCATTTTCACTCAACATGTGCCACACTCTCTTTCTTCCTTTTTCCCCGTGTTTGCCAAGACGGCCAGTGTTGTTTCAAATCCATGGAGACAAATGCACTTTCCATCTGCTTATAATTATGGCAGGGGGAAGAGGAGCTATATTATGTGCAACAAGTGCAATGTGAAATATTGCAGAGGTGTAGGTAAGAGCTCAGCATTTTTGTAAATGTAGTAATATTGTCAAATCTGCACAAAGTCAAAAGAGTATAGAAGACTGTGGACCATATCTTAGAAAAAAACCCCAGCAGTTATAACTAAAGTATCATCTTCCCCTACCTTGCATAACCTTACAGTATTGTAAAGACTGGACACAGCAGCCCAAATTGGTATTTTGAAAATTGTCTTAATATCCTTGTGCATCTGACTGAGGTTTTGGACCTGTCTGCCTGTTTAACTTTTGCAAGAAAACCTCACAACCTAGAAACACACCTTATGCTAGAAAAAGACCACTGATACTGTTCTGGCGGCCATAAAACACACAGCAGCTCCCCCTCAAAGTGTGAAAAGATCATATACTTCACCAATACAAGAGCTTCAAAACTTTCAAGCACAGATAAAAGCATGGAAAAAAAATACTCTTTGAGCTAGGTGAAGGAATGATCAAAGTTCTCTGAACATAGAAATGGTTCTGTCATAACCTCAATCTCAGACTGAAAAGATCTGAAGGTAACAATCACCTGTGTCTGCACATGAGTTTACATGGTATGTTCCTTACAAATATGATATCTTCAAAGAACATTGAGCAATAAGGCAGAGCATTTGAGAACCAGAAAATGTCAATACAGTAGAATTTTTATTGTAAACCATCAGAAGATATAGCTTCTATTAAATAATTCATGCAATAATGAAATTAGTTGAGGGAGTCAAGTTGTTTTCAGTAGCTTATTAAATATACTGCAAGCAAATAACCTTGCCAAAATGTGGCCACAATTTAAAATTCTGCCGAAGGGGATATGTGGAATGTGCCTGGGAAAAATAAAAAAAGGCAATTGCCCCAAGGTGAATAATGACTTTTTTTCATATGGTAACAATGATAAATCACAGGAGAATAGGCATACAACCATCCAGGAAATATTTCCATCAGAAGATGCTTTGGATCTCATCCCCACAAAGAGAAACCAACACCTTGTGAAAGATAAAATGAGATGAGAAGTTACCTTCTGAAATCCAAATGTGTTGCTAAACTGGGAATAAAGAAAGTACTCTGCTAATTTTACGACCTAGAAGGAAGGAAAAGAAAAAATGAAACCTGAAAGGTAAATTAAAATGTGTCTAATAATTAAGTAGCTGATTGGTGGTGTCTGAATATGATGTACACTGAACCTAATGCCTTTCTAATAACATGTTTTACAAATAGACCAGTTTGCAATAAAAATATATCTTCATCTTTATGTTCCCTTAGATTCATCTTTAAAAATGTTAATTTTTCTTTATAGAGCAGTATTTCATTGAAGAAATCTCAGGTAGAATAAGAGTCTTTCATGCATAGCACTTGACTCAGACTAATATTGAACAAGTTTATCACTTATGCAACTTTGGTTGTTCACAGGGCATTAAGTTGGACACCACTGACATGTTAAAGGATCTTCCAAGTTTTTATAAACTGTCTAGAAGTTCAATGAATCTGTTTCTCTCTCCTTCTAACTACATCTAATATCCTATAAAATTTCTTACATAATCAAAATAGATTGTTTGCTAATTGCAGTACAGTTGCAATTGCAAAATGTGATGCAGATGAGTGAAAATGGATGATTAAGGTCCACACACATTTTTTTCTGTTTAAAATCTATTTCTTTCAAAGACAAAAACAGAACCCAGGCATTTAATGTAATAGTTGGGACAAATAATCTTCCCTATCTTCAAATGCCAAAGACCAAAATAACAGCAAAAAATCCTCAAAAACTTGGATTCGTTGGAAAAACATCTAATGTGTCCAATGTTTTCAGATTGAAACTTTATCACACTGCACTTCCTTTTACACCACTTGTATTCAGCAGTGCAGTAATCTTACTTTCAAGGTTTGTAGCAGCAACAGCTCATCTTCAGCAGTCAGGAAACAGAGAACAGTCTATAGCAAGAAAGAAAGGCACAGGAAGAATTAAGTGTATGTAACTGAATTCTATTATTAGCCAGTTTATCACATTTAGAGAAGACATTGGCAATACATGACCTGTAAGGGACAACTAGAACAGGGTAATTTATTTATATTTTGGGAAAAGGAATTAATTGTTTTTCTGGGTCTGAGCCACACACAAATGAGGATTATGTTGTTAGTTACTATCAAAAACAATTTAAAAAACTCCCATGTCAGAATGATTCACCTCAATATTTCTCAAATTTCTCAAAAAAATTCTCAAAACCTGTGGATTCACAGGCTAAGAATTGGATGTATATTTTGGTGCAAAGCAAGAGAGGGGAAAGATTTTTTTCTTTTCATCCTTAAATAAAACAATTTATTGATTCAGGAATGAAAAAAATGGCTGTTTTACCTCCCTCAATGTGATTTTATCCAGAAATTTTAAAGCAAATAATTACTGCCTTTTTAATCCACTGACTATTTCACAAGATATCCAAAGCAGAAAACTTTAAGACAGTACCTGCAGTGAGGAAGATATCAGTATAAGTCTCTTCCATCTCAAGTGTGTGTCCTGAGTGTTTGTAAAGAGCTGAATTATCATAGCACTTGGAGTCAAATGTTAAATTTTACCTTGCTGAGATTAAGTACAATGGATAACCTTTGGCAGATATATTAAAATTTTGGTAGCACCAGTAAACTGAAAAAGCCTGAAAATGCAAGAGTAGAAGTACACATACATTTGATATAGCATGATATAAGCAAAATTGATTTGTTTACTAAATCTTCTTTTATACTCTGCCAGACTTCTATAGCTGAAGAGCTACTTTCATACTCATGTAGTTGTTTAAATCCTTTCTTAAACTCAGGCATTTCTTTTAAAAGCATAAAAACTGTGTGATCCACAGTTTATTCTTAAAAAGAAATTACTTTCTATGGATTTGTCTGAGCTGAAATGTAGATTATTAGATTGAAAATAATAATATTAAGTGTAAAGGTAATATATTTTTAATGTTATAATGTGTTTCTTCAGCAACAGCTGTTACTTGTTAAGTCAGCATTTCTCAAGCAAATTAAAAAGTTTTATTAATCAAGAATACTATTTAAAATTGAGTTCCATTATGCCTTTATGCACAAGTGATAACAATTTCTACACTGACAAAACAAATGTTTGTTATCTTCAAGTACAGGGACAAAAGAAGCCTTAACTTGTCAGGCTTTTTATAAGCAAAAAACCTCAAAACTTCTATTTGTTTGCATCAGAAATGAGTACAGCTTTATAATATATTTTTACAATGTCACCTAATGTATTAAAATATCCTGCAAGCCATGCAGAACAGAAAAGCAAACTGCAAACTTAAAAAAAAATTATTGCCTGAAATTAATTGTACTGTACTTTAGGCAATGACTAGTATACCTGAAAATAATTAAAGTCATTGTTTATTCCCAGCTACCATAAATTGAGTACTGGAAAAATCACCAGCAGTTAAAGTTCCTTGACTCAAATTCTGAGTTTTAACACAATTTATACCTGCATGATTGTTTAAGATAATTGTAACTCAAACTGTTAAAACTGTTAAAGCTGTTAAAACTATTTCAATCTGTTGTAATTTGAGCAGAGTTTGCCTCTATTAAGACCTTTTATAGTGGAAAACTTGTAGGTTTACTTATCATGTATGCTTGCTTCCTGTCTGCTTCAGACTGCCATTTTTCCAATAACACCAAGACCCATGGGTTTTCCTACACACTTCCTTACCCTTTCATTCTCTGCCTTGTTTTCATACCTGCTGTCTGCTATTTCATACCTTGCACGTGTTTTAGATCCTGCTCTGGCCCTGCAAAAACGAGAGCCAAGGAAACCATTGGTCATGGAGACTGTACCCGCAGCAAACATCCTCAGGAAAAGCCTGGTACAGATCTGCCATTCCTTTTCTGTTCCAGATAAAAACAAAGCCATTTGGAGGATACCTGCACCTTCTGTAAATGAAGTTGCTGTGACTCCTCTGAGCTTCACTCTTGCGACACTACAGCTAAGGAGGAGCTGCTGCTTTTTCTCCATCCCCAGGCAGGGCTGCCATGCAAAGGGTCCCTGAGAAATCTGGTTCAAGGGAGAGCATGCTTCAGGGTTTCCTTAGAAATCCAGGTGCTGGATGTCCTGTGCTAGAGCCTTCAGGTGCCTGCTTCATTGACACCAGTTCTTCTAAAAATGGGGGTGTTTCCTTTGTTTGTAATTTATTGTTTTTAAAAGCCCATTCAAATTTGTTGCAGCAATCTAGGACTTTTACTGTGACTTCAAGCTTTACATCAACCACTTCGGAAATTTGGAAGTAAAAGCCTAACACAAAAATTTTCATAGTGCTCCCAGGAGTTTAAGGAGTTTCATGGGAGGTTGGGTCTATTGCATTTTTTTTTTTCTGCCTAATCATGTGTTTTTAATACCTGAAGTGCTACTAACACAGAAGATTATGTTGAAGATAGAGTACATGGAAGAATGCTTGGAAAGGCCTACAGAACATTGTTCAGTGAGCAGGAGGAGAAGGCATAAAAAGCTTGGTAGAGACATGAATTCCTGACCAAATGAGACTGTGTGCCTGGTATGTATGGAATGCTTGATACAGAAGACACTGGGCAACTGCTGCTTAGGGAAACATCTAAAACTGTGAACATCTTTATTACAATAAGTGACCTTTCTCCAGATTCCAGTAGAATGGTGCACACAAAAGAGAGTTTCAATGTTTATTTCCCTATTTATATTCCTAATGTTTTTATATTGCTTGTCTTTAAATAATATCTTTTTTTTTTTTTTTTTTTTTTTTTTTTTTACAACTCAGATATTTAATATTCTCTCAAGGTATGTTCAAGGGATTGTCTTTACATTTACTGGAATGTCAGTGGTGCTGTTTTATCATATTCAATATGTGTGTATGCAGTAGAAATACATTCAGCTACCAAGTATTACCTAAGGTGCATAGTTGGCTCATATGCTCTTCCCCTATTTAAACATTAATAATACACACACACACTATGGGTCCAATATCAAATATGAATGTTTTAATGGAATGTCTAAATCTCAGACACGAATGCTCAAATCAGCACTTAGATCCACAGAGTGGGCATTTACACATCCAAGTGCCCATGTAAGTACCCAAACGTACAATTTGAACATCCTATTAAAATGCCCATATTTGAAAATTAGGCCAACTTCCCGGCATTTTTGGCAACATGTAGTGCAGAGATCCTGGCAAAAATGCAGGGGTTTAATTCTACTATGCTAAGGGGTGTTTGATTGTTTGTTAGGCAAAAAAAAAAATTATGGTTCTAGAAAGAGATTTTGCTCTACTTTTGCTTTCAGTGTCTTGTAACTGGGTTCTGGGATACCAACTGACCACTGCTGCATGAAGTCCAGTATCATCAAGAAAAGGAAGTTCTAATGTCTCAGGGTATATATTGAGGTGTCATATTTTAATAAGGAGAATTATAAAATGTGTTATCACAGGGTGCTGCAAGTTCAGTACCTGCTGAAGCAAAGGAGTTAAATAAACTCTCTGTTTTATGGACCCTTAAATAGCAAGTGATGGGTTGCACCTTATCTGTACAGTTATGAAACAATATATGTAACATTTTTCTAATTCTCTAAAGAATCTGAGTTGAAATCTGAAAGTTCAGTAACCTCGTTGGAGCAAGAGCACTACAAAAATCCCTGACAGACAACTGAAGTCAAAGTAGATGCATTAAGATTGTTCACCACCTTGGAATATTTAAAGGGATGACCACAAAATATTGTGAGCCATTTTAATAATGTCTCAGAACTTTATCATTTTATAAGGAAATAAAGCCTCTTTGGCCACAAAGCCTAAAGCATTTCTTCTTAGGATAAGGAAAATGCTGCAAAATAAATAATTAGAAGTCAAAACAGAAGTCATAAAGAAACGAAAGCCTGATAGTTTCTAGAGAAATGTATTTTTTTACTTCCATTTTATTTATTATATTAACCCTATTTATGAACCCTGAAGTACCTGCTGTGTTACAGCCATGCCAAGACTTAGCTAGGTTTCAGTTACTCTTACAGCAAATCTAAGACAATGTGCCATTTTGGTTCTCGACATTTTTGCACAAGACACCAATTTATTACTGCAAGCTATTGTTTTAAGTTTCTGTTTCAGTTCTGATTAAGTACTTATAAGCTTGAGAGAGGTTGTTTCTTTTCCCCCATATCATAAGGAGATAAAATATCCTATTTTATCCTCCCACAAACCTTGCTGTAACTAGAATGTGTATTTCACAGTTTCTGTCTTGTCAGTCTAATAAGAATTTGTAACATAAAGGTCCTATCTTAGATTTTGCATGTTTTCCTATGTGTTATGTTCTATGCAATGTTTATCAGGTTATCTGTGTTTTCATCTCTCATTTACAAGATCATGTAATGCCTTTTGGAAGAGAATAGTGGCTTTAACATTTATTTTGTTTCAGACAGAATTTCTCTTTTCAATTGAAAAGCCATTCTCTCCCAGTTCTCGAAGCACCTGTACTCCCAGCATTTGTTAGATGTGCTATCTTTCCTTCCATGCACTACATGTGAGAAGATGAACAAATTCTGCCCCTCTCTGAAGCTTACAGAGCCAGGTAGCACCAGTTTGAACTACGGTTTTGGCAGGCTTGGCAGGATACATGGGGATCACACCTGGTCAGCGTCCAAACAGGACAACTCCTGTGGCACAAACATGTGAGTCCTTTTAATGCCATGGTGAGCAAAAATCCAAGTTCTTAAGCTGCCTTTGTCAATGACAGTGGTACCCTTTGTGCTGGATGAGATGCAAAACCAAGTTCACTTGCTTACAGCATACCATTTCCAAGTGGGCACCCACAGTTTCCATCCCACATGATGGGCTTCATCCATTTCAGTGCTCTGCATTTCACTTTAAGGTTGGTATAGCTCACTTCAAGATAGGTATATGGTTTACAGATAAAGTAAACATGCCATTTAAAAGGTTACATGGTTGAATGAAAACTCTGCTTAAGGAGTTCTCTTCCTCTTCATCTTCTCAGCGCAAAACAGAGTAATGTACCATAGAAAGGAATGATGGAAAATGCAAATATTTGACTGAAGGAAAGACTTTGTTTTGTATCAAAATGTCTCCAGATCCCTCAGAGGTTCCTTTTTTCAGTCAAACAATTAGGCAAAAATAACCTTGAATGACATCAGTTAATTACAATACAGTTACAATGAATGTGCCCCATTATGAAGACAGAATTAGTAAATGAAAATTACTTCTGCCTAAAACCCAGCTTTTCTGCAAGAAATTATTTATTAGTTTTTCCACAAATAATATTGATGAGAAATAAATTACACCCTTTTCTCTACACCCTTTTATCTCTGTTTCCTGGTTTTTCAGTTTTGTTGTATGAGTGTGTGCACATCTGTATGTCTATATAGAAGTCAAAATCAGAACAAACTTTTGCAACTTTTGTGTTTAGTCCATTGTGCCCATTTGGTCCAGAAAGCCTTCAGGACTAAATAGTCAGAGAAAATCTTACATTCAAGTCTGCCTTCTATCTACATCTAAAGAGTTTTCTTTGCAGTTCTGGACAGTAATTTCTAAACATCTGGTAGATTTTTGTCAAAATATTTCTGCTGTACTTTAACTTCTTTTCACTCAATAAAGCTATTAATAATGCTACCTCATATTTTGATTTCCTGATGTAAAATGGGAACTTCGGCAATTAGAATTTTATACCAGAGATGATCAAATAGCCTCTCATATTGATAACTTTCCTCTGTGTGGCACCATCATGAGGCAACTGTGGACTAAAATCCTATATCATAATTAAGAATTGGATTGACAGACTAGAATCTTCTTTGCACATTGCCATTCAAGATTTATATTTGTTGATACCTATTTCTCCTAGCCAAAAGCACTCCATGTAGGTTTCATTCTCCACTGCATATGTCTTTAAATCTTACACTGATCAATAGAAGTTCAATGTCATACTGTGTGCCCTACAGCTTACAAGGGTGGAGTCTACATACCATCAGATTTAGGGATGAAACCTCATAATACATTTAGTGCAGTAGGTTTAAATGGAAAGTCTCTTGTAGTTGTTCAGTCCATCCATCGCTTGCATGAGTTTCGGACTCGTAGCGAACTGCAAAAGGAAATCTGGAAATACCTTTGCAAATAACAATGATCTGCCCCGAGAAATAGATGACAAAGTGCTCATAGATTTATGTGAGAAGTGAACAATCCCACATATGTGAGAATTAAACTGAACATTCCTTAGTATGTTATGGCCAGTGAAGAATTAGACAAAATAATTTTGGTAGTTCTAGGTCCACTGCATTGTAGCCCCATTCTTCCCGTTTGCAACTCCACACACGTCTGATTTTCCAGCCTTGTTTCTTGTCCTTGTGTCTACATTCACTACAGCATGTCATAACAGAGAGGAGAAAGGTAAAAACTATTATGAAAAGCAACATTCTAAAAATAGAACCAGTTTCTAGTAATTTTGAACATTTTCCCTATGTGGAAAATAATTCAGTATTTATTGTAATTTATGTAGCATAATGTCAGGATAACTGCTTTGAGAAAGAAGAAACAATCTGAATCAAGGACCAGAGAAATATTTCCTCCTTAAGCCAAAACTGCAGCTTGCACCTTCCTCTGTGGTTCATACATGCTTTTACCTCCTCACAGACCATTTCTTTTCCCATTCTACCTCACTGCCAGAAGAAACTGAGATCAGGAGAGAAAGGACATTTTTCAGAGCAGGATGTTATGAAGGGAATCCCCAATGCTTACAGGATTACCAGAACTGTGACAACTGTTTTTGTTTCCTTAAAACTTGCCCTTTTTTTTTTTTTCCCTTTATCAATACATCATTTTATCCCATTGCTCTGAATAAAGCTGCAGCTAGGATACCTTCAATCCATATGGCCGCTACCTCTCTAAAGTCTCTGCAGGAAAATATTGAGTTACCCTTAGTGAAAAAAAATCCACTCTTTATTTCTGCATTCCTTAAATATGGCACTGGGAGAAACTGGGGAAATAGAGCAGAAAAGCAGGCTAGAAGAGAAGAAGCAGGGAACAGTGTAATTGGGTAAGGTGCCATGGGAAAAAAGGAGGACAACATGTGATAAAGGAACAGAAGGATAATGAAGGATGTAGTGAATAAGTAAGAAACAGAATAGTTGGAAGCAAGGAAGATAAACTCTGGAATGCAAGTGGGTGGGGGGAGTGGGGGGTGGAAATGCCAAGTCCTAAATTTACTGTAGAGAGGTTGAGGTGTAGATTTTTTTAATAATTGTGGGGTTTTTGGGAGCCAGGGGGGCTCTTGACTTTTAAGTCAATTTAAGACTAAACTTAACATTGCTAGAAGAGGAGACTCAGAAAGTCCAAGCAGCATCAGACTTACACTTCCTTTTATACCCAAAGCTAATATTAAAGAAAATTGGGAAGTACAAAAAATTTAGAGAAAAAGATACAGTGAAATCAATATTAAGACTAAGAAAGTTCTGTACAAAACACATTATAGGCCGGAAAATCAATTTTGGAACTTTCAAATGCACTGTAATGAAATATTACAGACAAATGGAAGAATACTCCCAACCATGAAAGTGTGAAATACCTCCTTTATATATATAAGAGCTACAGTATTCCAATAACTGAGAAATACTTACTTTATCAACTAACATTAGGAAGACAATAAAATATCTCTATACCATATCAAGTAATATTACAGATACTGGTAAATATGTGCTTAGAGAGTATTCAATGAAATAACTACTTGAGAAAGAGAAACAAAATTGCCTGAACTGGCAAAACCCCCCATATATATACTTGTTTAACTAACACTAGAAAAACTGTGAAATACAGTAGTACACTTATCGAAACACAATGTACTGAAAGACGTACAAAACTAATTTTGTTTTCCCTTAAACTGAAGTGATATGATTCAAGAGAATGAAATTATTCTGGATCCACTCACTGGTAAGCAAAAGAAGAATTTCTCTCATTTAGTATATATTATTCAGTCTCCAAGAAGCAATAAAAATAATTCTGGAAGCTAAAAATACCTGCTAGGCATACAATAGAGTTCACTTTTGAAATATTAAATTTTAATGGCCTCTCCAGGAATCTCCCTCTGACAGCTAGATTGTGAAAAGTCTGTGGAGCAGCTGAACTTCCTCCAAACAGCAATTGTTTTTCTTAAGCAAAAGTTACTGTTGTAGACCAAATACAGTCATTGTGAGACCATTTTGTGCGATCCTTATAATGAATTAAAGTGTCATATCTTGTGGCAGTGCAAATGGAAGTGATAATAAATAGTTCTCTTTTCCTAGTTAGGAAAGAATGCATTCAAGGGGGACTATTCTGTATGCTGGATCTGAACTCTGGATGTTCTATCAGGACACAAACCTGCAGGGGAAAAAAATTGTAATCTGGAGGCTATATTGTCAACTCTGGCAATTTTTATTGATGGCTTTGTGCTATGTGATTTTCCTAGATCTCCTGTCCTGAATTGAAGGTATTATGTGAAAATGTTTTCTCTGTCCTTTAAAAAAATTCCTTGTCCATACTGTTACACAAAATATTTTAAACACAAATCCTAATACACAAAAAAACAGAGGCAAATATGAAATAATAGCCAAATGTACTCTTTTTAAGATGATGTCACGATTTTGTGGGAACAAACTGATAAAGATCCTGACTGCCTATTTTTGGCATCATGCTTTCCTTCCCTTAGCATGTTATAAAATTTATTACTTAGGGAACTTCTTAATATGGATAATTGGACTCAAATTACAGGAAACCTTTGTGTGGAAGGGAAGTTGTACTAGTTTCTGTAACATATTATTTCTTATTAAAGAAAGAGGTTATTTTCTACTTGTAGTCATTGGCAAAACTGTGCATGTTTCTGCCTATACATAAATAATATTATCTTTTAATTATATACTTTGTCTGTTGTGTTACATGGTACAATCATTGGGAAAAAAATTTAAAAAAGAAGCGGCAAGTTCTTCTAATGATACAATGTCTTATCAGACATGGTTATAGGCAAATCTATCTGACCTTAAAGAAAGACAAAGTTCAGTATTAGACGTGCTTTCCATCTCTTTCCCCTTGAATCATTGCAATTGAGAAATTTTGTGTCACAGTTCAGTTCTCCAACCAGACTGAAGGAGAGCTGAGACTACAAGGGCAGCAATGGTCATTTGAATACATATTAGGCTTAATGCAATGCACAATATTCAACTGTGTTTGAAAAGACTTCTTAAAATCTTTATTTTTGCCATACTCATGAGACCCTTGCAGAGCATAAAGAAGTAGCAGTAATCTGGACAAAGGGGGAAAGATTTTCCAGAGAGAAGTGATATCAGTACGTTAAGAGAAAATAATTTTTCAGGAGCTAACGGAAGAAATGAAAAACTGAAGGTTTGTTATGAAAAGAGAGCTGCAAGGAACAGTGCATGCAATGTTTAAATTAAAAAAAGAAAGGTGCTCCTAATCTAGAATTGCATCACCTGAGCTTCCTAATGTTGTTTCTGACAACAGAACTCAGCTGTCCTAAGACCATTCACATGCATATTTCTTCCTCTCAGGGCCTCCTGATCCAAGGGACTAAAGCAGTTTTCAGAAAGAATTACTTCATTTCTGTCACAGGCAGTAACAGGTGGTTTGTCACCTGAAGCATTCCCTCACAAGCATGTTAGCGCAGAATACCCAGATTTCTCAAAGAATATATGTTATGGTAGAGCTCAGGAGCAAAGAGCTGCTTGTTAACCAGATGCTGAAAAAAAGAAACACAATGGAGTTGGAAATTTCCCCCTCAATCTCTTCAGCTGGAGACAGAAAGTAAATGGGAAGGAAGTCAGTGGGCTCACCTGGATGTGGGAGCTCCTCACTCTGCTGTTCCAAATTGATGCAGGTGAATACCTGAGTCCTCATTGCTTAGCTTCCTCACTGGAGCTGCACCTTTACAGGCAGCTCAGGAGCCACTGTGCCAGCACAGAGTCAAACCACTCTTAAACAGTGGAGAACTCACCAGGAGCATGGAAGGGCAAGGGCAAGGCTCAGATCCCTGCTTCACACTATTTTAATTGCACAGAAGAGAATGGCTTCCCTGAAGGAGAAAGAGCCTTCTCCAGACAAAACTCAAGATATGAGAGGGACATTTGGAAGGTCAGGATCTGCATCTCCAATCTGCACCAGGCCAAGTGTTTTTGATAAGTTTCCTTGTCACAGCAGTGTTGACCAGCTTTATAGGTCTTGTCATATCTACCATGAGCCTGCAAAACCATTCTGCAAAAGGCAGATGAAAGAACAAGTTTCCACTGAAAGTTTTAGGCTTGATGAATCATTCTGCTATGATGAAAAGCCATTTTGTCACAAAATTCCTGGCTAGCTCCACTGGTGATACTATTGTCTAGCATACCTGTCAGGCAGCCCTCCTAATTAAGCTATTTTTATAGAAGGCTCTGGGTATAGTTTGTGAATCACAAAGCTTATGACTCTAGTTCCATATCAACACTGGGAAATTCTCCCAGAGGGAAATCATAATAGCGCACACTACAACCCAAAATTACTATGTAAAGCATCTACTCTTCCACATTGGAACAGGCTGTTCTACTATCATAGCAGCCTTTCAATTCCCTGAAAATATGGAATAAAAAGGAGAGGTCTTTGTATGATCAGAGAGGAATTTGATCAAAGCTTTTCAAGCGTTGCTGGACATAGAAGTATTTCATAACATAGCAGTTAGATGTATTCATGGAAAACTTCAGAAAAGGTAAAATGAACAGTAAAGAAGTCTGATGTTTATTTGAAGTACAGACAAGGGATGTAAAACCATGCCAAACCATCATGTCAGCACTGCCTGGGGGGTTGAGTAGTTCCTGTCTTCTACATCATTTTTTCTCCATTAACATCACTTGAGTGATAAAGCAGAAGGAGGTTTTTGGGTGAAACTAATATTACCCTCCAACTCTGGTGCACATCATCAGGAACAAGTGTTGGTTTGCCATAACACCATCCTCTCTGAATTTGTGTCTTGCCTTGGGTTTGTTCCTGTTTTCAAAGCAGCTGGTAACAATGATTTTAAAGTATTACTTCAATTTTTGTCATTATCCTTATTGTCCCTCCCTTCCCAACTCATTTCCAGGGTCTCCTTCTGCCACTGGGAATAGGTCACTCATGCGTTCGTGGTTTACAATGCAAACTTCTTGGGACCACTACTATTTTTTTTCTTCTGTTTCTTTCTTTTTAAAGGATGGTGTGCCTCTCAAAGATATAAATAAAGTTCAGAAAAGAAGAAAAACATTTAAATAGATCTCTGGAAAGTGTGTCTACACTGGTTTTGTCCATCTCTACATCTTGCTGAGTTCTGTTTAACAGTCCAGTCATGCCAGTATGAGGTACACAGTCTACAGCATGGTGGAAACAACAAGACCTTTCATATGTTAGGTCTGAAGATTGCTCAGGAAATGACCAAAATCAAAACAAATAATTTTATTAGTATTTATTACTTTCTCTTTTTCAGTCTCTTTCAAATTCTGCCTTACCGGACAAAAGAGTGCAACCTAAAGCTTGTAATCTGAGATTCCAAACATTTCATGCAGAAAATAATCCCTTGAAAATACTTGCAGCTTCCACCAAACCCCTTATTTCCTCTTCCTCAGAGTGCTACCAAGTCAGAGGGAAGTGATGAGAGCAAATTGTTAAAAAGGGAACAGTACACCACCTGGCATCCAATAGTGTGTGCTGAGCTTGGCATTCACAGAGGAGGAGAAAAATACACAATCTCAACATGTATTTCCAAGTGATGATATATAATGTTTTATTGAAACTGTTCATAAGAAGATATTAATGTATGATGCCTATCTTCTCATTAAATAAAAGTGCTTGAAATTTATAGCCTGAAAACTTGAACTTTAAAACAAAACAAAAAAAAAATTCAAGTGTGGGAACCTGAAGTTAAGAACCCAGAAAATCTTTAGATGTTCAGCAACTCAGACAGTCTCTTTCCTAAAGAAGAAACTGAGCATTTTACTGAGGACAGAGGGCATCAATCAAGGTCTCCTATTTTCAATTTCTGCCACTGTTTTTTCTTCCTGTAACAAGAAATTTACTTTTCAAATATGTATATGTCATTTCAGTTTTATAGCTGAAAAATGTATGTATTTGTTGAAAACCACCTGTAAGTAAAAGCTGCCCTGGACTCTGTGTTTGGATACCCAGATTAATTTTGCATTTTTAAGGATCCCCATTACTGTTTGTTTTCATTATAAGGAAAAAACCTAGTTTTTCAACACCTGCTACTGCTATGCAGTTCCTGAAAATATTATAAGTATACAACAAATATCTGAATAATTTAGAAATTGAAGCAGTTAAATTTTGAGCTAAAATTTAAAACTCCTTAAAGGTGGAAAAAAAAATTTTCCTGGAAGTTGGCAATATGTCCTGTTTCTAAGTCTCTGGAAAGTATTTTCTCCCACATACAGATTTATCTGGATTTGGGTTTGTGTATAGATAATAATGTTTTCAACAATTCCCTTTTTGATTCCAAACAGATTTCACTTTATTATACCTTTTGAAAGGAACTTACATTTACACCTTACATTTAATACCTTACAGACATACCAGGTTGCAAATTCTGCTTTCAGATTTTGTCTCTACAATCAGCCATATTTTGAAAAAAAATAAGAAGAGATTAATATAAACAAGTATTATTTCAAGGGTCTATAGTTCTCTTAAAAATGAGGTATTATCTCCATTTCAAGCACATTTCCATAAATGTTACCTAATTATCTCCTACCAGCCAATTTTAACTCGGAATCATTGCTCGTCTCGGAAGAGCAAAGAGAAACCTGAAATCAGAAAACTTGGCTGCTTTCAGTTGTTACTATAATAACAAAATTCATATGATGTGTGCTTTTAGAGAATCATCAGAGGCCACAAAACTTAAGAAGCAGCCTGGGCCTCTTTTTAACTCACATTGAATCAATGCACCTAATCAGTGACATTGCACTTAATGGTGGTACCAGGAGAATTCTGGTTGCTTTGACTAAGGAGCTTTTTTAATGGCTTTTTGGGGGTTTTTTTTGGTCTTTTTTTGAGATTTGGTGTTCACTCCTCAGTGAATCTCAGGAGGAGGAGTGAAATGCAGATTCACATAGGCTAGAGATATACATATATAAATTTGTACGTGTACTTGCAAATGTAAAATCTCAAAGTTTTTGCAATACTACAAGTGAAGCTTGCTTCACAGATTTCCCTAAAAGTATGCTCTGATGTAAATCCCAGCTGCTACCAAATATAAGCCAATCATGTTCCTTCCTTAATACAGTTGACATTGCTTATTGCTATATAGGAAACATTTCTTGTCCTACATCATCTTCCTCCCCCCAGCACTGTGCCCCTATAAGACTTAGTGCTGTTGGAGTGTTTCATCTATATCTCTGATTTGTTTATGCAGATTCCTTCAGTAGGTGCCGTGCGACTTCTGCGGCAGGGCTCTCTGAGCCTGGCTTTGTAAGCTCCCCTCCCATCGCTGATGCCACTTAGCCTGCTGCAAATTGATGTGGATGGCTCTCTCTCGCTTCGGAGACCGAACATTTTCACCTTCACAGTACACTCAGCTTTCACTGGCCTGGGGCTTAGGAACCTGAGATACATTCTTAACTAGGAAATTCCACTTTGCATTGCAACATGCTATAATCATACTAGTGGACTGAAATTTCAAGTATCCTAGAAAATTCCACCTTGTCACTCTTCAGAAGGGCATTGGTTCCAAGAATTAGCACATTTCCCTCATCCCCACTTCATATTAACACTTGAAACTAAGTACAGAATCTTGCTTAACTGATGAAAGTCAAACAAGTCAAGTACAGCAGTAGCTTGTGCATGTTTTCTCTTATTAATAATATGCATAGTAATACTGTATTTATGCAGTCATTTTCACACACCCCTTTGGCACCCACGAATGCTTATCAATGTTAACATCATGACAAAAATGACAAAAGCCAGGAAGTTCGATGGTAGGAGTGGAACTTTGCATTTGTCTTGTGCTACTACAAAGAGAAGCACAGGCTGTGTCCTAGGTCACACCTTCAGCCTCTTCGATTTTGTCAGTTGATGTTACAGTCTTCTAAGCTGTGTTTTTATCTGCCGATTCTTTTGATTTTTCTCTCAAAGAAAGTCAAATTTCTGGTGAAAAGATGACATGTTCAGTGTTATAAGATGTTAAGACAGGATAATCAGACACCTTATATATCTACCAGCTACTCTGGGGTGCTTTATGACCTCTTAGTAAAAATATATGTTTATCATTAACCTAGGGTCATTTATTGACCTCCTTAACCTACAAATGTTGCTTTGTACACAGCTGACATCAATGAAGCATAAATTACTGAAGCCTCTCCCTGAAGAATTTGTAAATGGCATCAATTCTTTCACTATCTAGATGCCAGCTATCAGGGGGAAATTCATGTGAGAGTTTAAAAACATGAGGTTAATTGAAATTAGCCCTCAACTGAAAAAAGAGTCTTAAAGGAATTTTGAAGTTCCATTAAGTATGAAAATAATATTTATTCCCATGTGGGAGGCAGAAATTAATCTCAGATAAAGAGCTGCAACTGTATTTCTGTTTTTCATTTATCTTCCCATCTCAATTTTACTTCAACACCCTTGCCACATCCTGGGTTTTGTTTCTGTGCTGCTTTACAGTATATTTCTTTTTTTCACCTTCCTTTGTGGTGCATTCCTTGCACTGCTCCATGAAGGAGACTTTTCCTCTGACAATCTCATGAAACAGGCTTTCTGGGGTGAATGCTGCTTGTTGCTTGATGAGCACAAAAAATGCCTCAGTCTTCTGATGGGCAAAAAGCCTGTTTTACTGTCATCACATGCATATAAATTCAAGCTTGCCTTTCCAAAGCAAACACTGACTATGGGTTATATTTTAAAAACCTTTATGGAAAAAGTTTACATACTGTAAGATCAAGATCCAGGACAGCTGACAGGCAGTGCTACAAAATGCCTGAGATTAGAGATTTCTGTGGAGAAAATTCAGCTATGGGAGAGCAGGAATTGGTATTCACTAGAGTTCTGCCACCAGCTCTGCTTCTGAAATAAAAATCTAAATTCCTCATGGAGCTTCGAGAGCAGCCGCAGACAACACATTTCTCTTTATAGTGCTCACTCCTAGAGGGTGGTTCCCAAATTTATTCCTGAAGGACCAAAATAATACATGCTGTTGCCATCAAGATGGTGGAAAATTGCCAGATGGCTTTTCCTCTTTGTCACTGTTAAACTACATTTGATGATAGAGAAATCAAATGATGTGTTCTTCCTTATGAATATGTTTCTGTATAACCAACTGCTGTACCTACTGAGATGCTTTCTAGTCAGCAAAGAAAGGAAAAGACAATCCATGAAATCTTCTTTTAACATGCAAAAATGCAATTCAAATATTTGAAAACACCAGTAACAGCTCACTGTAGGCAATCTGATTTCCACAAGGGCTTGGGTACCAGGATGACAGGCACCTCATGCCCATTTGGTGGAGCAAGGCATCTGCTGTAATGCTACAAACCTGCATTCTCCACAGGCACACAAAACTCACTTGCTCTGCCATGTGATATTTCAAAATACACTGAAGACTGTGTTTTATGTTATCCTTCCTTTTGTATTTCCTAACAGTGTTGTCCATGATTAGCACATCCAGAAAGACAAACTAGATAAGACAATTACAGGTGGGAGACATATATTTTGTGGGGTAAAAAGCACTAAATAGCACTATCATGAACAATGAGTTGGGCCACTGTAATGCTAGAAACAACAATGGTAAAACCACCAATAATGCATTAATGCCTTCTTGACATAATCTTTGAGTAAGATTCAAGGGAAAGTTGTCCCTGGGATTTCTGATAGGAAGGGAATAACAAATAATGGTCAAAAATTCATTTAGATACAAGTTTTAAGCAGGTTAAGGTTGTTACACTATTTTTAGACTGTTTACTGGAGGTGACTTAATGGAGATGTTCAGTCTTGTATAGAGCTATCTTCCCTTTCCATTGTAGCATCACTTTTTTTCTCCACCTCTGCTCCCGCACAGAACTGTACTGTCAGTTCTCTCTTTGTCCTTTTATGCAATCTTCTCTATTTCTTTCTATATATGCATCCTGATTTGTCTCCTGTTCAGTAACCTACCTCTTTGTTTCCACTCTTTGTTCCATTTATCTTTCTGATGGCTGACATCATAGAATTTGACAAGACTGACATAAGCCACTGTGGAATTCATCTTAATATTATAAAAAAATTCCAAGTAAAGAATACATTCCCAGAATATTTTAATCACAATATTTTAAACAATGTGTTACTCTGAAGGCATAACATTTAAGGCTGTAAGGTTTCATATATTTAATCTCAAATTACATTAAGAATTAATACCATAAACATATAAGAAAATGCCACAGTATCACAAAAATGAATAGTTGGTTCCCATTACAAATAATCTTTCCCTTCAGCAAAAATATACAGGACATTTCTCAGATGGGGTTGCTTCACTGATGTGCTGTTTGTTTTTATCCTCCAGCCATAGTAGCTCTGGTCTTAGAGCATTTTAAATCCTGCAGCCAATCTGCCTTTACCAGAATGCCAAAGTGGGAAATGTATTATCATCATTTGTGCAGCTGGCCTACTATCTTTTGATTTCAAAACAAAAATTTTGTGATCACTTAAATCAAAGGCTTTGAGAATATTCTGAATTCAGAAGTACTTCTGGATGGATGGATGGATGGATGGATGGATGGATGGATGGATGGATGGATGGATGGATGGATGGAACAAAGTAGTGAGAGGAATGACTTTCATGCCATTGCAAAGGATTTGGGACTAATTTATTTTGCTTATAACCATAAGTTTGGTTTGTGAAGCCTTCAAACAACACAATTGTCAAAATGCCTTAAACACATTTGTCCATAACAGAGAATAAGAAGAATATAGACTTTTTGTTTATTTTCTATTAGAAGCAGTTGTTTTGTAACCTTTTTTTATTAACGGTGTCCAGATCTTATAGTACTTTTTATTAGCTAAGCATTTAATATCTTACAAATCAATGTGTTCTGATAACTACAAGAATCGCATTGGCAATACTGAAGAAGTGAAAGCAAAAAGGATGTTTTTAAACTTGAGTATTATCTCTAGTTTCTGAGCAACTTTCATACAGACATAACACTCAAAAAGAAAAATTACAGACAAGAAGTGAAGCAGGATTTAAAAATACCTCCAGCTCCTACACATTATCCCCCACAACTATAAATATAACTATCAAATTAAACTAATTTGATGACAATGGCTCCTTTTATCATTATTCTTCTCACAATCTCCTCACCTAGTACTCAGTTCTCAAAATCCTATCTTTAATCTGCTGGATTTAAGTGTTAAAAGAGATTTCAAACAATGAATAGCTGCTATAATCCTTCAACAGAGTGGAGGGGGTTAAGTAGCATCACTTTAGTCATGCCTGAATTCTGTGATTTTTGAGCTTAAGTAAAACCTTTTAATATTATTTGACTATACCAGGTTGATTTTTTTCAGTTAAATTGCTAACCAACTTGCTGAATCTCAAATTGCTCCCATTTTTACAGGAACCATGCCAGGGTATTACAGACAAAATGTCTAAATTGGTTCTGGGGGGAACCATAAGCTGTTTAAAATAAGATTACATTTATTTTTTTAAACATCTTGTTTGTATGTATGTATGCATGATTTAGAGTGTTGGTATTCTGTAACTTAAACTGTATGATTTTATGCCTGCTGAACTTTAGGATGCTCATGAAAATTAGGTTCTTGCTTCTCTTGTTCCTCTGATGAACGAAATTTCAATAAGTATTGTCTCAGCTCCTTTTTGCCTGCCTTGTGTTACCATTTTCAATCACGGCATACTATCTTATTTTTCCTGTTTAATTCTCCTATTTGCATGCATCCTTTCTTGCAACACACTCTCTTTCTTAATCTCTGCATTATATTATATCTCCCCTTACCTATTTTCTGTGTGATATCTCTTAGAACACCCTTAACCTTTGTCCTTTTGTATCAGCATCTCCACAAACTATTGCAAAGCACATTCAAAAATTGCAAAGGAAAGCACAATTCCTAAGGAACAGTAGGCAGGTATTTGTGAGAGTCCCAGAAGGACTGGAAAACAAGCTCTTCACTGTGGACCTGGTTCCTCTCTGAAAAGTACCTGCTGGTGAAAATTTCTTTTTTACATCACTGCATGTTTGAGGGAAAGCTGAATCATCCCCCTTGTTGGCTCAGATTTAAAGACAAGCAAGATCAGGTAACACCTCTCATACCACAAACACAATAACACCTGCCAGAATTACACTGCACCACATCTGTGTTTAACTTAGAAACTGCATTTATCTGTAGAAATTTTAGGCCATATAAGACATGAAACAGGAAACAACGAAATCAGAGATGATAGCTAGTAATCTTGTCCTTCCTTCCTAGCATTACAATGTTGAAAAACATGATTTTAACAGCAAGGTAGCAAAAAACCCTCTATCTAAACATCTTAACTTAGCTTTCTAATTCTGACAAGCAAATGGAGGGTATGCTCTATTTGATCTCTAAAATGAAAAGGAGGAAAAAATACCTTTCCCAAGCAATTGGAAAATTCCTCTAGTTGTGGCAATAGAATACCCAGTTATTTGAAATACAAGCAGAATTTTCCCTTGATATAATTATGCATTTAAGATACATAATTAACCAGTTTGTAAACTGATATCTCAGGTGAAGATCACATTCAGTGAATTCATATCCTTGTTTTGATATACAGTTTAAATGGGAACCTGGATATGTTTTCTACAAATTCAAAATATACTCAACTCCTTCTCAAGTACTTTATTTGAGAATCAAGGTCTGTGAATTCAGTGTCATGAGTAATTAAAGACTGTTTGAAAAACCCCTGCACTCATCTACACAAGCTTATGTACATCAGCATACCTGCCACACAGAATTAATTCTGCCAGACTAGAACAGAAAAACCCATCGTTATTGGCAAGTAGAAAACCAGACAAACCTATAATTATTGATAAGTGAGAAAACAAACAAACAAGCATACAAATAAAGCAGTAAACTGTGTATAGAGTCTGTTCACTAATTCTATAAACACTGTCACTGTGGTGGGTTGACCCTGGCTGGATACCAGGCACCCACCAAAAGCCTTTCTATACCTCCCCTCCACTGGACAGGGGAGATAAAATATAGCAAAAGGATCATGAGTTGAGATAAGGCCAGGGAGAGATCACCCAGTGATTACCATCACAGGCAAAACACACTGAACTTGGGGTTATTAATTGAATTGGTTACAAACAAAATAAGAGCAGAGTAACGAGAACTAAAGCCTTATAAACACCTTCTTTCCACCCCTCCCTCCTTCCCAGCTCTACCTCCCATCAGCAGTGCAGGGAGACAGGGAATGAGGGCTCACAGTCAGTTCATCACAGGGTGTTTCTGCCCCTGCTCAGGAAGAAGAGTCCTTCCCCTGCTCCGGTGTGGGGTCCCTCCCATGGGAGACAGCTCTCCATGAACTTCTCCAGTGTGAGTCCATCCCATGGGCAACAATCCTCCCAAACTGCTGCAATGGGGGTCACTGCTCCATTGGATGCAGTCCTGCAGGCACACCCTGCTCCACCTGGGTTCCCCACAGGGTCACAAGTCCTACCAGGAATCCTGCTCTGGAATGGACTCCTCTCTTCACTGGTCTGCAGGTCCCTGCCAGGACCTTGCTCAAGGACGGGCCTCTCTCGGGGTCACAGCCTCTTCTCAGGCATCCACCTGCTCCAGGCTGAATCTCCTCGGGCTCAGGGGGATCTCTGCACTCCCTCTTGCCTCCCTGGACTGCAGGGGACAGCTGCTCCCCCAGTCTCTCTCAGTGTGAGAGACTGAAATGTGAATGGTTAATGACTCGAACATTTGGCCATTAGCAAAAGCACTGGGTGCTTTGCTCACCATGTGCAAGGTGATCACTGAGGCGCAGATGGGGTGCACAGCCACCACTGGAAGCTCCAAGCTGGGGTTTGAGCCAGATAAGGGAAGAGGTTAATAACAAGCAGATCCTGTAGATAAAACCTGTATAGAGATAGTGGTGATCTTATCCTAAGAAAAAGGTTTTTTCCCCTTACTTGGGATTTTTTTCTTAATTATACTATTATTTAGAAATAATTAAAATTGTGTGAACTAAAGCAGTAAATAAAAAGCCCAGATCCTTATTTAACAAAACACCAGCAGTTTAGCCCTCTACATTCCAGTTCTCTTCAGAAAGATATTTCAATACAAAATTGTGATTTTCACAGTCTATTCGGTCTAAACATTTCCTTTCATGTTTTTTTACATGCTGAGTCACCCTGTTTTTCTTTTCTGTATTGATATGTATTGTATCATATGCATATTTCAAAGTACCCAGGCAGCTCTTAAATGTATCAGGAAACCTCACCTGATTCTCATCCATACAGATAAACATCACCAAATGCCAGCAATGAGATTAGTCAATAGAACAGTATCTGAACAGCTAAGAACATAGATTAAAATAAAGTTGTATATAAAATATATCAACAAAAGATTCCTCCACCTGGGTTTGTTGTTAGTTATAATTGGGACTGGTAAAGTTATAAAAGAAAAAATCTTGGTTTTAGTCCTCTATATCACTACCTGTCAGAATATGAAGCTGCTCAGTGCATCACTAAATTAACTTTCTCACTGCTGTTGACATAGGGGTGTTTCAGGTTATTTCAGGTCATCTTCCCATCCAGCTTTCACGTAACCTGCAAACAAAAACAGCATTATCCAGGATGACTAAAACTCACAACCTTTATACCTCATCTGTCTGCAAAAGACAGACACCTTGAAGCATTAAAAAAACTGAAGTCCTAAATTTGAATAGTCACTTCAGAAGTATCATACACTGCAGTGCCAGTAGACTCTTTGATCTCTGGTGGCTGAGAAGTCAATAATTCTTTCTGATGGTGGTTCCCCACCACCCCAGGAGGCATGCATAGAGAGGGGAGCAGATGTAAACCCAGAAAGTGACTGAGAAAATACATCAGAAGAATGGGCCTCTCAGCTTACCCAGCATGGCCAGGAATTCATGTTTGAAACATCTCTATCAAATTGCCAGTCATTTATTTGGGCTGGAAACAAAAACTCATTTGACTACTTTTCACTCACTGACCATTCTTAATGCTGATTTTTTATTCCAGGTTATATATGTGTTTTCTTACAATCTTTCTCTTTTTTTTTGTGTATGAATAATCCAGTATTTTACACACTTACTGATGACTTCCATTCATGTAGCTCAGTAAATGGTAGGCTCAGTGATCTTAGAGATCTTTTCTAACTTAAATTATTCTATGATTTCCAGTATTCTTTGTGCAAATATCTTATTTTTCATTGTTGAGTATTAAGGTATGAGCAATGGATTTGTTCAAAGACACCAAAAAGATCTTTATCCTTTGACAGTGTAACAAATCCCTTATTCTCAAATTACTGAGCAGGCCTGTCTTCTCCTAATGCTTCCACCTGGTGCCCCATAACATGCTGGATAGATGTGAGGAGCATCTTAATTTCTAACAAGATTCCTTTGTTCTGTTTTAGTGTGCTCAATAACAAATAGCATGGTGTGTTCCTAAACTTTGCAGTGAACTTCAAAGTGAAAAATGCTCAGGCATACCTTATCTAGCACTGAATACTGTAGGTCTGATCAGCATTTGTAGCAGAACTTTGTTGGCAACTGATCCCATGACCTTTCAGGGGTCTAAGAAGCACTGTGAAATATCAGTGGTGTGATAACTCCATGCATAACATAGCAATAGAAAGTGAGAAAATCATCAATGCTTGTGTGAACCAAACAGAGTTTTTCACAGCTCAAACAATCCATAAAGCTTTCTCTTTGATGTTTTAAGAACTTTTCACCTCTTTAGTAAAATAAAGGCTCAAAATGGAAGAAATTGAATTCCCTCTTTTTCTATCTTCATATTTTTACACCTATGTGCTCTGCCAAAGCATTTTTGCACTAAGCGATACAGTGCTGAACTCTCTCACACCTTCTGCCCACCTCATACCTCTGCCTACGCTTCCATCTTGTTTTCTGTTCACAGTCAACATAGTAGATCAAAAAAGAAATCCTTTTATCTGGAATTGTCTGAAAAAATACCATCATCCCATTGGACATCACTGTGGTATTTTTTTTCTGTGAATATGTGCGTGTGTGCTATATATGTGTGTATGAGTCTCATACACACATGTGCGCATAGCACGTGCCTCATGCATACTCACACCTCTCTGAAATCAGCAGCACTCCCATGGCATTGTTTGGTGAGTTAAAAAATATGTTAGTATTGACATCTTTCTGATCTTGAAGTCAATCACCATTTCTACTTGGCTCAATAGATTTTCTCTTTCCCACAGCCCACCTAACTAAAGCAAGAACAGCTAGAGGGAAAGCAGATGAAAATGGGGTGCACAAACCCTGCTACTTGAAGGCCAGCTGACCCTTAACTCACAAAAGTCTGCTCAAAACTCACAAGGTTCTTTATGAGTCTATAGCTTTTGTAACAGGACATCTGATAATTTTCTTCTCTGCCAAAACACAGTGAGATGTGTGGTTCTTCTCAATCTCTTTTCAAGTGATTTTAGTCAGTGATCTGCCTTCTCAGCACTCTAGGGCTGATCTGGGGATAGGGTCAGGGGGATAGAGAGAGCACAGGTGGTATCTTTTCTTCTGCCACACACTGGGAAACAAACAGAGGGGAAAATCAGAAAAAGCAAAAGTTACCACAGCCCTACCCTCCAATGGTAACTGGAAATTAGTCAATACAGGGAAACTTAGTCCTGTACATAACCCTTCCTTCTCCACAGGGCATCTCTATGGATCTTTGAAAAAATGAAGTGCTCTTCTACTATCAGATCCTGTTTCCAGCTTTGACATCTCTAATCCCATTCTGCCCATATGTTTGTGTATGTTGTTGAGATTTAACTAAATCTTTGGGCTACTTGAGACAAGACTGCCTGTGGCCTGTTGGTCACTGGCTTGCAGAAAATGATAAATGGCAGAGTAATGATGCTCACATACTGACCAGGATCTTTGGGTCTTTGGGCAGCACCAAGGAACCAAAGTTCAGGTCAGTTTCAGCAACATTATTAACTTCACAATGAACAGCAGAGGTTAATGGCAAGGGATAGGAATATTTTCCTAAAAATAAAAGTGAAACAATAAAAGGAATGATTGCAAAACAACAGCAAGCTATACAATCAGACCAAAGCTTAACTTAAATTCATAGAATATCCTCATTTGGAAGGAACTTTTAAGGATCATCAAGGCCCCCTCCTGACTGTACACAGAACAACCCCATGAACCACATTATGTGCCAAAGGGAACTTACCAAAAGTTTTCTTGGGCTCTGGCAGGCTTGGTGCCGTGGCCATTTCTCTGGGGAGCCATTTTGGTACCCAGCCATCCTCTGGGTGAAGAACTCCTTCCTAATATCCAACCTAAACTGCCCCTGACACAAACTCAGCCCATTCCCTCAGGTTCTGTCACCACAGAGAGAAATCAGTTCCTGCTCCTTTGTTTCCCCTCACGAGGAAGTTGTAGACTGCGACAAGGTCTCCCCTCGGTCTCCTGTTCCCCAGGCAGACAAGTCAAGTGACCTCTGCAGGCTTCCCTTCTAGACCTTTCACCATCTTGTTCACCCTTCTCTGGATGCACACTAATAGTTTTATATCCTTACATTGTGGCACCCAGAACTGCCCCCAGCACTGGAGGTGAGCCCGCCCCAGCTCAGAGCAGAGGGGACAATCCCCTCCCTTGCCCAGCTGGCCATGCTGTGCCTGATGCCCCCCAGGACAGGCTTGGCTCTCCTGGCTGCCAGGGCACTGCTAACTTCTGTTCAACTTGCCATTGACCAGGACCCCCAGGTCCCTTTCTGCAGTGCTGCTCTCCAGCCTCTCATTCCCCAGTCTGTCCCTACATCCAGGGTTTGCCCTGTCCCAGAATCTGGCCCATGTCTTTGTTAAACTTCATATGGTTGGTGATTGCCCAGGCTTCTATTATGGCAAAATGTCTATGCAGGGCCTCTCTGCCTGGGAACTTGTACTGAGGTTTTTTTTTCCTTCACATTTTCTTCCATTTATTTGAACAGTAATCCTCTATTTAGCATCAAACATAGAATTGTGAGCATATGAACTTATCTTGGTCTATTTCAGTATCTGACAGACAAGTTCTATTATAACAAAAGCTGTTCAGTGCTTTGCAGTCTCAAAAAAAGCCCACAAAAGCCCCTTCCACATCTGAGCTGCAAAGGACAACCCATCTGCCTGGTTCTATGAACACTAATTGCTATCTGACACTTTTTCCTTATTGCCTTGTGGGGTGACTCTGAGCTCTTCCTCAGCTCCTGACAGAGCTCATTTATAAAAATGCACTGCTGGTATGGATGTTTTAATTGTCTTGTTATGCAAGGCAACTTGTTTCTGTGTAAGTGATTTTTTTGGATGCTTCTTCCCTGCCTATTTTCAGTCCTCGAGGCTTTATAAGAATCTAGAGAACTGGGACTTGTCCTGGTCAATGTTTAGTCATCCTGCTCCCCAGACAGAAGCTGTGAGTCTCAAAGCCACTGAGTAAAAATATACCAGAGAAATAATTTCCTGGAGTCTAAGGCACAGGAGAGGTCAAGAGCTACAGCCACTGGCAGATTCAAGGGTTGTGCCCTAGGGAGCTGTCTGAGAGGTCCTGGCTCTCACCTACGGCATCACAAACTGCAGAGCCCAGTCTCCACATGTATCATCTTCTGGCCTGCTGTGGCACTGTGGTCCCCTTTCAATACCAGCAGGACTCAGAGCATTTAAAATGAACCCTTGTGTCCTGTGGCACATAGCAGTTATGATGTACCTCTTTATTGCATCCTGAGTGAAGTTTCCCTATAAAGAAATATTGATTGAAGAAAAAAACCTCATAAGGATCAATGGTTTATGTTCCAGCTGTGTTTTATGTTATAATAACAGCTCTTTGGAGAATTGGTGCTGAGTGAGTGCAAAGTAATACCAGTAATTCCTCTCCTGTTGGATCATCCTGTACCAAAATCTTCACCATTCCCACCACTGACTCATGGACAGAAAATAGCTATCCTGTTCTCAGGGGATAACTGGGAAAAAAATACATGGGGAAGACAAGGGTTGGAATATGAATAGAAAATCTGCTCCAAAGAACAAATACTCCAGGAAAAATGACAGTGTGTGCTGAGGGATGAAGTGAAGTGCCAGTCTGTGTCCAGCCATTCAAATCTAAAGTTCAGTAGCTAGTAGTTAAAACACTACTGACCTAACTCATCTTTGCATGGCAGAAGCTGCAGAATGGTACATGCCTGGATAGTGGTAGGAACCCAAAACTCCATTGCTCTTAGCTTGACATGCTTGCAAACACAGAGCATCCTTGCTATACCTTTGTCAGTGCTTTTACAATAGTGGAAAACTCCTCAGTTTTAAGTACATTAGTACAGAGCTAGTAATGTGTTGTTTGCAAAGGGATTTAAATTGTATGTCTTCATTATTAAGTATTATCCATATAGAATGCACATAATCCTTCCTGCCCAGGGAAGTTTTTTTCAAAATCTTAGTCTTCTTTCTCAAGCACCTCTCCCAGTCTCTGTCCCTGCTTATTCCCTCCAGACGCTTGTCCTTCCCTGAGGTGACCTTCTCCATGCCACTTCCTCTTCAGGCCAGTTGTCCCTGCCCCAGGGAGTGCTCATTATCCTCACACACCTCGAGTTGCTGTCCATAGCCTGCTGCAAACAGCCTCAGTGTGAGCCCTCTCCCATCTGCTCAGCTGCCATGCAGCACAGCTGTGAGCCACCACTGCATTCACCAGCTTGCTGCATTTCTCATGCAGGGCCAAAGAAGTGTTTGGAGCACAAGTCCTGTGAGGAGCAGCTGAGGGAGCTGTGGGTGCTTAGCCTGGAGAAAAGGAGGTTCAGGGGAGACCTTATCACTTTCTACAGCTCCCTGAAAAGAGATTGTAGCCAGGTGGGGGTCAGATCTCTACCTCCAAACAACAGGTGGTGGGACAAAAGGAAATGGCCTCAAGTTATGCCAGGGGAGGTTTAGATTAGATATCAGGAAATTATTTTTTTTTCCAAGCCTTGGAGCAGGCTGCCCAGGTAAGTGGTGGAGCCACCATCCTTGGAGGTATTTAAAAGACGTGTAGATGTGGCCCTTAGGAACATGGTTTAGTGGTGGATTTGGGTGCTGGGTTAATGGTCGGACTCGGTGATCTTAGAGGTCTTTTCCAACCTAAATAATTCTATGATCCTACAACCACACCAAGCCCCTTTATTATCATCTGTTGTGCACCTGCAGCTTTGCCATGTCATTTGGGCCAAGAGACACCACACAGTGGGCACAGAAGGATTAAAGAAAACCTCAGTATGCCTGGTGAAGCAAATCCAAACCCCCTAAAGGACCTTGAAGTCTTAAAGGAGTGGCCATTCAATTCAGGGGTGATGGAAGGGCTTTGTTCTGCTGTATCCATTCTGCAGGGATGATTATGACTCTGACACTGAATGCATTCAGAAAACCCACAATTTAAACACATTTTTAAAATGTGTCAAGAATTTATAGACTATTGCTTGAGAGAACTTCTAAACTAGGAAAAGACAGGACTATTTTTAATGTAAAGCCATTGCTACCTAGGAAGAAAACACTTTTGTATTAATATAAAGTATTTATTAGGTGTGAGGTTTTATAAATTGTTTAGTCCTGCAGCCTTTAAAGAAAAAGAAAAACATTAAAAAAAACAGGCTACTTTGAATGCATTACCAAGTATCCTGTGGAATATTTCACATAAAAGGAAACAGAAGATGTATAAATGTAAACAGGCTAATTGTATGCAGATATAAATTATGCATGTTGGTCTTATGAAAAAGCATCTCTGATTTGCAGGGGTCTTACTCAGCAGCTTTGTGTCTTGTCTAAGGGGATATTTAGTATGGCTGTGATGTGCAGAATTTAAAATAAAACTGAATTCGGCAGAAGAAAAATACAGTCCAACTGTGATAAGACTACACTGTTGGGAGTAAGAGGTGTTTATTTTATTTTGTTTTAATTTTATTTTATTCCATTTCAGTTAATGTAATTTAATTTAATTTCTCTTCATTTTATTTTATTGTATTTATTTTGCTTATTTTGTTTTTTTGGCTGTTCTGCTCATTAGCCCTGTTAACGTGTGTATGCCTGCCCACAGATACAGAGCCAAGTAAAAGATTGTGTTAAGACTTAACGTTTGCAAAGGGATTATGGTTATTTTGATGTTTCTTAACAGGGATATGTAAAATATTCTCCAAGTCACAAACCTTTTCATGGTTGAAGCACTTCTGATTAGTCCCAGACACGAGCAGCCTGGGCTGCAGAGGTGTGGAGCAGCTGCAGTTCCCACCCTGGGGACAACATGGAGCCAGCACCTGTGGGGAGCCCGGCTAATTGGGACAAATTCTAGAAATGGTTGGAACAGGTCCCTGCCCAGACAAAACTATGCCACTGGCTGTCTTTTCCCCCCAGTTCTGCAGAATCTCTCTCCTACAAATAACAGCAGCAGCATATTTGAGCTCAAGTTGCAATATTCATTTGAGGGATCCTCCAAAGTGGGAATAGGATTATGTATCCCTTGGATACCCCCTGTGGGTATGACTCACGTCCATGTTTCCTGTCTTTCTGGCATGGATTAGCGAAATGATGCTGAAAGTGGAGACACAGGTAAGAAGGTTAATCAGAATAAGTCTGTGGAAACACAAAGTAACACAGCTGAGGTGGAACCAAAACTCAAGGAGCTCACTGCAGTCAAGTCAAGGTGACTGGTAATCTTCATCCCAAAATTCTGGGGGAACATATATTCAAAAGGCCTGAAGCTATGATTTTTAATGAATCCATCAAGCCAGGGTAATACAGAATGATTAGGGAACAGTAAGCAAGGAGGGAAAAAACATACTGATCCAGGGAATTACAATCCCATCCATTTGCTCGGTCCTGCTTGGGATACGCCTATTAAAAAAACAGATAAAAGGGTACTTCAGTGTTAAGTGACAGTACAAAAACATCAAGACAAAGTATAAACACAGAGAAAGAAATTTTTCAATTGGAAAAAATGTCACAAAACAAAATGCGGTCTTCATTACCACTTCTGGAAAAATAGATGCACAGTGAATGGTTCAGTAATAAAACCATGACAGCTCCTGACAGTGTGTGGTGGTACACAGCTCCATTAAGAGGAGCTACTGTACCTAGATATTCCAACCATGCAGACACACAGTGTTGCTGCTTCAGAAGCTGAAGAAAGAAAAAAAAACCAACCCAAAAAAACCCAGAGCTATTTCTGACTCGTTGTCTATTGCTTCTTCTGCTACATTGTGCGATGGGGCAAGAGGCACAGCTTGCATATTCGCCTGCCATGATAAATTACATCAATTTCAGTCCCTCAAGACGGAGCTACTGGTGCAGAGAGCCACTGAACACTACCAGTTGCTTTATGTTACAGACAGCAGACAGTTAAAGGCACACTGTGCAAGTGAAACATAACCCTGTACCTTGGGACGCAAATGTGACACAGGCTGGACACAAATGTGAGAGGGAAGGTAGGATATTTCCTTCACTCAGACATTGTGAAGATCTCCTCATCATGCTGCATCCTATGCTAAGAATCTGTGCTCTATTAGAATGAACTTTGAGACAGCCATTGGCATGTCTAACCCTGTCAGCTTTTCCATCTCCAGCAGTGGCCAGTACCAGCTGCTCTAAAACAGAGCAAAAAAAGCCTACAGCCAGCAGCTATTCAATAACAGGGCCTCAGGGGAAGTTTCTTCCCAAGCCTCATTAAGTGTTGGCCTCATTCTTAAATTCCTTTTAAACTTCTCAGATTCTATTCTGTCCACTTCGTCTGGTGTCTGCTCTATGGACTGGGCTTTCCAGCAAGGATTTTCCTTGGCTGGCCCCAGCAACTTCTGAGCCCACACTCACAGCTGGCTCCAGAAGTGAGCAAAGGCTGTGCACCTCTCTTGATCCAAGTGATTGGTGGATGCAACCACCACAATGCAGATCATGGCTGCTCTATTTAAATGCAAATTAAAGAGGATCTCCCCTACCTGGTTCCCACTGACTGCCATCAGTATTTTTGTCTTTTCTTTCAGATGAGGGACTTTTTCTTTCTTCTTGGGGTTTGGGGAGGAGGGAGGGGGAGCACTTTAAAGCCCTTCTCAGACACCACCTAAAGCACTCTGTTGTGCAGCAAAAGAGAGTGAGTGCATGTCACCAAGTTCCAGTTGACAATGCAGTTCACAGCAGGGTGCACCTGGGCATTCAGAAGGCAGAAAGAGCACTCACACACAGGGACAACCATAAATTGTTAGTGAATTAAGGCCCTAAGGGCTGTTTAAATATTGCAGTAATCGTCTTGTCAGGCAAAGTCCCACATTCTGCTAAGATTAATCTGACATTCATCAGGAAAGGCACAATAGAAGATTATTTAATTTGGATCATACTGGACTGGAAAACTGGCAGGAGGACAGAAATGACCCAAATTGGAAACAATCTGCAGAGAGTGTGCCAGACAAGAAAAGCAAGCAGAGAGCAAGAAAGTGTGTATCTGTTTATTGGACACAGATACATTAATTGCAATGTATACATATGTAATGTCAATGTAAATGCTTGCTCACAAACATACAGGACTTTGGAAATTTCAAGAGTATTGAGTATTGGTCTAACTTTATTTTGATATCAACTCCTTGGGATTCTGCTTTAGACTTAAATAAGAGTAGAGTGGGACTACTGACAATAGCTTGTGAAACATCTCTTCAGTATCACTCTAGCCTATTTTTAAAATTCCTCCCTCATATTATTGAAAAGAGAAGCAGCCTCAAATATTTCATTTATATCCTGGAGTAAACACTGGCCTTTATGTGAAATACTTTCAGGCCAGAAATACTCTCTGCATAGATCATATATTTTAATCATTGAACAGTTTAGTGGTTCAAGAAAGGTATCTCCTCTTTTTAAAGTCCTTTTTCAAAGTGAATGCATTGGTGGACAAAGGAAAGACAACAGATACCATTTATCTGGACCTTTCTAAGGCCTCTGACACAATCTTCCCCCCAACATCTTTTTCTCTAACTGGAGGGAGAGAGATTCAGTGGGTGGACTGTTACATGGATAAGAAGCAGGTTGGATGATCACACCCCGTGGATAGTTGTCAGATTCTCAATGGATATCAGTGACAAGTGGTGTCCCTCAGAGGTCCATATTGAGACCCATATTATTTAATATCTTTATTAGTGACAGAGATGAAGGGATCAAGTGCATCCTCAGCAAATTTGCAGATTATGCCAAATTCAGTTTGTGGCCGACACAACTGAAAGACAGGATGTTATGTAGAGGGACTTGAACAAGCTGGAAAAATGGGAATCTAATGAGGTTTTTAAGTGCAAGATGCTGCACCTGGTTAGGGCAACCCCTGGTATCAAAACAAGCTGGGGATGGTGCTGGTGGATGAGAGGCTGGATATGAGCCACCACATGCATTTGCATCCGTGAAATCCAACTGTATCCTGTGTTGCACCAAAAGAATTGTGGGCAGCAGGTCCATTCCTTTCCAGTCTTGTGAAACCCCATTTAAAGTACTGCATCCAACTCTGGAATCCCCAGCATAAGAAAGGCATGGGCCTGCTTGATGGAATGCAGAGGAGGGACACCAAGATGCTTAGAGGGATGGAACAATTCTCCTGTCAGGGAAGGCTGAGAGAACGGGGGTTCAGCTGGAGAAAGGAAGTGTTCAGGGTGACCTAATTTGTGACCTGTCAGTATCTGTAGGAAGCCTACAAGATAGACAGAAACTTTTTACAAGAGCATATAGTGACAGAACAAGTATAGCTTCAAGCTGAGTAGGTTTAGATTAGATATTAGGAAGGAATACTTTACTGAGAGGATGGTTAAGCACTAGAACAGGTTGCCCAGAGAAACTCCAACCCTGAAAGTCTTCAAGACCAGGCTGGATGGGGCTGTGAGCAACCTGGGCTAGGGGAAGGTGTCCCTGTCCATGTCACAGGAATTGTAACTTGATGATCTTTACAGTCCCTTCCAAACCAAGCCATTCTATGACTCTACAATATGATTCTATGATTATTTTGGCAATTTCACTTATAAATGCTCTCTCCAGTTTTCCTAACCATTGCAGAGTTTTTCCGTATTGCTGTAGTCTTCCTATATGTTCAAGTAATGATAAATCTCATAACAGCTTCATATATATTATTGGCTTTCAACCCAGGGAAAAAAATAAATAAAAACACATTCCCCTGGATCATTGCCATTTTTTACCGAATAAGTTACTTAGCTTGTTAAACATGTCAAACAGCAAATATAAAGAAGATGATGGTTTATCTTACTGATTATTCAGCCACTGCACACTGATGTGGGTAAGCGCATGACTGAAACATTTATCACTGTTCACAAGATGTCTCTGCTTTCCTTTCTTCGTCATTACCATGGAACACAATGTCCCTCCTGCAGTGTTCCCCACCTCCCAAGAAAAAGCTAGAATTTTTTAGAGAGGAAAACTTTTTAAAAAAATGTAAAATATTAATTGTTCCACTGTCAAATGGGCATATATTCAAAGGGTTTCAAATTCCCTAACAGTTATCCACTGTGTTTGTAAGCTAGCAAACAGTGAAGAAAATTTAGAGCTTTGAACATCAGCGCTGAATACAATCAATGTGAATCAGATTCACATTACCAAATTGAAGATATTTCACATGTACATTATGTCAGATCATGAATCAGATTTGTGTAAACTAAAATCTTGGAATACACAACCACATTTAAAATATTCGACTACAACCACGCCAGCATATGATTATGTTACATATCAAACAGCCATACAGTGCAGCAAAGTATCAAATTGAGAGACCTTTGGTGCTTTCAGGACATCTACAGAGCCAGGTTTATACAGCACATTACTGCCAATTCATCTATACCCATCTGAGTAAATCAGTTGGCAGAGAGGGGCAGATTACCACTAATGGCTCTATTATGGAAAGAAGCTGCAACCATTAGCTATTTTACATATGGACAAAAGAGAATTTAATTGATGGCCCATCGCCCAGCAGGCAGAGAGAAATGATGATTTTCACCTTAATGCCAGGCATTAAAAATTCACAGGGCTGTGGAAGAAAGAAATGTTCATCCAGTCTCACTCTGCTTATGGGTCATTTGAAGTATAACTTGAGAAAAGCAGCACAAGGGGAGCTGCTCTGCTTTGAGGAAGCTTGAATCATCTGGGAAAAAATTCACACATTGTAGTATTCCAGTGTTATGGTGTTAAAAAAAAATACCAGGGGCCTCTTATTTTTCTTAGCTACAATTTTAGCATTCCAAATAGTATTAAAACATTCAGCAAAAAAATTTTGTGGGTGTTTATATTAGCAAATGAAGAAAAGAAGAAGTATTTTTGGAGACACAGTACATAATAGTAATAATGCAATTTATTTTCACATACCTAAATACAAATGTATACTCATGTATTTATACATAATATTTACTTAATTTAGCATATATGGTAGGCTTGTCTTTATTTGTATATCTTCAGATTTTCATTTACCCAAATGTAAAAAGCCATTGCACTGTAGTGTGGTATCTAGTACCTTCACTATTCTGGTAGGTCCAGCCTTACCTTCCATGCTCAACTCAGAAGCTTTTTCTTATGCCTCTCCTCCTGGAAGACCCCTACACACTTTGCTGCCTTCAGGATGTCTGCATTTCTCACTTCATCTCCTATGAAATGGTGAAGCTTGAAGCTGCAGGGGACTCCAAACAGGAGAAGCATTAATCCTGGGGTAAGTCACAAATTTTTATGCTGAGGCATCTCCCACTTCCTGCCTTCCTGTAAAGGTAAAGGCTGCTGGGTCTGCAGTAATTTCTATGCTCTAAGAAAAGCTCCTCCCTCCAATGGAAGTCACTGCAGATTATTGGTAAACTTTGAGATGATTGTGTTTGTGACTAAACAGCACAATGGTATGGCAAACTACATGCTGTGCAGGGCAGAGACTATCCACATGGAAAACAGAGCTGCTGAATTGGAGAAAGGGTCAAACATACAAGTCAGGTGGCCAGTGGCAAAGTTTTTCTACATCCCAATTGATGTAACAGGATAAAGTTAATTTGTCAGGTCTGTAATTTGTATTTTATATGAGCAGTGTGGGGATTGTAAGAATATATGAGCCTTGTCTCTTTTATGCTTTGTTAGCTAGATTCAGGCTGAAAATCTCAAGCCAGGTTGGTGTGCATACAAAACCTGACTTGTCAAAGAGTAGACAGCTTTTTGAATTGGAGACATTAGAATAGAAATAAGATAACACTACTTGCTGTTGTAAAATTGGACGGAGAGGAGAGGAGAGGAGAGGAGAGGAGAGGAGAGGAGAGGAGAGGAGAGGAGAGGAGAGGAGAGGAGAGGAGAGGAGAGGAGAGGAGAGGAGAGGAGAGGAGAGGAGAGGAGAGGAGAGGAGAGGAGAGGAGAGGAGAGGAGAGGAGAGGAGAGGAGAGGAGAGGAGAGGAGAGGAGAGGAGAGGAGAGGAGAGGAGCATCTGCATGCAATGCTAGACACAATACTGGATGGATTTTTTTACAACATGCACAGAAAAAAGAAGGCTGGTAAGCAATTCACAGAAATTTCAGAGGAGTAATGCATGGCCATTGCTGAAAAGTGAAGGGAAATGTTGGGGTGGGGAAAAGCAGGCTAATAATGGATTACTCCAATTTATTTCTCTTTTCCATTATTTTGTCAGTGTTCTGGAAGCAGAAGTTGCCTTCCTTAGTCTGGACTTCAATACATTAATCCAAAACACCAGAAAAGAGAAAATAGGAAACAGTGGTTGCCAGACCACTTTGTTCCCAGCTCTTCCAAGAATCCCAGATGTTCTCTAGCACTGCATAGACTGTAATGGTAATATAGCACGGATCTGTGGCAAAAGCAGTGCTTGAGCCCTTGCTGGGCAGCTTGAGGGGGACTCAGTGCCTTCCACACTCCACTCCTAGCAGCTGTTAGCAAACAGATCCTCTGGGAACTGTTTTATAGGATGGTTGTGTGAGGTCTCTTGCTGTGAAACTCCAGCGGCAGAAACCAGACCTTTCTCACTTCCTGTAGTCACTCTGGTCCTTTCTCAGTTAGAAAATACTTAGATCAAAGTGAAGATTTCACCTCAGAAATATGAAAAACTTAAATTTCCCCTTTCAGGTAGGCAGCAATTGCTAACCCAAACCACATACAGTAGAGATTGAGTTGGTGAGTGAGGGAATCATTGCCTCTGTCAGAGCTGGTCTCTGTACCAATGCTCATGTGCACATTCCTACACAACTGTAATAATTGAGTAGATATTTGCATAACAGGAACTCACAACTAACATATGTCATTTAGACTTTCTGATAAGGAGGAATGCATCCTCTTTTTGATAAGGAGAAACGCACTGCATCCAGCAAAAATTAGATAGAGACTGAAGTGTGGAATTTGTTCTTTTCTAAAGAATCAAGGCACACATGAGAAGTGAAACTGTGTATTCATTTTAAAAACTCTGACATCTCTAGAGTTTTTTGACATGTCAGCATCGGAAACAGGAAGGCTGGAGAGAACAGCCAGCAGTAACAAGGAGAAATAACCATGTGGCCTTCTCCTTCCACTCTTCCTTTCTTCCCCTAAATGAGCCATCTGATCAAAGGCGCTTGCAGAATTGCTAATGAAGACTTATTTTTTAAATTTCCATTCAATCCAGCACCCAGGGGAGGAACAAATGGGCAAGAAGGGTAAATCTTCACTGGCAAGATGATGTAAGAGCAGGAGTCTGCTGTGAGAGCAGTGCTGGGAAAGCACCTGCCACAAGCCAATATACCCTGATTATTTTCAACTGTTTAGGTTTTGAATTTCAAGACTGATCTTTTGCATGTTATATCAAGGCAGAGTTCCTTTAGGAACAAATAAAGCTAGGACCCATCCCTAAAATAATTGTAAAGCACAGGAAACTAAAAAATCTTTCAAGCTTCCCATGGTCAAAGGGAGAATATACTCACAAAAGAAAAAAAAATATTCCTACTGTAAATAAGACAGATGCAGTTTCATTTGTATGATTTTACTTCTCTGTCTTTGGTCTTGGATGCTGTCATCAAGAAGAATGCATATAACCCGTGTTCTTAACAAAAAACTAAAGGACAATGATTTCCCTTATTACACTCAAGGTTGTGGTCCTCAGAATGAATGAAAATTACTCCTAATTTTCTACATGATTAAGTGAAGGCTCACAAGAAGCTGCCCTGAAGTGGATAAAACTATGTAGGTACACCAATAATAGGTACTAAGATCAGGATTTCTACATTCATTGAGAAAAAGGCACCTTTTAGGGTATGCAAAATTACTAGAGTATTCTGTGTTCATGTTCATTTTTCTTTTTAATAGAGCAGGGCAGAGAAGTGGAATTAACTGTTTCTGGCTTGATATCAAGGTTATGCAGGTTAAACTGAAAAATGTTAATGCATTCCTATAGGCAGTTAATGGACAGTTTGTGCAACCATTTCTTGACATGAAATTATATTGTATCTCTCTCTCTCTCTAATACTTTAACTTGACTTTTAATGATATTAACTGATTACATTCATCTATGTAGAATAGCTCAGTTACTTATTCCTCTGATTTAGCTGTTTATTTCCTTGTACAAAAGGTACATTCTTATGATATTTTGTTCAAAATCAAATGAATTTTTCACCCTGTCTTTTAAGTATTACAAGAGCTGCAAAGAAAAGTACTTAAAAAGATATCAGCATGAGGTCTGTTTAAGCAAATATTGGTTTTAGATTAAAATTTCATAAGTGTGTCCAGCACTGATTTATACAACATTGCATAATATGGTTTCAAACTGTCTATTACAGGTTCCTTTAAACTATATAGACATAGCTAGTGATTAAAGGCTTTTTGTTCAAGTCCCCTGTTGGTTTAGAAAACCATGAGAAAAGAAGTATTCTCAAGAAACATTACATGATTAGTCTGAGAATGCAATGCAATTCCTGAAGCAAAATTCATACCAAGTTTTTGTAGGACACAGCTCATGCAAAAATAGACTTCCACCAGTTGTGTGAGCTGTATTAATGCTCCACACTCAACTAAGTCCACCAATATCTAATCAGGGAGTTGGGATGAAACTTTCACCCCCACATGCTGCCCATTGCAGAGAAGCTTTCCTGTCCTCTGGAAAGCTGCAATGTACTGGACACACCAAGTTAGAGCCAGTTGCCTCAGAATGGACCAATAAGGCACAATTCTGCCTTGTCAATAATGCAAAAGACTCATCTCTGATTAACTTCTTGGATCTTCTTCAATGAAGAAAATGATACCAGTTCCACGGTTTTGTTCCATAAATGACTACAACCTCACGGCTCCTGGAAAAAACCAAAACATCCTGACTTTCAGTGAGCTGTGTGCAAGAAAACCTGTGTGCTTAAGGGGAGCACACATCCTTAAATAATGATCAGCTTTACAACTTCAGTGACTTGCCAAAAGGCACAAGAGATGAAGGAAAAATCAAGCTGCCACCATTATTTTTAGATGTTCCTGTTTAAATACAGGAATATGTACTTAATATGTACTCATCTGCACAGGAATATGCTGCTTCTGAAGCCACAAGTTCTCCCATCACTTCAGGCCTCCTTTCACATAGGGAACTCCTGAGAGGTCATGTTTGTCTCCTACATCCTGACAGCTGACATCACCAGATCTCAAATCCCTTCCAGCAGGCCCCCAAGCCTGTATCTTAAAAAGTAAAAGCCTTTGTCTACAACATTGCCTTATGTTGACTCAAGGGAAATTAGAAAGCATGACAATTTGTCAGGTATATTGAATTAATTTGTTAAAAATAAACAAGGTTAAAAATAGAAGAGTGTTACTTCCAGCAAGCCAAGAGGAAGTTCCTGATTGCAGACTGTGAAAGAGAGCTCACCAGAAAAGTGTGCAAGCAAGGGATCCAATCCCTCAGCACCCTTAACATCATTCCCTTGGTGACACTGTCTACTAGCACTTGCTGTGTAGTGTTTCTTGCATCAATACCCCTATAGTTGTGAGGTTTGGGGCTTTTGAATGTAGAAGAAGGTTTTCATTTTCATAGTTTCTTTGAAAATCTGAGCATTTCTCTAATCTGCATTTCTCTAATGATCAATGTGCTTCACTGTGGTGTACCTTGAACCAGCTGCTTCACAACTGTGTGAATGTGAAATCCTTAAAGCCTCTCTAATATCGTGCCCTTTCATACAAAGAGGAGGTCTTGGAAGAGCCAATTTCCCTATTCAGATCTACTTTTTATCTTGAAAATCAAAAAAGCTGTAGTTTTCAGCTCACACTGTATTTTTTTCTCAGTAAAGCTGTGGTTTTGTTTTCGGTGGGTTTTTTGGGCTTTATTTAACATTAGTGTGAAGAAGATCCATCAGAGTTTAATTTTATTTTCTGTAAATTACACACAACATGTTAAAACTCATTATTAGTTTGAGGTTTAGTCACACCCAACTAGACTGAATGCCACAACTCCTAATATTTTCCTGCCTGCTTGTTTTTTAAAGTGAAAGGATATGTGAAAAGCTGTAATGTTCTTTAAACATAGGTTATACGAAAATCGAGACTGAGCTATTTTAACAAAATAGGCATTTTTCTTACGTCTTTAGGATAAAAGAATCCAAAACAAATTGAGGAGAAGTAAGAGATAAAGGGGTCTTTATATCCTCTCACAATATCTAAAGAACCTCTGACAATCTGGGCAGATTGTTTCCAACTCAAATGCTGATCAAAAAGAAACAACAGAACATATGCTTACAGGAGCGAAGGATCAGTATTGACGGTGTTAGTAGGAAGCATATTAGATACATACAAAAAACCCCCTTGGGTTTTGGAACTTCACCACACCATTCTAACGCTACAGTTATCAGGATTCATTCTCATTACAATTACATGTGGTCCAAAGCAAGAAGAAAAGTAAAATAATTCAGTTTAACAAAGACTTCCAGTCTGTAAAATAAAAGACCAAGTTTAGAAAATAAACTCTGTGCTGCACTAATCTGTTTAAAGCTTCTAGCTACTGTTCAAAATATCATAGTACAAAATAATCTAACACATCCTTCTACTTCATTCTTAAACCTTAGCAAAAGTAAAACAAAATCCCATATATTTATCTACAAAAGTCAGTTCTGTCTGTCCTTCCATGCGTTTGTTTTCCTATGAAATCAAGAGCAGCTGAGCATACACGGCCCGGGAAGTCGCCTTAGTGATTTTGTGGATCATCTTTTCCTTACAGATGAAAAGATACTAACACTTCCTTGCATGAAGTGTCTTTTTAAACTGTCAAAGATGCTTGATTAATCCTTGTTCAGTGAAAAAACCTTCATGCTCTGCTCCTCGTGTCTGTGGAAGCCAGCTTTCTGCTTCAGCACCTCTTTTATTAACCTTGATCTCACCATGCAAACAATACAAGTTTTTGCACTTCTGAAACTCTCAAATTATATTCTACATTTGCACACTGTGAGAAAGTTTTCATGCATGATTGAGCCTGTTTACATTTCCCCATCTGATATGAGCTGCTCAGATTTTATGGGTGCCTCTGACTCAGCTGAAAAAGATAGCTTGTCTCTGCACAATTAAGTCTTTCAGAGTAGCCAGAAGTGCCAAGAGAGTGGAAGAGAAAACATAGGAAGCTCCAAAGGACAGGTTACTACTTAACCATTTGAGTTAAATCTCTTTCAGAGGTGCCCTACAAATGAAAACAGAATCGATATGTTTTTGGTTTTGCTCCTTTGTTACAAATCTCATAAAGGTCCTTGAATATTTGCTATTTTTTTAATTCACATGTTTTGTTTTGGGTCTTCATTATTTATTTCTAGAATTCAGAGTTGTAATCCATATTTTTTGCAGTAGTGCATTTTGGTTTAATTTGGTTTGGTTTTCTAAGAAAACTTTAAAACCAGGAGAAGAATTTATCTTGTTATGGCAGAAAAAAAAAATCAAAAAAGTAATGGAAATTGGTTAATTGAAATATTCTAACTGATCTAAATAAATTGTCAAAAATATTTTGTTGCATTGAGGCTGAAGAAGAATAAAGTATCTTTTCCATTTTTGACTACCACCTCCTATTTATAATGTGAACCAAATATTTGAAAGTGTGTTATGCTCACAATTCTAAAAGCATTTATACAAAACATATTTTAATCATAAACAATGATATACTGAATGCTTCTCAGGTTAACCATGTAAGGCCAAGCCAAAATATTTTCTTCCCACACTGATGAAATGGAGAAGGAATTTTCTTTCCCTTTCTTAAATCAAACACACTAATTCAACTCTCAGCTCTACCTAAAAAAACTTGTGAGAAAACACTCCTTTGTTTAAGATTTAAAACCCACAGAGCTTTTAAGAGCAAATAAAGATTGTGCCAGATGCTGCACAAATCACATATGCACAGTGCAGCAATGATCCCTGCTCAGCCATGCCTCAGGACAAATAAAAGATATGTGGAGATGAAGCCTCCAAAGCGTCCCCTACCAAAACCAGGAAATACTTCATTTTATATTCCTGATATTTCTAAGCACATCACTTAATTAAAATAAACTCAACCTCAAAAAGAGAAAGTTTTCTAGCTTTTCTTGCACATCATGAAGAAGAAGAGAGGGAAAAATTCCAGTTTTCCAGCAAGTCACCTTTAAAAGCACATGATTTTCCACAGTGCTAACTCCTGTTCCTTTAATTAAGAATGACAGATGCTCAACATCTGGAGAAAATAAGGTCTGATTTAGTGGCCACATTGCACTGGTGGAAACTTCAGACTGCAGGTTTGGAGTTACAGAAAGTTTGAAGTAGATATTTAAACCAGTTGAGCTGATGAAAGAAATCACATGAAGTGATGTCTAAAGAAACAACATGAGAAGAAACCTTAATTTCCCTTAAATGGTGTATTTCCATTTTTCATGGCCATATACAACGTGTCAGCGTGGTCATTCCTCTGTATCTCCTGTCTCCTATGCCTGCCCTATGTTGTTTGCATTAACTGATCTTTTGTCATTGCTCATTTGTTACCCCTCACCATCATATTTTCATGCATATTTCAGTGGTAGATTAAATATTTTAAAAAAGAGGAAGAAAACCTCAGAAGCTCCAATAGAGCTAATTAAATAACATGGCATCATGCTGCCTAAAGGTGGTTTTGCCACTCCTTGGCTGTGAGCTCAATAAAAAACTCCATAAAACATAATTTGGGCTTGAGGACCTCCAGTGTAAAGACATTCCAGTGTCTCTGCTAGGGGACACTTGGTCAGTGCATGTGTGCTGGATGAGGGAGGCCAGGTGTTGGAAGTGGGAAGGCAGAGGGAGCATGGGGAGGGTCTTCAGGGCTGCACTGTGCTGGATACAGCTCCCCACCACCAACACTTGGCCACCTACACCCAATGGACATGTAGTGGTACTTTCTGCAAGTCAAATCCATTTTAGCTGTGATGGCAATTGATAAATTACCTGTCTTTATCTCAAGCCAGGAGACTTTCCATAATTTTCTCCTCAATCTTCTTGATGAAAGAGAGCAGGAAAGTGGCTGAGTGGGTGGTTGGCAGATGACCAAGGTCAACCCATCACAACAGTAAATAATGCACTGTGTCTTCTAATTGAAAAGTAGCCAATATGGCTATTCTGGTTTAGTCTGCTTTCTCCACAGAAGCAAGCCCTTTCCTACCTTCTTACCTTCACCCTGCCAAAAAAAAACCAAAAACAACAACAACAAACCAACCAAAAAAAACCCCAAACCCACAAGTCATTCTTGCAAACTGATTCACAAAAATACATGCTGTAAACACATGCTTAGCTTCCATATAGTAAAATATATTGAATAAGTACAATGTGAGATACTTAGCCACAGGGTGATATCTACAAGTTACTGGCAATAGATTTTGTGTGACTTCTAACATTTTGAAAAAGAGGCAACTAACTTTATTCAGACATAATTTTTCACTATTGTATAAAACTAAGTCTAAAATAAAGTCTTTTCTAAAATATGCAGAGTCCATTCTCTCTCCTAGACTCTTATGCCTTTCTGTAAAGTATTTCTTGTGTGCCTTTTTCCATCATAGTTCAGAAACAAGATTAGGGAAACAGCACTGGAAAAAACTAATCTTCTGGTATTTCCAGTCTAAGTAGTAGTCCAGGCCTCTGGACTAGTGATTATCTGAGCCAGTCCTCCTACTGTGAATATATAATTTTGGCTTTAAAGAGGGATCCCAGGACTATTGTAGGTGCCAGGAAAAATGTTTCATGTCCTCTCAAGCTCAACAGCAAGCATAAAGGCAGTGGGGAGGAGGTGTACAAATAAACTGAGGTGAAAATTTTCAGACAGAAATTGAAACAGCTCAACCCTTTTGGAATAGATCTTGCTGGGAAAAAAAATAAATTATAACTGGCACAGATTTGTCTGCTGATAGTATTAAGGTCATGGATTTTAATTGAGATTTTCTTCCACTGATGGTAATTTCTATTTGATCTGAGATTTGGGAAGTGGTTTTCTGGGCAAAAACCATAGTTCAGCAATAGAATGAATCCTGGGAAGGCCATGGAGCAAACTTCATCTTTTAGCCTTTTTGGAACTTGACATTATAGTTCATAAAGAAGGGAAATTGTGGTGTTATTTATTTTATTTAGCATTCTTCCTGTTTCTGATAATTGCAAGGTTTGTTTTGTCCAAACCAGGGGCTTTAAAGGAAATTCTCTCCAGACCAGATATAGTGCATAATATTCATTTACATATTAAATGTTAATTGTTATTCCTACTAACAACAATCTATAATCCAGTTTCTTTAAATTTCTCAGATTCAGTGGAGGCAAAGCACTTTGTCTCACCAAAATTTAAAATGTTCCCCTATTGCTGAAAGAGCAGTGACAATTTTCAAGCTGCTCAACTACAGAATTTGTTGTGCTACACCAATTTAAAACATATTTCTTGTATAAGAAAGAGCAAGACAGAAAAGAAAAATTGCTCTTTGGAAAATTACTAATATATGATAGGCATGTAAAAAAGCTTTGAGGCAAAAACTACTTATGTGGGAAAGATATTTAACCCAATTATATGTTTCTGAAATAGTTAAATGAACCAGAAAGAAAAATTAAGTCTTGCATAATTTTATATAGGTAAAATTTTCATCTTGAACAATGAAGAAGTTGGGAGATTTTTAGAAATCTTTAATGCCAAAACATTTTCTTTCTCTTGAAGGCTAGTGTTTGAGTCATCTCAAATTTCATCTCTCTTCTAAGATGAAGACTGAATTTTCTCCTCATGGGGAAAACCCTCCCTACTCCATGACTCCCATGCAATACCAGCTGTACTTGAATTGTTCATAATGCTTTGTCAACCCTGTCCCTAGAAACTACCTCAAGAGGGAAATCCCACATCTACCCTAAGCAACCCATTTGAGGGTCTGTCTTCACAGATTTTAAAATTTTATGCAACTGAAACTTATTTCCCATTGCCCTACTCATGAGGCATTGTTTATTCTTCTTCAGAATTCAGAGATCTTTAACACATGTCAAGCTAATTGTCCCCAGGGAGACCCCTTTTTTTTCCAGGTTATTTTTGCCAAGGTCATGTTTCTTCTGTAGTCTTTTAGGTTTATTCTTCTTTCTCTCACTTTTTATTCCTAAGAATTGTGCCCTCTGTTAGTTCACAACTGTTCTCACACAAGCTGCCTTTCTGCAATGAATTTCTGTTAAGTTCTTTGAAGGTGGGGTAGGAACTGCTTGACAGGCTGTTTGTCACCATACCAGCTTTCTAGGAGATGCTTGGGTATTTAAAGTCCTCCATCAACACCAAGTCTTTCATCACACCTGATCTCTGAGGCTGGGTGTTCAATGGCAGACTTCAGCATCAGATCACTCCTTCCAGCCTTCTGTTATTGCCCAGAGATTTCAACGGGACTGTCATCCCTTCCTTTCAGAGCATACATGCATGACCATGACACTTCCAGATTTGTAAAAATGCACTAAACCGGCACCAGAAAAGCCTAGCATTTGTCAGGGCTATCATCCTAACATAAATGGATACAGCTTCAGTATTGATGCCAGCCAGGTTTAGGATTGTATCAACATATGTCAATTTGGAATCCATCTGTTACGGGCTCTTCTTTGCTATTTTACTGCTACCAGCTTCCAGCTCCCAGGTACCACACTGCCTGCCATGTTTATGTGACTCCTTTACATACCAAGGGCTGTTATACTGGTGTAATTTATACATCACCCATTTTACAACCTCACAAAGTGCCCCATTATGTGGGAGTCAGGCTGCCTTGTGCTTGGATCCTTTTCTGACTCCTGCATCTGTGTAATGTATTCATTTCCAGCACTGCTGAGCAGTGCTTAGCCATCAGAAAGGTGGTTGTTCCAGGTCATCTTATTGTACAGTTCAGGTTTTTTATATTGACAAAGCTCAAATAAGATAAATATTTAAGCAGGAATAGTGTAGTAACATTTCTTTCTTCATTATAATCACATCGAAACAAGAGCTATTACCTTTCTTCCCCCCCACCCCTGCTTAGCTCACTGAAAGCATACATTTCAGTGCACAGAAAAACTGCAAAATGCCTTTATTCTCCTTAATGATAGCACACTAATGTGTTATCTGTAAGCGAGTTTATGCCCCTGCTGATTCCTGTGGTTGCACAGTAAAGCATTGTTCTACCTTCAAAGAGGTGGTAATTTACAGACCACACTCTCTTTTAGGACCCTGTTCACACAGGACAGAACCCAGATGGGGGTCCCTGAAGTCTGGCAGGATGCAGTGTCCATGTAAAGAGCTGGCAGAAGAGACCCCATCACACAGCCAGATTTTGTTTGAAGAACTGATCAATTCAAAATATTTTTACTGCAACTATTCTGTGCACAAAGACCCCTTGCCCTTTAAAACAGAGTATATGATATAAATTGAACATCTCCATTCCCCAAATGAGGGCATTTCTTTTTTAAAAATAAGATCATTTGTAAGAGAATCTTGTTCAGTCATTTATAAATAGTTGCTTCTGTAAACCAAAAAATAACCTTGTTTAAAAAAGTACCAACATTGTTGTTCTGTTGTCACCCACTGGTAATTGAAAATGTGTTTCTGTCAGTTTCTCCTAAGACAGAATGTAATTCTTTCTAAGATCTTGATCTTAAATTGGCAAAAAAAAAAAAAAAAAAAAAAAAAAAAAAAAGTCAGTGATAAAGGAGCCAGAAGTTGTTACTTGTACTTTGCACCACTGATATTGCTACTGCCCTTTCTTATAATCTAAGACATTATTCTTACTGGCTCCTGGAGGGCAGCAGTACAGTCCTAGTTTTTCATTGTTTTTTGCTCCTGCATTGGTATTGCACACTGCTTTGTACTGAAATATGAGGACCTGCATTACAAAACAAACAATTGCCCAAAATCATATAGGGCCAAATCTTGAAGTCTCACCTTAGCTTTCAGATTTGTCATTACTCATACTAATTAAAAAGGATTTTACCTAAGCAGATCAGAGGAAGAATTAAGAAGAGCTCTGTGATTAAGACAGGTCTTTATGGTTAGAGTAATAACAAACCCTCTGCTCCTCTGCTTGTGCTTCACAGATTTAATCTGATTTGTTTTGTCTGGTCTTGTGGAATAAAATAATAAGAGTATTCCTTGCACTGTCTGATTGATCTCCTGTCCTGAGAAAACAAAAACACCTGTGAAAGGAGAACTAGATATGAATTGAGGCAGCACTGAGAAATAAATATATCTTTGTAGCTTCTGTACTTGAAGTGCCTCATGCCCAACGAGGCAGAGGAAAGGAGGCACCAGCATCATGGTCAGGGCTATTTGCATTGTCGTGCCCATCTGCCCCTTGAGCCAGCTCAGGTAACAGTACAGAGGATGGTTTATTCCCAGAAAGCCTCCACAGATTCCAAACAGGGCCTTCTAAAAATAACATTTCCCCCCTCTGGTGTAAGTACAGACCTGTTCTGTGGGCTACAGAGAATGAGTTACAGACAGTGTCTAACAAGCAACCATGTAGATCAATCCAAAAGAAAAGAAGAGAAGCCAAGGGAAGGATCATAGGCAAACTGCATCAGTTAGAGAAGCTGAGCTTCGTCACTACAAACCCAACATAAATGGACCAGTTTTGCTGGACAATTTGTGGTATATTAGTCAAGTTACAAATCTTAGGCTTATAATGTAATGGTTTCTGTTATTATTATTTTTTCTGTATAATCATCGCCTCTGCCTTTTTTTTCCCTAACCTTGCTTAACTATCCCCACACATTTTCTAATGTTTTTCAGGACCCTTAAAATCTTTGCTGAACTTTTTTCTTGATTGGTAGTGGAGGTTGGAGAGTCACTCTTAAAACATTGTACCTCTTTTGTGAAGTTAAGCACTCAAACAACGCGAGACATGATCTGACTTGGTTTGCTATCTCTCAGCAGAGTATCATGTAGGCAGTAAAAGTTTCTCCATGACTCTACCAGAATATCTCACTTACATGAAAAGGTTACTGCAGGTTGTGAGGGTAAGGCAATTCATTCACTATCACTCATTCTACCCAGGTCCTCTCTGCTGGGAGT